>NC_036860.1:30368465-30470965 GCF_002910315.2 Salvelinus sp. IW2-2015 | reverse complement strand
TTTTCACATGCTGTTGTGCAAATGGAATAGACAAAGGTGGAAATTATGGAGCCAATTAGCAAGACACCCCAATAAAGGAGTGGTTCTGCAGGTGGTGACCATAGACACTTTCAGTTCCTATGCTTCCTGGCTGATGTTTTGGTCACCTTTTGAATGCTGGCGGTGCTTTCACTGCTAGTGGTAGCATGAGACGGGTTACAACCACACAAGTGGCTCAGGTAGTGCGCTCATCCAGAAGGGACCTCAATGCGAGCTGTAGGCAAGAGAGGTTTGCTGTGTCTGTCAGCCGTAGTGTCCAGAGCATGGAGGCCGCTACAGGAGACAGGCAGTACATCAGGAGACGTGGAGGAGGCCGTGGAGGAACAACCCAGCAGCTAGGACCGCTAACGTCCGCCTTATTGTGGCAAGGAGAGGCACTGCCAGAGCCCTGGCAAAATGACCTCACAGCGGCCACAATGTGCATGTGTCTGCTCAAACGGTCAGAAACAGACTCCATGAGGGGGATGAGGGCCCGACATCCACAGGTGGGGGTTGTGCTTACAGCCCAACACCGTGCAGGACGTTTGGCATTTGCCAGAGAACAACCAAGATTGGCAAATTCGCCACTGAGCGCCCTGTGCTCTTCACAGATGAAAGCAGGTTCACACTGAGCACATGAGCACATGTGACAAGACGTGAACAGAGTCTGGAGACGCCGTGGAGAACGTTCTGCTGCCTGCAACATCCTCCAGCATGACCGGTTTGGCGGTGGGTCAGTCATGGTGTGGGGTGGCATTTCTTTGGGGGGCCGCACAGCCCTCCATGGTGCTCGCCAGAGGTAGCCTGACTGCCATTAGGTACCGAGATGAGATCCTCAGACCCCTTGTGAGACCATATGCTGGTGCGGTTGGCCCTGGGTTCCTCCTAATGCAAGACAATGCTAGACCTCATGGGCTGGAGTGTGTCAGCAGTTCCTGCAAGAGGAAGGCATTGATGCTATGGACTAGCCCGCCCGTTCCCCAGACCTGAATCCAATTGAGCACATCTGGGACATCATGTCTCGCTCCATCCACCAACGCCACGTTGCACCACAGACTGTCCAGGAGTTGGCGGATGCTTTAGTCCAGGTCTGGGAGGAGATCCCTCAGGAGACCATCCGCCACCTCATCAGGAGCATGCCCAGGCGTTGTAGGGAGGTCATACAGGCACGTGGAGGCCACACACACTACTGAGCCTCATTTGGACTTGTTTTAAGGACATTACATCAAAGTGTGGAGTCAGCCTGTAGTGTGGTTTTCCACTTTAATTTTGAGTGTGACTCCAAATCCAGACCTCCATGGGTTGATAAATTTGATTTCCATTGATCATTTGTGTGATTTTGTTGTCAGCACATTCAACTATGTAAAGAAAAAAGTATTTAATAAGAATATTTCATTCATTCAGATCTAGGATGTGTTATTTTAGTGTTCCCTTTATTTTTTTGAGCAGTGTATATATTTTTTACTCAGACACTCCAAAATGTGGGTGGCAACCTACCAGTTGAGAATCGCTGGATTAGAATATATCGGCTGGGCCCTAGCTCAATTTGAACAACATTTGATATGCGATTGCAATTGACTGACCACCAGAGGTCATGAGAAAACCAGAAATCACACAGGAGAGGGAAACACTTCAGGCCGCAGAGCTCCCACACAACAGAAAGGGGCTCGTCCATAAATTGCAGCAGACGTGATTTTTTTTGTAAATTGTGATTGATAGACTGATCTACAAAGAAGAATGTGTAGTATTTTGATTGATCCTTTATTTAAATAGGGGGCACCGTTGAGACCAGTGTCTATTTCGCAAGGGAACACTGCACATACAAATCAAATAATCAAGAAATTGATTGTTACCCAATCAATATTTTAAGTGGCATCAGAGCATCCAAATGAAGTGTATTTTGCAGTTGGCTCCAACAATGACGTGCATTAACAAGCCCAATGATGAAGGCTTACCAGGTGTTACAAGAACTGGACCGATTTTAGAAAAGGAACCTCCTTACGAAAACCTATCATGTGGAGACAAGTTGGAATGAATTTCATCTTAAAAAACATAGCATTTGGTTTACCTATGATAATTTACCTAGACTGACTCATCATTGAAACAATGTTACAAATAGCAGAACTACAGTGCATTCGTAAAGTATTCAGACCCCTTCCCTTTTTCCACATTTAGTTACGTTACAACCTTCTAAAATTGATTAAATGTTTTCCCTCAATCTACACACAATACCCCATAATGAGAAATCGAACAGTTTGACATTTTTGCAAATGTATTCAAAAATAAAAACGGAAAAATATTTACATAAGTATTCAGACCCTTTGTTGTGAGACTCGAAATTGAGCTCAGGTGCATCCTGTTTCCATTGATCATCCTTGAGATGTTCTACAACTTGATTGGAGTCCACCTGTGGTAAATAAAATTAATTGGACATGATTTGGAAAGGCACACACCTGTCTATATAAGTTCCCACAGTTGACAGTGCATGTCAGAGTAAAATCCAAGCCATGAGGTCGAAGGAATTGTCCGTAGAGCTCCGAGACAGTATTGTGTCGAGGCACAGATCTGAGGAAGGGTACCAAAAAATGCATTGAAGGTCCCTAAGAACACAGTGGCCTCTAATCATTCTTAAATGGAAGAAGTTTGGAACCACCGAGACTCTTCCTAGAGCTGGCCGCCCGGCCAAACGGAGCAATCGGGGGAGAAGGGCCTTGGTCAGGGAGGTGACCAAAAACCTGATGGTTATTCTGACAGAGCTCCTCTGTGGAGATGGGAGAACCTTCCAGAAGGACAACCATCTCTGCAGCACTCCACCAATCAGGCCTTTATGCTAGAGTGGCCAGAATGAAGCCACTCCTAAGTAAAAGGCACATGACAGTCTGACTGGAGTTTGCCAAAAGGCACCTAAAGAACTCTGACCATGAGAAACACAATTCACCGGTCTGATGAAACCAAGATTTAACTCTTTGGCCTGAATGCCAACCGTCACGTCTGGAGGAAACCTGGCACCATCCCTACGGTGAAGCATGGTGGTGGCAGCATCATGCTGTGGGGATGTTTGTCAGCGGCAGGGACTGGGAGATTAGTCAGGATCGAGGGAAAGATGAACGAAGCAAAGTAGAGAGAGATCCTTGATGAAAACCTGCTCCAGAGCACTCAGGACCTCAGACCGGGACGAAGGTTCACCTTCCAACAGGACAATGACCCTAAGCACACAGCCAAGACAATGCAGGAGTGGCTTCGGGACAAGCCTCAATGTCCTGGAGTGGCCCAGCCAGAGCCCGGATTTGAACCCGATCGAACATCTCTGGAGAGACCAGAAAATAGCTGTGCAGCGATGCTCCCCATCCAACCTGACAGAGCTTGAGAGAATCTGCAGAGAAGAATGGGAGAAACTCCCCAAATACAGGTGTGCCAAGCTTGTAGCGTCATTCCCAATTAGACTCAAGACTGTAATCGCAGCAAAAGGAGCTTCAACGAAGTACTTAAAGGGTTTGAATACTTATGTAAATGTGATATTTTGTCATTATGGGGTATTGTGTAGATTGAAATAGATGTTCTAAAATTTAATATTTTTTTTTAACAAGGCTGTAACGTAACAAAACGTGGAAAAAGTCAGTGTCTGTATTCTTTCCAAATGCACTGTATTCGTTTACCGGGAAATTGGTCATACATGGAAGTAATTCAAGTCCAAAAGATCAAAATCTGGTAGCATATTGGTTTTCTAGTTGCCACCTGTAATAGTCTGTTGCAGGGATGGGCAAATGGCAGCCCCTTTGGTAGGATCAATTTCCCAAAATAAGACCCAATGTGTCTCCTTGTTATGTGTGAAATTTGGTATAGTTATGAGGATACCATGTCATAATAGAGCACATCCCAATACTGTCCATTCTAGCTGGATATAGAGATGACATCACCATTCCAATTGTTTCACACCTTAATGTGTTGTATTATGAAGTGAACTTATCAAATTGCCTTACAGACGATTTTTCACTGATAATACAAAATTACATTTCATATCTTCAATCCTGTTGGCCCAAATAACAGCATAGGGGTCATAATGCAGTGATACCCATGTATCGGAGGTAGCTAAATGTGGGTATTATACCAAAATATAACCCGCATACATGGACCGTAATATGTGAAATTTGGCTCTCTGGCCCATTGACTATAAGTACAAGTAATCTGTGGGGACAAAAACAAGATACTGTATTAATTAGTAGACATCTTTCCAAAAATGTGTGTTGTTCTTATGCCTTTCCCTCTTCAACCTAGGTACTCCAAAAGAAAAAGATCTACAGAATCAATAGGTAGTCTAGCCAGAAACTGACGACAGTTTACATTCTGTTGCTACTGTTGGAGGGTAAGACTAATTTCCTGATCAGCTCACTGAATGAGCACCTTACCCTTCAATGACAGTAACAGAAGGTAAACTGTTGTCGGTCTCTGGCATTTGAGGGCAAAAAATGACATGACAGGTGCATTTTAATTTAAGTTCCTTTTTTAAATTTGAAGTTTAATGTTAATTTCCATGCTGTGTTTCAGTAAGAATACAGACAGTGCTTGTGGCTCCAGTCAGAATATCCAGTAGTACAAATCAGATTCAAGTTACACATACTGAACAAGAGAGAAAATATGGGGGCAGGACAGAGACAGAGAAAGAAAGAGAGAAAGGGAACATTCTGGAACAGAATGGGGATACAAGATGACATAAGCAGGTTTTTCTTTTTTTAAACAAAGGTTGTTTTTCTTTTGACAGTGCCAATGCAAACCTGCTTTACCTAACATCAGAGAGAGGGAGATTCTTGTTTTTCCCCCCCTCCAACTGCTACAAGCCATCGTGTCCTTACGTCAGCAATGAGTAAAAAAGCAGCGCTACAGCCTCTTGAGCACAAAAATGCGTGGTCCATGCCCTGGACTTGAGGGGTGATCGCAAAGAAAGAGACACTCATGGGAAGTTCAGCTATCACCATTGATAAAACAGAGTCTTGCAACGAACGAACGAACGAGAGAGAATCACAAATAAAGAGGGCATTAAAATGTCCCTTTTAAAAACCGTCAAAATTCACGACCATCCCTAATTTGCGACCAAAAGCTTAGACGATTAGCGTAAAGTAGCACAAAGACATCACAGTTATGGAAAAAGAGTTACAGCAAACGTTTGCGTTTTAAAAATCAACTCGTTAAATTGTGTGAACGTTGACGACCCCAAGCAACACACTTGGCAACTGATGACATGGCAAAAATGTAAACAAAAAAAGCAACAAAAAAAGGAAGGAAAGGGAACGACGTGAACCTTACAGGCTTGCAACGGAGTTATAAAAATCAATAAAAGGTAACAACCAGGAACAGCTCGAAGCTTTAGCTTTTACATTTTCTCTTGTGTTTTAACGTGGAAGTATATTATTCCCACTGAAATAGGTGAATTTTATAGGACTTTTTTTTATAAGAAAATAAAAACCAGAAGAGATAACCCTAGGAAGCCCAGAGGGGCTATGAGCTGACAGACAGATACAGTGATAGAACATAAAGAAAGAATTAAAGAAAGAAGAGGTGGGGAGAAATAGAGCGAGTGGACGGCGGAGTAAAAGCCAAGTTTGGGAGCTCTCACTGTGACACGTAGTAGGACAGACAGGGGAGGTAATAGGAGGGAGAGAGAGAGAGGGAGGTTTCGGGTATTGGCCATAAAGTCTCACTGCTGGGTCTCATCCTCCACATCTTGCAGTGCTTCTTTACTCTGTTCTTCACCTGAAGAGAGAGGAAAATGGATTACATTTTCATAATTAAAAAGCCAGTTTGTCAATTTCACCACAAATGCAAAAAACATTTGAAAAAAATGGACAAGAATCCAGAGCCCACCCAATGTTACCATGACAACAGGGCAGTGAGGCTTCCAGTGATAAGGACTTTATGTAGATCCATGATCATTTCTACAGGTTTTAGTCATTTTAAAGTATACCGAGTTTGTTCCCCCGCCTCAAAATCAAATGACAAATATATATAATTTATCAAGACCTGCTATAACCATTACATACACAACAACAGGCTGCTTGGTTGGACTGCCCCATGTCCTCTGCCATCACCCAGACTAGTGCCATACATGTGAGATGGTGAGGGGAGAAAAACTAAACATCTCAGCTACATGTAGTTAGTGTGCTGGTGCACATCAACCGCACGTTTGCGTTTCAGTGTGAAGATTGAGTGTACTGTGTTCAGCCATATTAATAAGTGGAGTCCCTTAACTTTAGCTCAAAACCAGACAGACAGTGTTGGTAGAACTTGCGTTTCAGTGAGTCAGACAGTGTCACTAACCACACCCCATTCAACTCATGCCGAATGAGAGAGGAACATCTCTAGCTTCTACTTAATGGACACACAGACACACACCCGAAAAAACTGTTCTAAATGCTACCCAGATACTTGATGGTTGAGTTGGGCCATGTGGACATCACAGAGCACTTTAGGCCAGAGACAGTCTCATCTGGCCTAGACTAAGATTAGAACAGGGTCGTGTTCACTAGGCATGAAACTGAAGAAAATGGTAATGAAACGGGAAACATATGAACTTGCCCATTAATTAACTGAAATTGTTTTTTTTCAGGTTGTTGTTTTTTTACGAATTGACTGACACATTTTCTGGCTAGCGCTCGCATTGCCTTCATTGTTGTTTTCCTTACAAATAATAACTTTGGACACGTTGGGGCGGCAGGTAGCCTAGTGGTTAAAGCGTTGAGCCAGTAACCGAAAGGTTGCTAGAACGAATCCCCAAGCTGACAAGGTCGTTCTGCCCCTCAACAACTGTTCCTAGGCCGTCATTGTAAATAAGAATTTGTTCTTAACTGACTTGCCTAGTTAAATAAAGGTTAATTAAATGAAACATGTGCGCATTCCTATCAAAATAAGTGCCTTATTTTCTGTATATCGTGTTGTCGTTTACGTATGGAGCATAATGTATTTACAGTTTTATTCACGTTTTCAAGTACTGGTGGCAAATAATGCATTCTGATTATTGTATAGATTGTAATGGACACCCATGATGTGTGTCAAATACTTTTTGAAGGTTGTACTGATTATGATGAGCGAATGTTAAGCCATTTGCCAGCTATGTGTGGCACCATGTTTGTTGACATTATACAATGCATTCTGGGTGTCAGATAAACATCTGTCAGACCAAAGATGTTATAATGAGGTGAAGGAATGGTTCACTCATCTTTCGAGTAAACTTCCGGAAGCGAATGATCATAGAAGACACACCCCCTTCTCAACATGCATACTGCAAACAGAACAAACTAATCTGATCTCCTCTTCGGCTGATGCGGAAAAACAAACATTGTGGCGCACACGAACTACCCATCGTCGGATTACATTCGATTTTTTAAAAGTGTTTTACTAAATCATTTCGATCAATGGTGAGCTCACCCGTGATTTGATGAATTGTAAATAGTAATTTCTATTAGCTAATTCCTATTGTGGTTTCTGTCAGCCGAGAGTTAGCTAAATATGACCACTTGTGTTAAGTCAATATTTCCTCAGTTAGCGCAAGGACTCATTTTATAGTGCCCCCTCTAAAAGAAAGCATAGTGGACAAGAGAAAGTACTGCACTAAGAACCTGGGGAAGCATTGCAGGGGAGAACAGAAGAACAGGCTTATTTGAGTAGTTGTCAAGTTAGAAAAGGTTGGAGACCCCTGCCTGAGAGTCTACGCTTGAGGGACCCCTTTAGGTATAAAATAAAAAATATTTGATTAAACATTGAATTTGGCCTTAATGCCATTAGCCCATAGAAACACATTGAATAACAGATTCGTAGAAGGAAAAACAGATAGTCAAAAAATTAATTAAAATGAAGATTGTTTTGAAGGGTCTGTCCTATATCTGAGAGATGTAAGAAAAATCACTATTATTTATTTGTTTTACCCATATTTAAAGGGATAGTTCGTCATAAAATGGTATCCACGACTTCATCCGACTCTGGGGAAGTATATAAAGGGCCTCATTGCCAAAATCCCGAAGTATCCTTTTAACACATTTTTTAGGCAGTAAACTACTTCCATATATACTTCCATTCATTTTTAAAAACTGGTATCAGGCTACCTTCAGACAAGTCTTGTGAGGCTTGTGGGCGTCCTAGAACAAAACAAGCGACGTACAGTGCCTTCAAAAAGTATTCATACCCGTTGACTTATTCCACATTTTGTTGTGTTACAGCCTGAATAAAAACATTATTAAATAGATTCTCACCCATCTACACACAATACCCCCTAATGACAAAGTGAAAACAAGTTTCTATAAATGTGTACATTTTAAATACAAAAATACATCTCATTTACATAAGTGTTCCTATCCGAGTAAAACTTTGTAGAAGTTTGTTGGCTCACCGTTGGTGGAGATTACAGTTTTGCACACCTGGATTGTACAATATTTGCCCATTATTCTTTTTTAAATTCTTCAAGGTCTGTCAAGTTGATCGTTGCCAGACAACTATTTTCAAGTCTTGTCATAGATTTTCAAGCCAATTTAAGTAAAGCTGTAACTAAGCTACTCAGGAACATTGAATGTCATTTTGGTAAGAAAATCCAGTGTAGATTTGGCCTTGTGTTTTAGGTTATTGTCCCGCTGAAATGTGAATTTGTCTCCCAGTGTCTGTTGGAAAGCAGACAACCAGTTTCTCCCTCTAGGATTTTGCCTGTGCATAGCTGTATTCGGTTTCTTATCTTAAAAAAACGTCTTAGTCCTTCCCAATGACAAGCGTACCCATAACATGATGCAGCCACCACCATGCTTGAAAATATGAAGAGTGGTACTCAGTAATGTGTACTCAGTGAACACTTTGTATTCTGGACAAAAAGTACATTTCTTTGCCACGTTTTTTGCAGTATTAGTTAAGTGCCTTGTTGCAAACAGGGTGCATGTTTTGGAATATTTGTATTCTGTACAGGCTTCAATCTTTTCACTCTGTCATTTAGGTTAGTAACTACAATGTTGTTGCTCCATCAGTTCTCATATTACAACCATTAAACTATAACCATTTTAAAATCACCATTGGCCTCATGGTGAAATCCCTGAGCAGTTTCCTTCCTCTCTGGCAAATGAGTTAGGAAGGACGCCTCTATCTTTGTAGTGACTGGGTATATTGAAACATCATGAAAAGCTTAATTAATAACTTCCTCATGTTCAAAGGGACATTCAGCTACTTTTAGCCATTGACCGGTGCCCTTCTTTGAGTGGCATTGAAAAACTTCCTTGGTCTTTGTGGTTGAATCTGTGCTTGAAATTCACAACTCGATTGAGAGACCTTACAGACAATTGTATGTGTGGGGTACAGAGATGGGGTAGTTGTTCAAAAATCAAGTTAACTATTACTGAACATGGAATGAGTCCATGTAACTTATTATGCGATTTGTTAAGCACATTTTTTACTCCTGCACTTATTTAGGCTTGCCATTACAAAAGGTTGAATACTTATTGACTCAAGACATTTCAGCTTTTCATTTTCATTTAAAAAAATTATACAAAACAAAATTCCACCTTGACATTATGGGGTGTTGTGTGTAGATCTGTGACACAATTTCAATGTAACACATTTCAAATCCTGGCGGTAACAACAAAATATGGAAACACGAAAGAGGTGTGAATACTTTCTGAAGGCACTGTACGTGTTCGTGAGTCTCACCTTTCCATAGAGGGGTCATATTAGTGTGTAGCCCAAACTAGAGGTCAACCGATTAATCGGAATGGCAGATTAATTAGGGCCGATTTCAAGTTTTCATAACAATCGGTAATCTGCATTTTTGGACACCGATTATGGTCGATTACATTGCACTCCACGAGGAGATGCGAGCGCAGCAAAAGCCAAGATAAGTTACTAGCTAGCATTAAGCTTATTTTATCAAAAACAATCAATCTTAACAATCACTAGTTAACTACACATGGTTGATGATATTACTAGTTTATCTAGCTTGTCCTGCGTTGCATATAATCGATGCAGTACCTGTTGATTTATCATCAAATCACAGCCTACTTCGCCAAACGGGTGATGATTTAACAAGCGCATTCGCGAAAAAAGCACTGTCGTTGCACCAATGTGTACCTAACCATAAACATCAAGGTCTTTAAAATCAATACACATGTATATATTTTTAAACCTGCATATTTAGTTTAAATTGCCTGCTAACATGAATTTATTTTAACTTGCGTTTTGTGCAAGCAGAGTCAGGGTATATGCAGCAGTTTGGGCTGCCTGGCTCGTAGCGAACTGTGTGAAGACCATTTCTTCCTAACCCAGAACGTAATTAATTTGCCGTAATTGTACATTATTATGACATAACGTTTAAGGTTGTGCAATGTAACAGCAATATTTAGACTTAGGGATGCCACCCGTCAGATAAAATACGGAAAAGTTCCGTATTTCACTGAAAGAATAAACGTTTTGTTTTCGAAATGATAGCTTCCGGATTTTACCATATTAATGACCTAAGGCTCGTATTTCTGTGTTTTATATATAATTAAGTCTATGATTTTATATTTGATAGCGCAGTCTGACTGAGCGGTGGTAGGCAGCAGCAGGCTCGTAAGCATTCATTCAAACAGCACTTTCCTGCATTTGCCAGCAGCTCTTCGCTGTGCTTCAAGCATTGCGCTGTTTATGACTTCAAGCCTATCAACTCCCGAGATTAGGCTGGCAATACTATAGTGCCTATAAGAACATCCAATAGTCAAAGGTATATGAAATACAAATGGTATAGAGAGAAATAGTCCTATAATAACTACAACCTAAAACTTCTTACCTGGGAATAATGAAGACTCATGTTAAAAGAAACAACCAGCTTTCATATATTCTCATGTTCTGAGCAAGGAACTTAAACGTTAGCTTTTTTACATAGCAAATATTGCACTTTTACTTTCTTCTCCAACACTGTGTTTTTGCATTATTTAAACCAAATTGAACATGTTTCATTATTTATTTGAGACTAAATAGATTTGATTGATGTATTAAGTTAAAATAAAAGTGTTCATTCAGTATTGTTGTAATTGTCATTATTACAAATTTATATATAAAAATCGGCCGATTAATCGGTATTGGCTTTTTTTGGTCCTCCAATAATCGGTGTCGGTATCGACTTCACACGAGTCCTGTGACGCTTGTTGGGGTCGAACAGAGAACATTGTGTTCGTAAGAGTCATCTTTCCATAGAGGGGAAATAGTTTTTCTATAGTATGAATCTGCAAGTAGTTAAAGCTAACAAACTAGGTTCAATGTTAACTAGCTAACATTAGGCTATAACCGTTTGGACGCGACAGGCATTTTCATGAGAAGACAGATTTTCGGGATGTCTCCTGGACTGACAAACACCACTGTAACGCTGCCAACTTACACCGCAGATGCTGAGGGCCAACATCGTAAGATGTAGACGCAGGCCATGCAAAAAAAAAGACAGATATTGATGTGTATTGTTTTACGGGGTTAATAAGTGATAAGCAGTAATGGGAAGTCCCTACCATCATGGGACGTTTATTAATAGTTTTATTCTGTGTTTTTACAGCATTTAATGCACATAATGCATAGTGCAAGTAATAAAACATTTTATTTAAAAAACTAAAACTTGATTATTTTTTCATTATCGAACCGAAGCTGAATAGACCTAAAAATGCACTCAATGTTCAGCACTATTTAATAAGAAACACTTGTTTTCCATTGCACAACATTTTGCTACGGTGTGCCCTAATGAACCCAACCTGGCGCTGGACGATGCAGTGACAAAGGGTTAGTGAGGGGTAGCAAGTCTGAGTGAGGGAGCAAGAGGTATGCCCAAGAAAGGTGAAAGAGATGACTTACAAAATACAGTTCTATAGAGGGAATGAAGAGGGGTTGTCCTTAAGAATCTACACAGAGGAAAACGGAGACACGAGAGAGATGGGGGAGAGATATTAGAGCAGTGAAAGGGAGTACAGCTCAACAGACGGACCAGAACAAAAAAAGTAAAAGGGAGAGAAACAAAGAGAAAGGTGAAAGATAAAGAGAACGAGAGGGAGAAAGAGAGTGCTAGAGATGGAGAGGTGCTTCGGTTAGAGAAGGACCACTGTACTGAGGGGAGGAGGGAAGTTAGAGAAAGGGTGGGTGAGGTCAAGTGTACACCGCACCAGTCCAGCAGTCTGTAAAGTCAATAGCTGGAAAACACCCATCCTCTATGTGACCTTGTTTGCTGTCAAGCTGATGTAGCAGCATACTTTTGAACAACACGGAAAAGAAACGCTGGTGTGTGTTTAGTCCAACTATTGTGCTACATATATAACAGATGAAGACGCATGGAACGCTCACCGTCTCCCTGCATGTCTGAAGTCCATAATGTAAGGTTGTCGCGTAGCAACTGCATGATGAGCGTGGAGTCCTTGTAGCTCTCCTCGCTCAGCGTGTCCAGTTCTGCAATGGCATCGTCAAATGCCGCCTTCGCCAACCTGAGGGCAGCAGCGTGGGCAGAGCAGAGGGGTCAAAGGTTGGATTTCACACAGCGTCCAAGTCACACATCAACAATGGGCTGAACATCTAGTAACATGTACTGGTATGGAATATACAATAAAATGTATTTGTAAAAAATATATATATTGTATTACTAGCCAGGGCATGAGGTGACTATCTCAATGTACTGTATTAGTGAGACTGTACTGCACACCCAGTCTGAAAATTTCACCATGGCATGATGCAGCACCAGATATGAGCCCCAAATAATAATCAAATCAGAACTTGTTCTGTTTCTTTGAAGATATTACTGAAAGACGGTTTAACGCCTGGTACTGCAGGAAAACAATGAGTAAGGCAATGCATATAAATCAAATGTATTATTACTCCCTCACAACCCTTTCTACTTAACACATCTGGCAATTGAGTGTAGAGGGAGATGGGCGAGACAGATATGTGGAGTGAGTGGGGAAAAGAGAGAAGATGAGAAGAGAAGATGAGACAGGAGAGAAGGGGCCCACCTGCATGCGCGGTCAGGGGAATTGAGAATTTCATAATAAAATACGGAGAAGTTGAGTGCCAGTCCCAGGCGGATGGGGTGAGTCGGGGGGAGCTCGATCATGGCGATGTCGCTCGCGGCTTTGTAGGCTACCAAACTGTTCTCCGCCGCCTCCTTCCTGTCGTTGCCCGTGGCGAACTCTGCCAGGTACCTGTGGTAGTCTCCCTTCCTGAGGACAGAGGGGAGAACGAGACCATGGTTATTTCAACCCTTATGTTAACAGTCTCCTTATGTTAACATAGGACTATTTTCCTGAGGTACGCACTTCTACACTGAACTCCCCTATTTGGAATTGGAAAAGGATTGGTGTTAAGAGCCCTTGCTTACACCAAGCGTGTGCTTATAAATCCTTGTGGGGTAGTGCTAGAGCTGGGCGATATGGACAAAAATCTATATCGCGATAAAATGTCCTGAATTGATGCTATAATGGTAAATAGAACATTAAGTCTATAACCATGTACACCAGAGTATTTGTTATGATTCTTTAAACCAGGGATGTCAAATATACAGCCCGTGGGCCAAATCCAGCTCGTGAGGGGGTAAAATAAATATATACAGTATTAGAATGATTTATTGATTTTATTTGGGGGCGGGGGGATGACAGGAACCTTCCCACTAGCCATGATTGGCTGAGATAATGTATGGGCTGGACATGCCAGGAGATGGGTTTGGATTGGTCTGCCATGTAGCTTGCTTCTGTCTATAACGTGAGCTGTTTAGTATGTGTTGACAGTCCTTTCTACCGCGCCATTTATTAAAGATATAACGTTAGCCATCGAGAACTACAAAAGTGATGGGCTACATTCTGCACACGCCACGGTTAGTGTGAACTGGAGTGACTTGACACAAAGCTGGCCAAACAAGACTTAGCTACAAAGAAAATGGAGTTAAAATGGTTCCAGTCTGCTGTGAAGCGTTCATCCATGTATTCGGACGGGTAAGAGCCTAGCTCAGATATAAGATTCAAATTTTGTCAGAAAGTCATTTTTATTGCAAGTTAAAGCAGACCGTTAGCTAGCAAATGTTAGCTTGCTGGCTCACTAGCTAACGTTACGTGTATGATCTGTGTAGTAATATTATTTGAATCAGAAAACCATTTGCATTGCTAGTTATAGCCTAATGTTAGCTAGTTAACATTTAACCTAGTTTGTTAGCTTTAGCTAACTGCAGATTCATACTACAGCTATGACAATGTTTGTATTGGTAGTAATTGGGGTTATGCCGGTTCATTGTTTAGCTAGCTAGCTACATGTCTAACAAAAGACTCCACTTCGTCCGGATTATTACATGACCCATCAAGTTAGCAGGTGTGTCTGTGGGTGATTACAACCATCGATGGCATTTCATGTGTACATGTCTAGACAATAGTGACCCATTCACTTAGCTAGATCTGGGTGAGGGGTGGTTATAGCATTTCCTTCACATATCCCATCAATTTAGACAAGTGTGTCGGGTAAGCGTCATCTAATAACGAGAAAATATTCATAAAATATTTTTATCTGGACACTTTGTTTTTGATATTGCAAGTACTATCATTGTACCGTTTACACCTTCTGCATCCTGTGCATGTGACAAATAAACTTAGATTTGATGTGATATAACGTGTGTTTACCACATGACCTCACATGTGAATCCTTAAAGAGATGGCTGGGACTAAGGCTTCAGTAGGTGTGAACGATGCTGAATGGGTATAAGAAAAAAGAAGAGCTCTCCAGTACGTGTACCAAAAGGGCCATTTTCTCAAAAGTGGGGTTACAAGTTTATCAACTTTCAAAGCAAAGTTACTTTCCCATTGTTGCTCACCTGCAGTGTATAATATAACATTTTGTAGCTCTGCGTCTCCACTTTTATCCAACGTAAAAAACACAATTTCAAATTTTGATACATAAGACCAAATCGAGGCGGTCGGTCACATATACTTTAAAATTACAAAAAACAAATGGAAAATGTGCAGAAATTATAATGGACCTACATTCATACCGTTTCTTGACTGTGTCCAGCTCGCTAATAAACACCGAAATGAAAGTAAGACAGTCAAGGAGCACAGAACATTTTAAACACTTTGGATAGAAGACTACTTTTTGCTAATTTTAACAGAGGAAATAACACATTTTCAGCGCATAACACATTACTACTAGTTTGATGGTTGTAGCCATCAATTGTCCCATTAACAATCACCCATATTAGCAAATGTCACATTTTTCTAGTATAGTCTGCTTATTGTAATGAATGATATCAGCAAAATGTCTGCGATAAGTGATTGGTATGGTCGGTGTTGATCATTTTTGGTTTATTGGCCAAGCTCTAGGTTGCGCACAAGTACACACTTCACAGAAAAGTGTGGAAAACAGATGCAGAGTAGCTGTTTTTTCACAGCTCAGATCAGAGGTTTTACGCTCTGCTTGCCAGAGAGAGCGAGAGAGCGTGTTGTGTGAGCGACGGCCACAATGCTGCACTGAGAAGACATGGCAGCCTTTTCTCATATTACTAGCGCAGTCAGGGCGTACATATTCGCTGGTGTGTGCAAAATAGTTTTTGAAGATATCTCCCATCCACAGACGTACATTTTGTAGTAGAAAACCTTTGATTCTCCCGTGTTTGCAGCTGGAATGAGGTGCTTATCCAGTACATCCAGAATGTCGTTACAGATTGATTTTAGCTCAGTCTCCACCTGCAGAGCAGACAACACACACAACACCAGTTGTCAACAAACTCGAGAATGGGGAAAAAACATCACACTCAACTTTGAAGTCTCATTTTTACATAACATGACCATTGAATGACCTCTTCAAAAGATTAAAAGAGGACCCGAGTCTTAACCTCTACTTTGAAAGGAGCCACAGACCATCCCTCCGATGCAATAGGTCTACATTTATTATGTAGCTAACATTGACAGCAAGCTGCCTTCATCAGGGATTCTATTCTCCTACTACCGCCGTCCCGGTGGCTCACCGTTTGCCTGTATTCCCTGATCATCTTTAGCTTGTCTTCGCCTCCTTTGTTCTCTTCTTTCTGTTCGAGGCTGCTGATTATCCTCCAGGATGCTCTTCTGGCTCCGATCACGTTTTTGTACGCCACCGACAGCAGGTTCCGCTCTTCCACCGTCAGCTCCACGTCCATGCCGGCCACGTTCTTCATGGACTCCACCATTTCTGACAGAGAGAAGAGAGAGAAAAGAATGAACCTCAACCATCACACACACCTCATTTTCAATAAGGTAGGAACAGTCTGTTCTGGGGATCGTCAGTTGCTTGCTGGCTGCAATAATTAAACATTTTAATAATTTAGCAGAAGCTCTTATCCAGAGCAACTTAGTTAGTGCATTCATTTTAAGATAGCTAGGTTGAACAACCACATACACATGACCAAAAGTATGTGGACACCTGCTCGTTCAACATAACTTCCAAAATCATGGGCATTAGTATGGAGTTAGTTTTTGCTGCTATAACAGCCTCCACTCTTCTGGGACAGCTTTCCATGAGATGTTGGAACATTGCTGTGGGGACCTGCTTCATTCAGCAACAAGAGCAGCTGAGGTCGGGAATTGATGTTGGGCGATTAGGCCTGGCTCGCAGTCGGTGTTCCAATTCATCCCAAAGGTGTGCGATGGAGTTGAGGTCAGAGCTCTGTGGAGGCCGGTCAATTTCTTCCACACCGATCAACAAACCAATTCTGTATGGACCTCACTTTGTGCCCGGGGGCATTGTCATGCTGAAACAGGATTCGTCCGTTGACTGCCAGATGGTGAAGCGTGATTCATCAGTCCAAAGAACGCGTTTCCACTGCTCCAGAGTCCAATGGCGGCGAGCTTTACACCACTCCAGCCGACACTTGGCATTTCACATGGCGATCTTAGGCTTGTGTGCGGCTGCTCGGCCATGGAAACCCATTTCATGAAGCCCCCGACGAACAGTTCTTATGCTGACGTTGCTTTCAGAGGCCGTTTGGAACTCGGTAGTGAGTGTTGCAACTGAGGACAGACCAATTTGACGCCCTACGTTCTTCAGCACTCGGCTACAACTTCGCAGCTGAGCCGTTGTTGCTCCTAGACAGTTCCACTTCACAATAACAGTAGTTACAGTTGACCAGGGCATCTCTAGCAGGGCAGAAATTTGACGAACTGACATGTTGGAAAGGTGGCATCCTATGACGGTGTCACGTTGAAAGTCACTGAGCTCTTCAGTAAGGCCATTCTACTGCCAATGTTTGTCTATGGAGATTGCATGGCTGTGTGCTCGATTGTATACAGCTGCCAGCAACGGGTGTGGCTGAAATAAACAAATTCGCATATTTGAATGGGTGTCCACATGTACACAAAAGTATCTCACTGATAGTAAGTACATTTTTCTTCAATAACGTAGTTATCAAAGTTAGTGCTAGTAGGGGGGGAAAAGTCAAGTGTGACGGTTCGTTCACGAAAGGCAAGTACCATGGTCTTGTAGTGGATGCAAGCCTCGACTGGAAGCCAGTGGAGTGTGCAGAGGAGCAGGGTGACATGGTAGAACTTGGGAAGGTTGAACGGCATGCGGCGTTCTGTATAAGTTGCAGGGGTTTGATGGCACAAGCGGGGAGCCCAGCTAACAGCGAGTTGCAGTAGTCCAGACAGGTGGTGACAAGTGCCTGGATTAGGACCTGCGCTGCCTCCTGTGTGAGGTGGGGTCGAACACTACGGATGTTGTGGAACAAGTAACTTGCATGAGCGAGTCACCGCTTTGGTGTTTTCAGAGAACAAAAGAATGTGTCAAGGGTCATGCCAAGTTCTTTGCTCTCTAGGAGGGGGACATTGTGGAGTTGTCAACTGTGATTGAGAGGTCTTGAAGCGGGCAGGCCTTCCGGGAGGAAGAGCAGCTCAATCATGTCGAGGTTGAGCTTGAGTTGGTGGGCCGACATCCAAGCAGTGATATCTGCCAGGCACCTGGGTGCGCCACCTGGGTGTCAGAAGGGGAGGGGAAGGAGAAAAATAGTTGAGTGTCATCCGCATAGCAATGTTAGGAGAGAACATGTTATGATATGACGGAGCTGAGTAACTTGGTGTATAGAGAAGAGGAGAGGGCCTAGAACCGAGCCCTGGGGGACACCAATAGTGTGAGCATGTGGTGCACACACAGATCCTCTCCACGTCAGCTGATAGGAGCGGCCTGCCAGGTAGGATGCAACCCAAGAGAGCGCAGAGCCTGAAACGCCCAGCCCTGAGAGGGTGGAGAGGAAGATCTGATGGTTCATGTGTCGAAGGCAGCGGATAGATCTAGGAGGATGAGAACAGAGGCAAGAGCGTCAGCTTTGGCAGTGCGGAGAGCATTCGTGAGACAGAGAGCAGAGCAGTCTCAGTTGAGAGACCTGTCTTGAAGCCTGACTGGTAAGGGTCAATATCGTTCAGAGAAAGACAGCAGGCTCAAGTGTTTTGGAAAGAAAATACTGAATACCGGTCTGTAGTTTGACATCAGAGTGTTAGTTTCTTGAGGAGGGAAGCAACTCTGGCTTTTTTTAAGTCAGAGGGGATGCAGCCAGTGGTCAGGGATGAGTTGATGAGGGAAGTGAGGAATGGGAGAAGATCTCCAGAGATGTTCTGGAGAAGGGAGGAGGGGTTGGGGTCGAGCGGGTAGGTTGTCGGGCGGTCTGACCTCACTAGTCGCAGGATTTCATCTGGAGAGAAAGGGGAGAAAGACGTCAAAGCGTGTGAGTGGGACCTGTGGACTGAATAGGCAGAGTGAATGAGGAGCGGATGTCGTCAACCTTTTTAAATTGGTTATTTTCAAAGTGGTTGACAAAGTCATTGACACGACAGTCAACATAGGAAAATCAAGATTTTCGCTAGGGGATAGGTCAGTTTCTATTATGCAGGAATTGAGGATAATGTCAAGAAAGCAGGAATTCCTGACGAATTACATCCCTGACTGAGACTAACATATCAAGAAGCACACAGCACAGCAGTATTTATTTAACCACATTTACAGCCACTGTGAGGGAAATTATAGGGGTCAAGGGTTTGTTGGTGGTTGTGAGTTTAATTAGCAAGTCTTTTGGGCTGCAAGAAACCAAAAGTTGTCAGTGTAAGTAAAGATCGACCCCCTGAAACCGGGGCTGAAATGGGTCAACGTAGAACGGAGCATTTGAACTGGGCCACTAACTGTCTCATAAGTCATGTGAGTGAATGAGACAAACTGAGGAATGAACTGAACGCAAGTGGGTCATTTGATGGGGTAACCGGTGTTAACGAGGACACTTGCTGCATTTATGAATCAGTCTACAAATACGCAAATAGCCACGCCCACTTCAGTACTAGCCTATACGAAAGCTCATCACAAGAGGTTACAAAGCCATTACCAAACGCCATACCTATAGCCTAAAAACGCATAAAGTCAATATTTTTTTTGCATACTCGCATAGCTTAGACCCTACTTTATATACGCTGAGGCTGTGTTGTGCCCTCTATCAGTTGAGACCAGGGGAGAACGACTGCCCCTTCTCAATGAAGCCACAGAAGTTCAAGGCCGACAGTGGTACTGCGGGCATTGTTAGCAGAAAACAAGATCCCCATTATAGAATGGAAAAATGACGTGGTCAATCTTATAAATAAAAACATTTTAGAAGAGAATCATGGTGCCAATAATTGCTTCTAATACACCAGAAGTAATGTCCTAGAGCAGATTATTCAAAACAAACAAAAATGTAAAAAATTTAATCGCACACAGAAGTTACGGATAATTTAGTTGCCAATGGCAGCCTGCAGTACCACGGTCAGGGATTCAACTTGAGTTACTCAATGAGATGGGGCAGCACTGAGCTAGCCTGAAACGTTACTTCATGGAGTAGCACAAACTGTGCATCTAATGTCTCCATGAGACGCTATCTTAACCGACTTCAGTTGGCTTCAATGCGCTATTGAGTCTAAACATAGGAATGGATGGTGTCAAGTGATCGATGGCTTTGTCCATTCATACACCTTTATAATTTAATTTATTTCAACTTTTCATTACTACAACAAAGATGGCCACCAGTCACCCACCTTCAAAGGTCAATTTAAATGGTAACATCTATTCTATTAACTATATTTCTATGAATAGGTTTGTTATGGGTGATTGACAGAATTTCAAACCAATATTCCCATTCAAGTACACAATATATATAGACAACATTATGTGGACACCCCTTCAAATTAGTGGATTCGGCTATTTCAGCCACACCCGTTGCTGACAGGTGTATAAAATCGAGTACACAGCAATCTCAATCTCAATATACAAACATTGGCAATAGAATGGCCTTACTGAAGAGCTCAGGGACTTTCAACGTGGCACCTTCATGGAATGCCACCTTCAGTTTGTCAAATTTCTGCCCTGCTAGAGCTGCCACGGTCAAATATAAGTGATGTTTTTTTTTTATTTCACCTTTATTTAATCAGGTAGACCAGTTGAGAATAAGTTCTCATTTACAAATGCGACCTGGCCAAGATTGAGCAAAGCGACACAGAGTTACACATGGGATAAACAAACGTACAGTCAATAACACAATAGAAAAGTATATATACAGTGTGTGCAAATGTAATAAGATTAGGGAGGTAAGGCAATAAATAGGCCATAGTGGCAAAATAATTACAATTTAACACGAGTGATAGATGTGCAGAAGATGAATGTGCAAGTAGAGATACTGGGGTGAAAAGGAACAAAAAATAAATAACAATATCGGGATGAGGTAGTTGGGTGGGCTATTTACAGATGGCTATGTACAGGTGCAATGATCGGTAAGCTGCTCTGACAGCTGATGCTAAAGTTAGTGAGGGAGATATGAGTCTCCAGCTTCAGTGATTTTTGCAATTCGTTCCAGTCATTGGTAGCAGAGAACTGGAAGGAAAAGCGGCCAAATGAGGAGTTGGCTTTGGGGGTGACCAGTGAAATATACCTGCTGGAGCGCGAGCTACGGGTGGGTGCTGCAGTGGTGACCAGTGAGCTGAGATAAGGCAGAGCTTTACCTAGCAAGGACTTACAGATGACCTGGAGCCAGTAGGTTTGGCAACGAATATGAAGCGAGGGCCAGCCAACGAGAGCATACAGATCGCAGTGGTGGGTAGTATATGGGGCTTTGGTGACAAAACAGATGGCACTGTGATAGACTACATCCAATTTGCTGAGTAGAGTGTTGGAGGCTATTTTGTAAATGACATCGCCGAAGTCAAGGATCGGTAGGATAGACAGTGTTACAAGGGTATGTTTGGCAGCATGAGTGAAAAATGCTTTGTTGCGAAATAGGAAGCCGATTCTAGATTTAATTTTGGATTGGAGATGCTTAATGTGAGTCTGGAATGAGAGTTCACAGTCTAACCAGACAACTAGGTATTTGTAGTTGTCCACATATTCTAAGTCAGAACCATCCAGAGTAGTGATTCTAGACGGGCGAGCGGGCAGCGATCAGTTGAAGAGCATGCATTTAGTTTTACTTGCATTTAAGATGTTATTGTGAAGTGGATACGTCTAGGAGCAACAACGGCTCAGCCGCGAAATGGTAGGCCACACAAGCTCACAGAACGGGACCGCCGAGTGCTGGAACACGTAAAAATCGTCTGGCTTCGGTTGCAACACTCACTACCGAGTTTCAAACTGCCTCTGGAAGCAACGTCAGCACAACAACTGTTCGTCGGGAGCTTCATGAAATGGGTTTCCATGGTGATCTTAGGCACACAAGCTATTTTCAGGTCTCTCCTGAGATATTTGATCGGGTTCAAGTCCAGGCTCTGACTAGGCCACTCAAGGTCATTCAGAGACTTGTCCTGAAGCCACTCTTGCATTGTCTTGGCTGTGTGCTTAGGGTCGGTAAACTTTAGACCCAGTCTGAGGTCCTGAGCACACTGGAGTGGGTTTTCATCAAGGATCTCCCTGTACTTTGTTCCGTTCACCTTCCCCTCGATCCTGACTAGTCTCCCAGTCCCTGCCCGTGAAAAACATCACCACAGCATGATACTGCCACCACCATGCTCCACCGTGGGGACGGTGCAAAGTTTCCTCCAAACGTGACGCTTGGCATTCAGGTCAAAGAGTTCAATCTTGCTATCATCAGACCAGAGAATCTTTCTCATGGTCAGAGTCCTTTAGGTGCCTTTTGGCAAACTCCAGGTGGGCTGTCATGTGCATTTTACTGAGGAGCGGCTTCCGTCTGGCCACTCTAGCATAAAGGCCTAATTGGTGGAGTGCTGCAGAGATGGTTGTCCTTCTGGAAGGTTCTCCCATCTCCACAGAGGAACTCTGGAGCTGTCAGTGACCATCGGGTTCTTGGTTACCTCCCTGACCAAGGCCCTTCTCCCTCGATTGCTCAGTTTGGCAGGGAGGCCAGCTCTATTAAGTCTTGGTGGTTCCAAACTTCTTCTATTTAAGAATGAATAATGGAGGCCACTGTGTTCTTCAAATTTCTTCAGCATTGAAGGTCCCGTTGGTACCCTTCCCCAGATCTGTGCCTTGACACGATCCTGTCTTGGATCTCTACAGACAATTCCTTTGACCTCATGGCTTGGTTTTTCCTCTGACATGCACTGTCAACTGTGAACCTTATATAGACCGGTGTGTCCTTTCTAAATCATGCCCAATCAATAGAATTGACCACAGATGGACTCCAATCAAACTGTAAAAACAGCTCAAGGATGATCAATGTAAACAGGATGCACCTGAGCTCAATTTAGGGTCTCAAAGCAAAGGGTCTGAATACTTATGTAAATAAGGTTTCATTTTTTTCTTTAATAAATTTGCAAACATTTCAAAAAAACAGTTTTCACTTTGTCATTATGGGGCAGTGTGTAGATGGATTACATTTTTTGTTTCCTCAATTGTAGAATAAGGCTGCATCGTAACAAAATGTGGAAAAAGTCAAGGGGTCTGAATACTTTCCGAAAGCACTGTATATAGAGACATTAAACACTGGACCGTTTCATTTATACTGTCATTAACACTGTATTCTTCCTTTCCCTTTCTTATTGCTCATTCTAATACATCTACTACTATTGCATTTTTGTTACACTATTTATACACAGTATTTATATACTGGATTAAATACAGTATTCTTATTCATATACTCAACTCTTCACATAGGACCCCGGAACACATGAGAATGAGCTCTCTCCCAAAACAAGTACTGAAAAGCTTGATTCTGGTGGAATTTAAAAAGGAAAAAAACTCTACCCATCTTAAATATATTTCCACCGCTAGAAATTAGCTCAATAACGTATTGGTAAAATGATTATAGTATACAGGATGCAATTTAAGGTTGAGTGCTTCAGCCATCTAAAGAAACACAACAGAGACCTTTCTGAACTAAAAAAGTTTATATTGACTAAATTAACAGAGGAACATGAATTAGAGCCCCCTGATTCATGTTCATCACAAAAGGAGGGCATTGGAAATCTCTTTCCAGGTTCTGACAAAAACCTAGTTCTGACTTAGGTAACAGCCTTTGTCAGAGCACTTTATTCTTCTGGGCTTTCCAACACCCTCCTGTAATTGAGCTCCTTGATTGGGGGGGGGTGTTGATGCAGAGCCGCATGCAGGCGGCTAGATGCTCTCCCTGCAGTCTGTTCCTCAAGTCTGTTTTGACCTGCAATAACAAAGAATAATAAGAGAAGGGAGTGGGACAAAGAGGATCTACTTCCACATTTAAATGTTCTTACTCGTTTCATTGCAGAGAAGTCCCTCTCACAATTAACGGAATACACTGATATAGTCAGTGCGATTGCTGCCAGCTGGATAAGGCAAGTGTAGATGGCCTCCACTCATCAAACTGAGAGGCCAGCTTTGTCATTGCCATCATCTGGTCCAAGCCCTGAAATACATTAAAAACAAAAAGATATTCAATATTAAAAGAAGAGCCAACAAAGTGGTAGTTCAACAGGAAAAAGGGTTGGGCAACACTGGCCTAAAATGTTCTCTTCAAAAGACTCACACTCAATGCCATACCTTGAATGCTCCAACAAACACATGTTGCTTGTAAGAGAACCACTCTTGCAGCATAGCAGCCTCTGGCGGTTGCAAGAACTGCCTGGAGAAGAGGGTCAGGGTAAAGATGTTTATCCTCTCACTAGAGAAAGCAGGCTGAGGTCCCAACAGACTGAAGGACCCCAGAATCTACCGGTGTTGGAACCTCCGGTCTAGGCTGTCCTGAAGGCCAACAAGATATGGATCCATTACCTAATTACAGCACAAAACAGAAGATAAGTGATTAACAGCCATTTTAGTTTATCCAACACACAGGATGTAAAATTGGTTTAATCACAGCATTTGAAAACAAATGTTTTTACCTCCTTTCTGAACCCGAACCCAGAACTGCACCCTGGTCTTGTCCACCTGGCCTCTCCCTCTCCTCCTCGATGTTGAATGCACCCAGAAACCCATTGGGCCATCGAGGTCCTGGTGGAGTTGGCTCAGAAATAAATACATAATGCTGCAGACTAGTACAGACTAAATATGCACAAACATTTTTAGCCCTTAGCCTAATTAAAGGACATTTGACTAACCATGTGGCGTATTATATAGCCACGGCCTCAGTCTGTCACTTTGGGTCACATCTGGATTGCCGGTGGCGCGCACTTGGCCTTACTCAGCTCTCCTCTACTCCTTCCATCTACTCTCCTGGCTTTCCTTTCCTCTGTTAAATTTTGTCCCTCATGCATCCCTAGCTCACTCCCAGGATTCTGCCTCGTCTCGGTCTAGTAAAGTAACACACTTATTATAAAAAGGATAGCTATCTTTTTAATAGCTTAAGCTAACTAAAGAAAGTTTCATAAAATCAGGCTGATTTGACGTTAGCTAGCTAAGTTAACGTTACCCGACACTTGTCCCTGCTCCCCCTTTCTATTTTGCTGCTGTGGCTGGAAACATTTCAATTAACTCGGAGAAAAAAATATCTAATTGAAGACAGATAAATGTAGCTATCTTGCGCATGATACAGTTCCAAACAACTACCTAGCTAACTTGCTAGAATAGAAACGTTAGAACCATGTTTCTATCATCAACATAACGTTACTTGTGGATATTCAATAGCTGGCCTTGCAGTTTTCAATTGTGGCAGCAATATTATACAGTTGAAGTCGGAAGTTCACATACACCTTAGCCAAATACATTTAAACTCAAATTCCCTGTCTTAGGTCAGTTAGGATCACCACTTTATTTTAAGAATGTGAAATGTCAGAATAATAGTGGGGAGAATGATTTGGTTTCAGCTTTTATTTCTTTCATCACATTCGCAGGGGGTCAGAAGTTTACATACACTCAATTAGTCTTTGGTAGCATTGCCATTAAATTGTTTAACTTGGGTCAAACGTTTTGGGTAGCCTTCCACACGCTTCCCACAATAAGTTGGGTGAATTTTGGCCCATTCCTCATGACAGAGCTGGTGTAACTGAGTCAGGTTTGTAGGCCCCCTTGTCGCACACGCTTTGTCAGTTCTGCCCACACATTTTCTATAGGATTGAGGTCGGGGCTTTGTGATGGCCACTCCAATACCTTGACWTTGTTGTCCTTAAGCCATTTTGCCACAACTTTGGAAGTATGCTTGGGGTCATTGTCCATTTGGAAGACCCATTTGTGACCAAGCTTTAACTTCCTGACTGATGTCTTGAGATGTTGCTTCAATATATCCACATAATTTTCCTTCCTCATGTTGCCATCTATTTTGAAGTGCACCAGTCCCTCCTGCAGCAAAGCACCCCTTCACAACATGATGCTGCAACCCCCGTGCTTCACGGTTGGGATGGTGTTCAGCTTGCAAGCCTCCCCCTTTATCCTCCAAACATAATGATGGTCATTATGGCCAAACAGTTCTATTTTTGTTTCATCAGACCAGAGGACATTTCTACAAAAAGTACGATCTTTGTCCCCATGTGCAGCTGCAAAACGTAGTCTGGCTTCTTTATGGCGGTTTTGGAGCAGTGGCTTCTTCCTTGCTTAGTGGCCTTTCAGGTTGTCGATATAGGACTCGTTTTACTGTGGATATAGATACAAAAGTATATTTTGTTTCCTCCAGCATCTTCACAAGGTCCTTTGCTGTTGTTCTGGGATTGATTTGCACTTTTTGCACCAATGTACGTTCATCTCTAGGAGACAGAACGCATCTCCTTCCTGAGCGGTATGACGGCTGCGTGGTCCCATGGTGTTTATATTTGCGTACTATTGTTTGTACAGATGAATGTGGTACCTTCAGGCATTTGGAAATTGCTCCCAAGGAGGTCTACAATTTTTTTCTGAAGTCTTGGCTGATTTCTTTTGATTTTCCCATGTCAAGCAAAAAGGCAGTGAGTTTGAAGGTAGGCCTTGAAATACATCCACAGGTACACCTCCAATTGACTCAAATTATGTCAATTAGCCTATCAGAAGCTTCTAAAGCCATGACATCATTTTATGGAATTTTCAAAGCCATTTAAAGGCACAGTCAACTTAGTGTATGTAAAATTCTGACCCACTGGAATTGTGATACAGTGAAATAAGTGAAATAATCTGTCTGTAAACAATTGTTTGAAAAAGGACTTGTGTCATGCACAAAGTAGATGTCCTAACCGACTTGCCAAAACTATAGTTTGTTAACAAGAAATTTGTGGTGGTTGAAAAACGAGTTTTAATGACTCCAATTTAAGTGTATGTAAACTTCTGACTTCAACTGTAGATCTAAATGATGTTAGTAGAGTTTTTAGGTTATAGTTTATGTACTTCACTAGTTGGCTGGCTAACGATAGTCAAACAAACAGGCTAACATACCTTTCTTGCAGTTTCTCACACGGGTACAATGAGGTGATTCAAGTGAATTGTGTTTCGCGCCACAGAGCTTTTGTATTGCGCACTGGTCCCTGGCGCGCTGTGTCTCTTGAGTTGCAGGCTGCCTGCCACAGCTCAAACAGCTAAGTAACCTTCAGAACTGTGTTGAAGCCAGATTATCTATTTACCAAGAAAAGCCGATGTGCATCACAGAATCTTATTGAAACTATGTTTGGTAGAAATAGGTGTGTTGGCAATGATTCTGTCGTGGCGCAGCACCACGCTTAAATAAACGCAGAGGAAACACTATCTACTGCTGTACATTGCAATTTTTAAATACTGTTTATATAAAAACACAGCCTGTAGTTATATACTGGATTCTTGACATAGCTCACTAATATTTACTGCTGTACATATTCTTAGTATATCTGTTGGTGTATGTACACAGATTGCACTTTGATTACTGATAGTTTTATTTGGGTTGTTAACTGGATTGGTCCTGACAGACGTAATAAATTTTTTTCTTTTTTGTTGTGTAATAAATCAAATTGTCAAGGTAAATTTCCATTTTTATTAAAAACCATTAAGAAATTATCTAATTGTTTGACAACCCTGTTTGTAAAATTATATCAAAAGTTTCTAGTTTCGAGTATTGAAAACATTGAGGTCTCAAGGTAGGGTGGGGTACGCAAAATACAGTATGTAAACTTTGAGCACCATCTCTTGAATGTTTTGGCATTCAGTTCAAAAAATTCCCTTTCTGAGCACTTCTACAATGGGCAAATATGTATTGAAGGATTCGTTCAATCAAAAAGAGGTGATTGTCAAAAAGAGATTGAATTCAAATGGATTTATCCTCAATCCAAAGCGGTTCACTGGGTTTTCATACACAATGACTATCAGGACGGATCACATAGGCCAACTACACTCACTGTATAGAACAGGGTCTCCTGGCACATTTCTCTTCCATATTTAGATGTATAAAGAGATTAGATGCACACTTTGAAAGGTTCCTGTCATCACCAGCTCTCTTAATGGAGTGTCTGGGGAGTTGCCAGCGTAGACAGGGGGGGGGGGGGGCACTTCATGCAAACCTACATTAACGCTAGATGGGCGTAGCCGTGGGAGTAGAGCCCAGCTGGCTGCTGAGCCAAAGACCAGAGGAGTGTCTCGGAATTCTAGAATCTTCCCTAGTAGAACGTCGTCGAATTCAGTACTGCGTCAGTGTCCAAGTCTGGGAGATTTTTTTGTAAAATAACTTTGGGTTTTTGTCTGTTAAACACAGTAATCAAGAGACACCATTACAGGGCTGGTGTAATCAAAGTGAGGCAACTTGCAGGTGGGGGCCTTTCACATTTAATGATACACCAGTAAATCAGATCAAGGAAAATGACAGGAGCTGTGCAGCTGTCCAATATGAGTGTTATAATACAGTAAGTGGTTACAACAGAAGTTCTAAGCTGGAGCAGAAATAATGCTCGTAATAATTACGGCATAACATATTGCCGTACTAGGCCTATAGCCCACGTTAGGCCTATATGTTTACAGTTACACAATACCCTACTATTGCTTTATACCAATCCTTATGGGACTGAGAGGGAACCCCCAGAAAGCGTGGGGTCTTGCACTGTGTGACCCTGCAGGTGCATACAAATCAGAGCACCGCCATGCAGTGCACAGGCAGGCAGCACAGAGTGTGCCATATACATAGAGCATATGACTTCTAGAGACAGTGTACCTACAGCAGCCAATGGCAGACCTCCACAAAGCATGCTGCAGAAACTCAATGCTCGACAGTCAGAGCCCAGGAAGAGCAGCAGCACTACAGTATCTCTGCAGCAGAAGATCAGCTTTGATCAGCGGACTAGGGCCGTGCTCAAACACACTCAGTGACCCCTCTACAGATTGACACAAAATGTAAAAGGAAGGTAGGGGAAAGGAAACAATATTTATTTGAATAGGATTTAAAGGAGAGGTACCACAAGCTGAAATAAAATTTCATGAAATTGGATGAAACCAGATCAAAAGAATGATGACCAAAGTATGAAACATTACTGTTGCTTCTAGATTGATAAAGTTAGATCAATCAAGTTACTTGTCCCCTCCCCCATGTCAAACACTTGGATTCAGGGAGGCGGGATTATTAAGGGCATAGGGTGACGTCAACCGAACTCATTTTAAAACACCAATGGTAACATGGTATTTTTGACCTAATTTAAAAATGTACTGCCTTGTAACCAACGTCGCTGGGATAACTACTCTATTGGTGCCAAAATTTGACTGTAGGGTGTCTGCAAATATAATTACAAGTTTACACTATTCATGTATGGCAAAGACATGGTGCCTTCAGAAAGTAGTCAGACCAATTGACTTTTTCCACTGTTAGGTTACAGTCTTATTATAAAAATGTACACTGCTCAAAAAAATTAAGGGAACACTAAAATAACACATCCTAGATCTGAATGAATGAAATATTCTTATTAAATACTTTTTTCTTTACATAGTTGAATGTGCTGACAACAAAATCACAAATTATCAATGGAAATCAAATTTATCAACCCATGGAGGTCTGGATTTGGAGTCACACTCAAAATTAAAGTGGAAAACCA
This sequence comes from Salvelinus sp. IW2-2015, assembly GCF_002910315.2. NCBI lineage: Eukaryota > Metazoa > Chordata > Actinopteri > Salmoniformes > Salmonidae > Salvelinus > Salvelinus sp. IW2-2015. The sequence continues at coordinate 30,441,602 of NC_036860.1, read as the reverse complement.
CACTACAGGCTGATCCAACTTTGATGTAATGTCCTTAAAACAAGTCAAAATGAAAGGCTTCAGAGTGTGTGTGGCCTCCACGTGCCTGTATGACCTCCCTACAACGCCTGGGCATGCTCCTGGACAGTCTGTGGTGCAACGTGGCGTTGGTGGATGGAGCGAGACATGATGTCCCAGATGTGCTCAATTGGATTCAGGTCTGGGGAACGGCGGGCCAGTCCATAGCATCAAATGCCTTCCTCTTGCAGGAACTGCTGACACACTCCAGCCACATGAGGTCTAGCATTGTCTTGCATTAAGAGGAACCCAGGGCCAACCGCACCAGCATATGGTCTCACAAAGGGGTCTGAGGATCTATCTCGGTACCTAATGGCAGTCAGGCTACCTCTGGCGAGCACATGGAGGGCTGTGCGGCCCCCCAAAGAAATGCCACCCCACACCATGACTGACCCACCGCACAACCGGTCATGCTGGAGGATGTTGCAGGCAGCAGAACGTTCTCACGGCGTCTCCAGACTGTCACATGTGCTCAGTGTGAACCTGCTTTCATCTGTGAAGAGCACAGGGCGCCAGTGGCGAATTTGCCACTCTTGGTGTTCTCTGGCAAATGCCAAACGTCCTGCACGGTGTTGGCTGTAAGCACAACCCCCACCTGTGGACGTCGGGCCCTCATACCACCCTCATGGAGTCTGTTTCTGACCGTTTGAGCAGACACATGCACATTTGTGGCCTGCTGGAGATCATTTTGCAGGGCTCTGGCAGTGCTCCACCTGCTCCTCCTTGCACAAAGGCGGAGGTAGCGGTCCTGCTGCTGGGTTGTTGCCCTCCTACGGCCTCCCCCACGTCTCCTGATGTACTGGCCTGTCTCCTGGTAGCGCCTCCATGCTCTGGACACTACGCTGACAGACACAGCAAACCTTCTTGCCACAGCTCGCATTGATGTGCCATCCTGGATGAGCTGCACTACCTGAGCCACTTGTGTGGGTTGTAGATCCGTCTCATGCTACCACTAGAGTGAAAGCACCGCCAGCATTCAAAAGTGACCAAAACATCAGCCAGGGACATAGGAACTGAGAAGTGGTCTGTGGTCACCACCTGCAGAACCACTCCTTTATTGGGGGTGTCTTGCTAATTGCCTATAATTTCCACCTTTTGTCTATTCCATTTGCACAACAGTATGTGAAATTTATTGTCAATCAGTGTTGCTTCCTAAGTGGACAGTTTGATTTCACAGAAGTGTGATTGACTTGGAGTTACATTGTGTTGTTTAAGTGTTCCCTTTATTTTTTTGAGCAGTGTATTAAATTGTTTTTTCCCCCACTTAATCTACACACAATACCACATAATGACAAAGCAACAACTTTTCTTTTTGTTAGCTAAGTTAACACATTTCCATAAGAATTCAGTCCCTTTAAATCAGTACTTTGTTGAAGCACCTTTGGCATCGATTATAGCCTCAAGTCTTCTTGCGTATGACGCTACAAGCTTGGCACACCTGTATTTTGGGAGTTTCTCCCATTCTTCTCTGCAGATCCTCTCAAGCTTCGTCAGGTTGGATGGGGAGCGTTGCTGCTCAGCTATTTTCACATCTCTCCAGAGATGTTTGATCAGGTTCAAGTCTCAGCTATGGCTGGGCTACTCATTCAAAGAATTGTCCCAAAGCTACTCCTGCATTGTCTTGGCTGTGTGCTTAGGGTCGTTGTCCTGTTGGAAGGTGAACCTTTGCCCCAGTCTGAGGTCCTGAGTGCTTTGGAGCAGGTTTTCATCAAAGATCTCCCTGTACTTCGTGCCGTTCATCTTTGCCTCGATTCTGACTAGTATCCCAGTCCCTGCCGCTGAAAAACATCTCAACAGCATGATGCTACCACTACGCTTCACCATAGGGATGGTGCCAGGTTTCCGCCAAACGTGACGCTTAGCATTCAGGCCAAAGAGTTCAATCTTGGTTTCATCAGACCAGAGAATTCTGTTTCTCATGGTCTGAGAGTCCTTTAGGTGCCTTTTGGCAAACTCTAAGCAGGCTGTCGTGTGCCTTTGCTGAGGAGCGGCTTCTGTCTGGTCACGCTACCATAAAGGCCTGATTGGTGGAGTGCTGTAGAGATGGTTGTCCTTCTGGAAGGTTCTCTCTCCCATTTTCACAGAGAAACTCTGTCAGAGTGACCATCGGGTTCTTGGTCACCTCCCTGACCAAAAACCTTCTCCCCCGATTGCTCAGTTTAGCCGGGACGGACAGCTCTAGGAAGAGTCTTGGTGGTTGCAAACTTCTATTTAAGAATGGAGGCCACTGTGTTCTTGGGGACCTTCAATGCTGCAGAAATGTTTTGGTACCCTTCCTCAAATCTGTGCCTCGACACAATCCTGTCTCGGAGCTCTACAGACAATTCCTTCGACATCATGGCTTGTTTTTTTGCTCTGATATGCACTATCAACTGTGGGATCTTATATAGACAGGTGTGTGCATTTCCAAATCATGTCCAATCAACTGAATTTGGTCAAATTCAAATGGTCTGAATACTTATGTAAATAAGGTATGTTTTTTTATTTTTTAATACATTTGCATACATTTCTACAAACCTATTTTCACTTTGTCATTATGGGGTATTGTGTGTAGATTGCAGAGGATTATTATTTTATTTTTTTTTAAATCCATTTTAGAATGCGGCTTTAACCTAACTAAATGTGGAACAAGTCAAGGAGTCTGAATACTTTCCGAAGGCACTTTATATGTTTCCCCCTTTCATCTGTGTCTGGTGTTAGCTAGTTATTGGCTAGCTAGGTCTTCAGCCAGCATGGAAGAGGGGGAAGGGTAATTCAAAACTGACAAAATTGTCATGTCAGCACATCCGTCAGTGCTGCTGTGATTCACATCACAAGAGACATGCCATACAGGAGATGTATAAAAGACATAATTCATGCAATTTCAATGTTGTTTGAGTTGCTTTGTATATCACCAGAATTTGCTTGAGATGATTTTACTGCAACACTGAATCCAAGTTTCTTGACATTGGCATTTCAAGAGCTGTCAGTCAAGGCGAGCTCATGAATATAAGCTTACCGCCCATAAGCCTGTCTTTTCAAACTTCCTGGTAGTTAGCCATAAGAGAAAGAAATGCAAAAAATGTTAGTACTATCACCCACTCATGGGAATCAGAATGAATGTTTGGGACCTTTAAAAAAGGTAGACTCAGCGAAATGACTGCCACGAGCAGCACCGCAGACATTCAGACGAACGAGATGCAAGACTTCGCTCTCACACAGTATTTGCGCATGTGCATGGGTTCGCTTCACAGCGTGATAGCCAGGACACAAACAGCGGAGAAGTTGAGCCACACGTTTCAACGCTCTTAGTTGTTGCGGAAATTTACCCACTATGCTGTTTACTTTCTGCATCTACGTCATATCGCTGAGTCTACCTTTACTGTTAGTACTTTCAAAAACGTCAAAAAATCTAACTTATTTGTTTATCATGCTATTGTCATAAATTATGAATTTTAAATCACATTAAAGTTGATAAATCCATAATGTCAAAGGTCACTACATGTAATCATACATAATTTAAAAGCCCATTTCATTTAAAAAATGTTACGAACTGAACTACATGTAGTAACTTACTTTGAAGAGATCGTGATTGGGTCTAAATAGGCATTTGGTCAGCTTAAGTCATTGTTCTTTAACTGCCATTTCACGAAAGTCAGACTCTTCCCACAAGCCAACTAATTTCTCAGCTTCAGAAACATCTGGATTTGCGGTTATACTTCGATATATTCTCCAGACTTGTATAGAGGGAATTGTTGATATGTTGTAAACTTTTGATTCTGATAACAATTGTTGGAAATATGCACCAAAAATGCTGTTTATGTACATCTTTAGTATTTACAGATAGAAAGACAAAAAAGTATATATCCACAATCTGCTCTATACATGTCTGGTCCTGTTTTTTTTATTTTTTTTAACTATACCTAAATATTTATGCTGACTTCATTTAGTGTGCAGAAAATTGAGATGTATAAAATTATACAAATGAGGCAACAATATTTCAGAAAAGATGTAATACAAAGACAGTGTTATATTGGTGTCCATATTCAACTGGTAAAAGTTAATTGTGAAATGATTGGTTGGTGGGGGGGGAGATCACCCTATTAGGGTGCGGTGCCTCGCTTAATGTAGAAATGTCATGTCTGTGTGGGGGACCTGGGTGATCGAGAACACATGAAGAAAAGGAAGATCTCAGCTAGTTTGAATGAACAGGACTCGCATCAGCTTGGCTTTCATACATGTGTGGAAGCAGCACATCTTACTATTGTGCTCAGCTACTCTGCCACCCTGATTAGCACGACTCGACAAAATCAAATTAACATTTTAAATGACTGCAAGAACAATCGGTGTCTAAAAAAAATACTTTCTGGTAATGGTTCTATCTTTACCCATCAGGCAAAGAAAGAGGAAAACTACTCAGTATGGAGAAAGAAGAGAACAGACGTGACTGAGGTGTGTTGGGGGAGGGGTGTTACCGCCACCATTATGACACCACATTGGAACGTGTTCAGGTCTGTTGAGTGACAGGCCAGGACTGCTGAGCCCGGTGTGGCTGGAGGCAGTGTATAAGTGCACTTCCTGAAAGAATAGGCACCAAGGAGGGGAGCGAGGAAAAGGTAAGAGAGCACAGTCTTTGCAAAGATCCTCACTAAGCAGGCAGCTCATGTCTGATCTATTTGCACACACACTGGGGCTGGATGACTCGCCTGGGCTGGAGAGAGCGAGAGAGAGAGAGAGAGAGAGAGAGAGAGAGAGAGAGAGAGAGAGAGAGAGAGAGAGAGAGAGAGGGGTTACATAAGAGAGTAGCACACTGCTGCTCCCGTCTCCTCCTGTCCCTTGGTCCCCATGTCAGGGTGGCTGCATAGGCGCATACCTTCCCGTCTCTGGTCTGGCTTAAGCCCAGCTGCACTATCCGCCTTGCACATTCCTCTGTGCCAAAGGGGGCTCAGGAGGAGTGGCCTGTTCCACAGCAGGCCTGCAGGGGGGGAAATCATCCTGGCTCGGAGTGGCCGGCCCCTCCAGGTGATTGACCTCTTTCAACAGGCGTAACGACATGAGGGGTGGGCGGGGTGTAGGCTAGAGCTGGTAGGGGACAGTATCCTGTTTCATAGCAGGGCAAAAGAGATCAGAGAAGAAACTGCATGGCCCATGTGTAGCACTGCTGATCTTTGATATCAAAATCTAGAAAACTCTCAGGTACTACTACAGCACTTAACAGTGTGCCTTCTCAGCAATACTGCTGTCATGTTAAATGGGGAAAATAAAAAGTTAAATGAAACTAAGGCATTTAATGCATCTTCCTCTGCATTCATCATCATGGGAAAGTCTTAGCCCATATATATATTTTAACAGTCCTTGCATTCTCTTCAAGACTAGTGATAGGAAGGGAAAAAATTAAGTTACATGTCGGGATATTATTATTGATGCTATATCATATCGTTTTGACAATATTGCAATATTATTTTTGCCATTAGCTGGCTGTACCTACCCATTTTTCCTTCATAGCTTGTTATCCATCTTTTTAAATAGGGCGGCAATTAGTATTATGCACTTTTATTTCCATGACTAATCTAAACTCATCATCATGGCTCTTGTCACTCTGCAACAGAGATATGTGAGCAATATGTTTGGAACATTGAATCTCAAAATCACAGTATCGAATTGTGATACATATAGAATCTCAATACATATCAGCACCTAAGTACAGCTATAATATCGTATGGTCCCTGGCAATTCTCAGCTCTATTCAAGATCCACATCAAAACACTCATCAAAGAAAGATGGTGGTATGCTACAGGGAAGGCTTCCAAAAGGAATTCAGAAGGCTCCACTCAAAAAGAAGCTTGAAGGATCACTTCAGCATAATTGGGCACTAACAGGCATCAATGACAGGGAGCCCTAATGTGTAGCGACATCCACTGAGGAAAGAGTCATTGCAATCATAGAAATTATAATGGCGCCAGGGGGATGTCTGCCGTTTTACAGGCTCCTAACCAACTGTGCTATTTTGTGTGCTATTTCGCATTGTTTGTAACTTATTTAATGTTGCTGATACTGTCTCGTTGACCGAAAAGAGCTTCTGGATATCACAACAGCGATTACTCACCTCGAACTGGACAAAAACATATATTTAATGAGTTTGACGCAAATTATATAGTGCTGCTCCAAGAACAGGCCCAAATACAGGGGGCGGAGATCGGGGTGCCTTGTGAGAATTCATCAGTGAGTGGGTAACCCGCCTCTACCATCCGTTCTATTGGCCAACACGTAATCACTGGAGAGTAAACTGGATGATCTCTGTTTGAGACTATCCTAACCAACAGGACATTAAAAATGGTAATATCTTATGTTTCAGAGTCGTGGCTGAACGACGACACGGATAATATGCAGCTGGCTGGGTTTTCCGTGCATCGGCAGGACAGAACAGCTACGTCTGGTAAGACGGGGGGTGTGGGTTGTGTCTATTTGTCAATAACAGCTGGTGCGCAATGTCTAATTTTAAGAAGTCTTGAGGTTTTGCTCGACAGAGGTAGAGTACCTCATGATAAGCTGTAGACCACACTATTTACCAAGATAGTTTCATATTTTTCGTAGCTGTCTATTTACCACCACAAACCGATGCTGGCACAAGCTATATGAGGCCATATGTAAAAAAGAAAATGCTCATCCCGAAGCGGTGCTCCTAGTGGCCGGGGACTTTAATGCAGGCAAATTTAAATCCTCTGTACCTCATTTCTACCAGCATGTTACGTGCAACCAGAGGAAAAAATGTATACATTTAAAAAATAAACACTCTAGACCACCTATATATACTCCACACACAGAGATGCATACAAATAACAATTTTATCCTCCTGATTCCTGCTTACAAGCAGAAAGTAAAGCAGGAAGTACCTGTGAACCGCTAAATACGGAAGCCCCTATCGAATTCACAGTGGGAAATGGGTTATGTTGCACTTCCTAAGGCTTCCACTAGATGTCAACCGTCTTTAGAACGTTGTTTCCGGCTTCTCATGTGAAGGGGGGCCGGATGGGAGCTGTTTGACTAAGGGGTCTGCCAGCAGCCTCGTTCTCAGTCACATGCATTTCACATGAGAGGTATCTCTCATTCCATTGCTTTTCTACAGACAATGGAATTCTCCAGTTGGAACATTATTGAACATTTAAGATAAAAACATCCTAAAGATTGATTCTATACTTAGTTTGACAAGTTTCTTAGACCTGTAATATAACTTTTTGAACTTTTCGTCCGACTGGACCTGAATGCGCTTTTGGATTTGTTTACCAAACGCCCTAACAAAAGAAGCTATTTTGACATAAATGGACATAAATGATGGACATTATCGAACAAAACAAACATTTATTGTGGAACTGCGATTCCTGGGAGTGCATTCTGATGAAGATCATCAAAGGTAAGTGAATATTTATAATGCTATTATGACTAATGTTGACTGTGCAACATAGCAGATATTTATTTTAGCTGGTTTGGGCTCTGAGCGCCGTTCTCAGATTATGCTTTTTGAAATCTGACACAGCGGTTGCATTAAGGAGAAGTGTATCTAAAGTTCCATGCATAACACTTGAATTTATCAACATTTATAATGAGTATTTCTGTGAATTCATGTGGCTCTCTGCAAAATCATAGCATGTTTTTGAACTACTGAACATAACACACCAATGTAAAATGAGATTTTTGGATATAAATATGCACTTTATCGAACAAATCATACATGTATTGTGTAACATGAAGTCCTATGAGTGTCATCTGATGAAGATCATCAAAGGTTAGTGATTAATTTTATCTCTATTTGTGCTTTCTGTGACTCCTCTCTTTGGCGGGAAAAATGGCTGGGTTTTTCTGTGACTTGGTGGTGACCTAACATAATAGTTTGTGGAGCTTTCGCTGTAAAGCATTTTTGAAATCAGACACTGTGGCTGGATTAACGAGAATAGTATCTTTAAAATGGTGCCTAATACTTGTATGTTTGAGAAATTTGATTTATGAGATTTCTATTGTTTTGTATTTGGTGCCCTGCAATTACATTGGCTGTTGGCGGAACCCCAGTCCTAGACAGGTTAAACTAGACATCGGGCCAATGCCGATAAGTTCACCAATATATTGTGCATCCCTAGTTGTTACAGGTTTCAAGCTTATGGGCATGTGGCAGCACTGTGTAGGAAAGAGGTTCCTATGTGTGAGAAGTGTGCAGAAAAACATGACACAAAGGAATGAGTAGCATTGGGAAAGGAAGCGGTATGTGTTAATTGTAGGGGTGCCCATGGGGCTTCGGATCAGAAATGTCCAGTGCGAGAGAGGCAGGTTGAGGTAACCAAGGGTTAGAGTAGTGCAGAGTGTGTCATATGCTGAGGCAGTGAAGAAAGTAATGGGTCAAGGGGGAGGGATCCTGAGAGGATTTGTGAGTAGTAGATCTGTACCAATATGGAGGGATAAGGCCAATGATATATGCAGTGTTGCCATGTATGCAATTTTCCAACTTAATGACTGACTGTCAGGCAGTGAGAAAGGCTGTTGCTGAGTGAGTGGTGGGGAGGGCCGGAGGGATGTGTGTGTTGAGAAAGCACTACAGTTATTGGCTGAGGCACGTGAGCGAGAAAGCAGCTAGCACGTGCACACGTTTTGACAACTTACCAGTTGTAGGTAGGCTATTTAGATTGTCATTATGGAGACAGCTATTTTCAAACCTTTTTCCATAAAACATTAATACTCTAGAACTGATGCACATCAAGAAATAATGACGACAAAGCACTGGAAAATGACTTTGGGCGCATTATATAAATCTACTCTGAGGTGGTTTAAACTGCATTCTAATGTTGACTGCTTAAAGAAAACGGTATCAAACAAAGTGCTTTTTGCATGCTCAGTTCTTGGGTCTCGGGGAGGACCGAGTAGAAATTTTAAATGGAAGTTACGGAGCACCCTCGCATGGTTCTTTTTATGGGGGAAAAGTCCTAAATTAAAAACTGACAGGCAGTGTGTGTGTGGAGAATTATACCTTTGCCTTTGTTGGCCATCAAACAGCCAATTAATGTATATGCCATTGTAGGCTACCATTTGATACAATAAATATGTTGAAATTATGATATCACTGGAGTCATTGCAAATCATTTTGCCTATAACTTCAGTTTGCTGTAGCCTTGTGTTATTATGAACGCATTAGATTGACAGTAAAAGTAGTCAGATTAGGCTACAGATAAAACAAATGTAAAAAATAAACACTGGCTATTGTTGACAAGCATTTTCAGTTCATTAAGATATTATTAATATTTAATTCAGTGATTGAAATTATGACCCCTTCCTCAGTAGCCTATTCCAGCAGGCTATTGGGGAAACAAGCACTTATTGCGAAATGGCCTCGCTATTCATGTTGAACAAATGTGTCTGTTAATTTGAACTAAGAAAGCGGCTGAATTGTTCAGTTTACATCTTGCCTATATCTTGTCTAGGCTACTGTAGACTGTCTGAAATGAGAACATATCAGGGTCTATAGGCTACCTGCCTTTATCTAAGCAAAATACAGCAACATTTTATTTGAATCATAAACCCAGATTTGAGTCTGAAGCCTATGCCTATTGAAATGACAAGTCAATCTCCCAAATGGGCCATTTATAACATTTGTAGTCTTAACATCAGCACAACTGCCAGAAAGTAGCCTAACATTAGATTTTTTTTAATGTAAATCCTAGTGTTTCTTGCTCAGAGATTGAGATCTTCTGTCCAACATTCATCACTCAAACTCTCCTGTCAGATGTATCTATTGTTATGCAAATGCACACAAGCAATTTACTTACAATTATAAACCTGGTTCGGGCCCCGAATGCTGATTGGCTGAAAGCCGTGCTATATCAGACCATATACCACGGGTATGACAAAACAACTTTTTACTGTTCTAATTACGTTGGTAACCAGTTTATAATAGCAATAAAGCACCCCGGGGGTTTGTGGTATATGGCTAATATACCCACACCTAACGGCTGTATCCAGGCACCCCGCATTGCATTGTGGTTATTGGCCATTGGCCACTGTGGTATATTGGCCATATACCATACCCCCGTGTGCCGTATTACTTAATCATAGAGGTCAAGCGAGTTAAATCCACATCCATTGATGGAAAATGATCTGGCAAGTTAAATAAGGCCGACTTATCAGTTCTCATGTCACATTCAAATTCCTTAATTCCATGTCATAGCTTGCAATAATTATTTTAAAGAAACCTACATTTTGCTTCTAACGTCGTTACATGTTACAATGATATTCCTTATTAATTTGCTGGATAACTTACGGAAAATGGTTTATTGTATAGATATGGCAACTCCTCACTTGCTGTGGGAAAAAAATGGGGCTCGTTTTCAAGCCTTTGGTGCAGGTTTTGAGTGGCCATTGTGCCAGAAATGTTAACTTGACCTGGCAACCCTGGATATATGCTTCAGTAAGATTGGCTTTGTTCATAGCAATGGTTATCAACAGTACTGCAGGGATGGAACACAAATCGCAGAAAATAGAGGTTGTGGTGGCAGATGCAGAGAAGTATTTGGGTGTACGATATTTGACGTCAGAAGAGTTACCGGGTATGTTGAGTGGTGGTGTCCCGTCCTTTAAGCCTGAGGTAGGACTAGACCGATTTAAATAGTGGAGTAGGGTGGTGGGTTTTTAATTCGTGTAGGGTTATAATAGGGAAAACAAATACCGTACTTTTCCCAAGCAAAGTATAAGAGGGTTCTATTCCAGTCTAATTGGTGGCAATAATGCAACATTTCTGGGTGCCGTTAAACCTCATCTAAGTAACTTGTACTTTCCTTGAAAAACAGTTGGCAAAACTGCAGTCGCTAGCAAAGTATACTAACGTTAGCTAACTAGGCTACGAAGCCGCTATTTCTAGTGTAACAGCATTACTGTCAAAATAGCTAGTTAGTTCATCAAATAACCTAATTATTTTAGTGAACAAATGGTTAGGTAACCTTAACCATTCCCCATGACACGGTAGTTATTATTGCAATTTGTAAACCATTGTTAACCGCTATTTTACCACAGATTTTAACTCACGTTCGTTAGTTGTCATGCTCTCTTGTTAATTAACTAGCGTTAGCTAGTTACAGTAACGTTAACGTTAGTATATCCATTGAGAACTAACAACGAAGTCGGAACAGGACCACCAGCAGAAACAACCAACGGCTTTCAAGATAACATCGGCTGAATATCACCCATGCCCATGCAAACACTGAATAGCCTAAAACCCAGTAATACACGTGTATCGCTTGATACCTTTGTTCAGTCAAACCACTAACGTTAAAATGACTGTAACTAATTAGGAAACCCTATCTTCTCCGCCATTTTGTCCCTACTACGATCTCTTAGTAGCTAGTCCATCTTCAAACCACCTCACCCGCTCCTGGAAGCCCCCCGTTAGAGGGAGACAAGCGAATGAGGGGCATACTCCGCATTGACAGTAAATTTTAGCCCTTACCATCGTATCTTTCGGCTTGTTCGGCGAGTTTGGCCTGGTATACTAAGTGTTCTCGATCTGCCATGGTGTTCGAGGTCGGGCTGTCGATGATGTGCGGCCTGAAGGAGAGGCTCGACCGTGGGTCTGTCTCAGACGGCGGTTCCTGGTGGAGCAGCAGCTCAGCGTCCCCACTCTCTAACTACCGGTAGCACTGGTTTAAAGATGGCGTCCAAACTCAATCCGGGAAATTGACGCAATCCACGCCAACACCACATCCCCGCTCTTCACTTTTCTTTCTCACACACTCCCGTGCAAGCTATTGGCCACCAACCCATTTCATCTCATATATTTATGGTGTGATTATATGTCAACCAAAAATCTATTGAAAGACAATGTGTATGTCAACCAAAAATCGATTGAAATACAATGTGAAACACAAGCCAGTATTAAAAAGATTCAGTTAAATATAATCCACTCGGCATGACCAGACTCCATAAAGTAGTGTGCATATAATAATGGTGGTTCACACATCAGGGCCACATATTTACATTTTAGTATATGGCTCTGGTTCACAACTCCTTATCATTACCTGAGTCAATACCGTTATTATAATCCTGTGACTCCGGAGTGGCGCAGCGGTCTAAGACACTGCATCTCAGTGCTTGAAGCGTCACTAAAGACACCCTGATTCGATTGCAGGCTGTATCACAACTGGCTGTGATTGGAAGTCCAATAGGGCAGTGCACAATTGGTCCAGCGTCGTCCGGGTTTGGCTGGTGTAGGCCGTAACTAAGAATTTGTTCTTAACTGACTTGCCTAGTTAAATAAAGGTTAAGTACAAAAATATAAGTGATTTTAATAACCTCTTCTCACCAGCCATGTGAGCCATGGGTCTGTCATAATCGCAGGTCGGCTGTATGCATTGTTAGCTTTCAAACTCTAGGTGGCATTCTGCTTTCCCCCTACAGTTCTCAGCCATGACTTCTCCACGACTGCCTCATGTGAACTACAATCCCGACGCTTTATTTAACGTTTAGAAAAGTTAATAATCATTGCTTGCGATACACCTTTCGCAACATACATCCCTTATCTTTTGCACAGATCCATACAACTATGGGTGCCTCCATCTGATAAAAATACACTTCCCCGAGTTGCACTTACACAAAGGTGTTCGGGGGAGCTTGCTAGATAACTAATTAGCACAGGTGGTCGCCTCGTCTTGTCTGTTTTCCGTAAACAAGCGCTGTAACATGTAGATATGGTGGTGTGGGAACACTAACCTTATCAAGGTGTGTATAAAAAATTGTATCTCACTGATATGAAAGATAAGGTCCTTATGCTTCCAAAACCATACAGCAAGCGATGCATGGTAATGTTCAGACCGAGCGTCTGGGATCTTAAAACTTCTTAGGGATAGCCCCCTTTTCTTTTCTTTTTTTCCGCCTAAATGACATACCCAAATCTAACTGCTTGTAGCTCAGGCCCTGAAGCAAGGATATGGATATTCTTGGTACCATTTGTCTTGGTACATTTTAAAGTTTGTGGAAATGTGAATTTAATGTAGGATAATATAACACAATAGATCTGGTAGAAGAAAATAAAAAATAAAAACCCAACCAGTCATTTTCTACCACCATCTCTGAAATGCAAAAGAAAGCTCATAGTTCTAGCCATCACTATGGTTGTAATTCCGATAGTGTCCACAAGATGGCGGCAGTGTATGTGCAAAGTTTCAGATGGATAACTTGAAGTATGACTGATCTACAAGACTTTTAGTGTGAAGTCCCCAGTTACATTTGGGCAAATCGTAAAGGAGACATTCGCATTCATATTCCATTTTTTCTGCAAGAATATTGTCAAATCTGTATACTTGGACTTTGATTTAGCTTTCCAAGTATTAGTAGCCATATTATAAGTTCAACAGTTGCAAAACAACCAGTTTTCATAACTTCATAACTCTGAATATCCTTATAATTTTTGTCCAAAATGAAAAGGCATGCTGTCTACAAGGTTAGTAGCTACATTTTATGACATGTACATGGTTTTCGGATACTCCCGTAAAGCCCAGGTCATTGGCTATCTAGCTAGCTTTGTTTGACCCCGATTGGTGCTTATTTGACAAAGATACAGTCGTTCAAGTGATGGCCGCCCGCGTCATCGGCGTGCCATGAAGGTGTCGCTCTCTGACCAAATATGGTGTCCTATAGGATATACTACACCCCTATTGAAATCGTGAAGTCTTGTTACCTTCTAGGATCTCTGAGGAATAGATACGAACTTGATTTGACTGTTTAGGGTGAGATTTTCAGATTCCTTTCTTTGCAAATTGAACGAGTGGAAATACAAAACGATCGTGCATGCTATATGGACCACTTTAGGATATGAAAAATTATTTTATCTAACAAAACGACACTTCATGTTATCTCTGGGAATTTAAGCTTTCGGTCGATATAAGACACTTATACGTACCTCCATTGTTGTTTCTCTAAAATCTGCGATCTTGACATAAGGCGCTGCATGATTTACAACTGTCCCGTTGATGGGACGCCGATCCTTAATTAAAACTCCCCTTACAGAAGACGCCTTCATCCAATGACTCTTATGTGTAATGTAATGCCATGGAACAGTCATGATCAAGGGCTAGCTAACTTTCAGTGTGTATTGTATCACTTCACTTTCGATTTGTGACAGTCAGCGGAGACATAGGCTATAAGTGACAAAAAAAATGCCCAAAATGTAAGAATGCCTGTATTTGTATTTATTATGGATCCCCATTAGCTGCTGCACTCTTCCTAGGGTCCAGCAAAATTAAGGCAGTTTATACAATTTTAAAAACATTACAATACATTCACAGATTTCACAACACACTGTGTTCCCTCAGGCCCCTACTCCACCACTACCACATATCTACAGGACTAAATCCATGTGTATGTTATCGTGTGTGTATGCATGTGTCTGTGCCAATGTTTGTGTTGCTTCACAGTCCTGTCATGCGTTGGATGGAGATAAACACAAATTAAGACATAGCAAATTGACACAATTGTAATAGGTTTTTATTTACTAAGGATATTAACACATTACATGCTACAGAAAATAAAAGGTAAAATGTGAACTCCAAATAATAGTGTTATATCACAATGGAACATCTTAAAATCAATTATTTATATTTTCACCCACTCCTGTCCTCTTCAAAAGAAAAGGGATGGCACGAAAGGAAAATTGTAATTGGGATCGGGCAATTTCATGTAATGGAATTACGCTGAGATTTCACTTTAAAAATGTATACCAAACAAAAAAACATTAATTTCAAAGTTTAACCATACAACCTCTATGCACAATGACTACTTATACATTTTTACAAAAAATATTTACAGGAAGAACTGTGCAGATAGTTTTTCCAGGAAATGTTATTTTTTTGTTTGTAATTTACTGTTCAAATTAGTCATTGTGCATAGTTGTATGGTTTTTTATTAAACTTTTAAATAAATGTTTTTTGTTTGGCATATTTTTTTTATTTTTTTTAAACCAGAGTCTCAGCGTAATTCAGTTTCTGTGGAATTACCTGGTACAAAAATACAGGAGAATGAAAACAGTTTGGCATGAATGATGATGAGGCATAAAAAAAACTATCATCAGTAACAGAGGCAATATAAGAGATAAGGTGCAGAAAAGGGATTCAACGTTGAAAAATGTTTGTGAAAGGACACCATTTTAAAATCACTCATTAAAATCCAAGTATTCGTTGGTCCAAGGGCGAAAGTTGCTTCACCTGACTGGCCTATACTCCACTAGACAAAACGGTATCATATGATCATGGCCCTCTATGAAATGGAGACAGTCTCTTCTCTTCAAGGCAAGCCTGAGATGGTTGGATGACAGATGGGTGTCACTGGATGCAACATGCAAGTACAACAGACACAACAGGACCTGGCTCAACTGGCAACACATTGCAGAATGGTGTTGGTGGGAAATGTTCAAGAACATTTGAGCAATGTTAACCAAACAAAGTACAACAACTTCTTACACTATGAACATAATGGTAAAATACATACCCATCAGTGCCATACCAGAGGACAACATTAAAGAGCCAAAGACCAACAGAAAGCACATCAATTATTTGTTTCCTTTCAAGAAATCCAAACAGTATTGACAACAGAGTTCAAGAAAACTAGAAAGGGAAAATGAGAGGTGCCAGGTGCATGTCCACATACCCTTCCCAATCTGCAGTATTGACTTAAACAAATAATTCAAAGTTATGCAATAGGGGAACTCTGTCAGGCAGTTTAATGTCCTATTTTCAGTTTGAGTTTGTCATTCATTTATTTGTGTAAATCTTTCTCTGTCATTGCTAAATACAGATTGCATAATTTCTAATTCATTAAAACATATAGAAATATTATTTAACAGGGGCAACACGAGTCTGGTTGTGGTCTGGTTCAGTAGGGAGAAAACAAAACAGTGAAACTGGGAGGTAGCCTACTACCTGAACTTGACCAGTAAGAACAATTTTTTTTACCCCCTTCGCAAAACATTTTGCTACTTTGTACCCTACTGAACACAACCCTGGTGCTTTCTGTAGTGTGTCATAGTTCAATCATCCTCTTGCCGTACTACTCCTCCCATCACTGAACTATGTTTATATCACATACAGATAAACCATTCAAACTTTTACAGACACATTTTAACGGTTCATTGTCTCATAAATACAATGATGCTGCAGTCAACACAAAGTTATGCAGGTTGCCCTCAGTGCTGCCTTCAATAGAGCAACGGTAGTGTCTTTGTAAACTTTAACATAGAAAACATCTACATAGGGCTTGTAATTAATATTCTCACTCTTAGTATTATTAAAAAGCCTTGCAGCTTCATAGACATTGACTTGGAAGGAACGTAAGTTCTTACACTGTTGGGAAAGATAAGAAACTATGCACATTTACACAATAATACCACAGGGTATAGTTGAGGGAGTAAGGAGTGTTTGGACTATAATTGTTCGGTTGGCAAAAAAACAACCCCAAAAAATAAGGAAATAAAATCTACCAACATTTCCACAAAAATACAGATGAACTGAGCCTGGCACTTCAGGTCATGTTATTTTCCTATTTCGGAAAGACAATTAACATCAATTAAAACAATTCAGATGAGGTAGAAAGGACAAAATAAACAGACCCTCCCCAAATGACGACGATTGGCCTAAAACACTCACATGTGCCTACGATTGGTCAATACACCCACCCATGTTACTATGATCGATCAGTGGCTATGTGCCTTTCACCCACACAGTCCTTTAGCAATGTAGTGTAGTCATCCTATGAGGACGTTTAGCATACTGCGGTGTATCTGGCACGTCAGTGGCTGGATGTGTCATAACTGTGCCCAGAGGGTAGGTACTGGATGAGAGGATGATACATTGGCACTAAGGGAGACACTAGGGAAATGAACGTGGTCATGTTCAGTCGGGAGGAAAGGTTTCGAAACGGGGAGGTACTATCCAAACCTGTCCGATAAGAAACATTCAATATTGTTTTCTGTTGCATAACCTTTTAAAACACTTTCAACATTGTGCCCTACTGAATACAACCCAGACCGAACTAAGAGCTCCAAGTTGAAACGTAGCTGACAGAAACAATGAATTCAGTCAACTTAAAAACGCGTATGTATATTTACTGTGTGTTTGCTACGACCACGTGGGAGGGAAACTAGGGGAGACACCAAAGGATTAAGGCTGCGGCTTTCTGTCGAGTGTGACAATGTGAAGTTCTGCATCACAGTGCTGGGGACTAAGTCTGCATCATTTCAAATGTGACGTTAACAGGTTCCATCTGCCAAAAGTCCTTTATGTACACTGAAACATAACTGTACTCTGTAGGTGCCTCTAGTGTCTTTAGCATAGGGGAGGTCCGGGAGGAAATGGATCACACCATGTAACAAATGAATGAGACAGGTGGAGGAGACTGACAGGATGGGAGAGGAGGGGACTGTGCAAATCAAAGTAAGAGGAGAGAGGGCAGTGTTGGTATATTTACACTTTTCTGTCATTGTCTGGCCATTGTATACCCTCCTTATATGACCATTTCTCAAAACAATGAGGTGGACTGGACGAAGGCCCGATACCTGACAGTCCTAAGGAATGTCTCCACTTCCTCCCCAGACACAGTCATCATAGTGTTTCAGATAGACACATAACAGTGACCACACAAAGCGTGAGGGTCTGTTCACACATAGGGCAACGAAAAAACAAAACATTTAACATAATATTTAGCATGTAATGATATATATACAGTACCAGTCAAAAGTATTTTACTATTTTCTACATTGTAGAATAATAGTCTAGACATCAAAACTATAAAATAACACATATGGAATCATGTAGTAACCAAAACAGTCGTTAACAAATCAAAATATATTTTATATTCGAGATTCTTCAAAGTAGCCACCTTTTGCCTTGATGACAGCTTTGCACACTCTTGGCATTCTCTCAACCAGCTTCATGAGGCAGTCACTGGGTGCATTTCAATTAACAGGTGTGCCCTCTTAAAGTTAATATGTGGAATTTCTTTCCTTCTTAATGCGTTTGAGCCAATCAGTTGTGTTGTAACAAGGTAGGGTTGGTATACAGAAGATAGCCCTATTTCATAAAAGACCAAGTCCATATTATGGCAAGAACAGCTCAAATAAGCAAAGAGAAACTACAGTCCATCATTAATTTAAGACATGAAGGTCAGTCAATCCGGAAAATTTCAAGAACTTAGAAAGTTTCAAATGCAGTCGCAAAAACGTCGTCTTGTTGAGACGCAGAGAAGGTGAACAGATGATGTCTGCATGTGTGGTTCCACCGTGAAGCATGGAGGAGGAGCTGTGATGGTGTGGGGGTGCTTTGCTGGTGGACCTGTCTGTGATTTATTTAGGATTCAAGGCACACTTAACCAGCATGGCTACCACAGCATTCTACAGCGAAACCCATCCCACCTGGTTTACGCTTTGTGGGACTATCGTTTGTTTATCAACAGGACAATGACCCAACACACCTCCAGGCTGTGTAAGGGCAATTTGACCAATAAGGAGAGTGATGGAGTGCTGCATCAGATGACCTAGCCTCCACAATCACCCAACCTCAACCAATTGAGATGGTTTGGGATGAGTTGAACCGCAGAGTGAAGGAAAAGCAGCCAAAAAGTGCTCAGCATATGTGGGAACTCCTTCAAGACTGTTGGAAAAGCATTCCAGGTGAAGCTGGTTGAGAGAATGCCAAGAGTGTACAAAGCTGTCATGGCAAAGGGTGGCTACTTTGAAGAATCTCAAATATATTTTATTTAACACGTTTTGGTTACTACATGATTCTATGTGTTATTTCATAGTTTTTGATGTCTTCACTATTATTCTACAATGTAGAAAATAGTAAAAAAATAAAGAAACTCTTGAATGAGTAGGTGTGTCCAAACTTTTGACTTGTAACTATATATATATATATATATATATATATATATATATATATATATATATATATATATATATATTATATATATATATATATATAACTGCCCAAAAAAAGGAAACGCCAATAGTGTCTTAATAGGGCGTTGTGCCACCATGAGCCAGAACAGCCTCAATGTGCCTTGCTATAGATTATGCAAGTTTCAGGATGGAACTCTATTGGAGGGATGCGACACCATTCCATGAGAAATTCCATAATTTGGTGTTTTTTGGTGGTCTCAAGCGCCACTCCAGAATCTTGCATAAGTGTACAATAGGGTTGAGATCTCGTGACAGATGGCCACGTCATATGGTTTACATCGTTTTCATGCTCATCGAACCATTAAGTGACCATTAATGCCCTGTGGATGGAGGCATTGTCATCCTATGGGGGCATAGCCATGTTAGCCAAAATAATGGGCAACTGGGCCTGCCCAGCATTTTTATACATGACCCTAAGCATGTTGGGATGTTAATTGCTTAGGAACCGCACCTGTGTGAAAGCACCTGCTTTCAATATACTTTGTATCCATCATTTACTCAATTGTTTCCTTTCTTTTGGCAGTTGCTGTACCTGTCATAATTCTATCATAATATTTTTCATTTCAGTACAAAAAGAGGACTTGGGGGTTTGTAGTGTGGGGTTTGTAGCAGAGAGGGGCTGGGTTAGAGCCCCTGTGGTGAGTAGTGGAGTGTGCTGTGGTAACTCGTGCTGTCAAGTGCAGCAATGGTCGGTTTCAGTCGCAGTGAGCATCTGTCTCCACAAGAGGGAGTCAAAATTAGGAGTCAGGGTGGCTACTATTCTCACTGCCAAGTTCACAGTCCGTTACTACAAAAGGGTGATCAATGAGTCTGTGAGAGACGCCACATATACACAAGTATCTGAATTGTGAGTGTGTATGTATGCGTGTAGAGGAGGATTTCGTGGATAACATGGGAGAGGGGTCATAAACGCTGCTGTGTGTCGTGTATCAGGACTTCAATACTGGGGTGGAAGTGTAAACTCTATTCTGTGTGTGTATGTGAAGGGAGGGGAGTGTACTCCAGCCCCATTGGCAACAACAGCTGCTGAGTTGCAACTCCTGACCACTGTAGTCCGTATAGCCTGTGTGCTCTTTCTATCATTTGTGAGAAACGATCACAGAGGGATTTTGTGAAGTGAGGAGTGAGACTAAGTGTGTCTCTCAGCTCTCATCCTCAGGGTGTTGGTGGTCCAGAAGCCGGACGTGCGTGAAGGGAAAGTGGCCATGCTTGCCCTTGCACTCGCCCTCCCACTGGCCGTTCACGTTGATCTTGGTCACTTTTACCATGTCTCCGACCTGCAGAAACACACACAGGTTAGAATATAGAGATAGATTGGAAATAAACAACACCTTCAGGGGTCTGTAACGTGTGGCTCTTATAAAGCCCCTATCGGGCTCAATGGTGATCTATAATTAGTCATTTAAAGCAGCCTAATCAATCAACTATAATAGCAGAAGAATGAACACATCAAATCAGCTCTACTCACACTTGAACAACCACATGAAAATGATTTAATAATTTGGCTACACCCCGTACTATTCAACAAAATTCTGTTTTGTTTCATTTGAAATGCGGCCAGGTGCACCAACATCCAAGGTTTTTGTGGGGGGAAACGTTTCAAAATGTGTAGGAACAAAGCCTCCTCCTGTCAACCCGACCCCAGCCTTTGCCTGACATGCACAGTAGCTAAACTCTTTATTTCGTTTCTCTAACCCAGGTCAGTTTCCACTTCAAATACACTCAGGGATGGGATTGACCCAAACCCTGTAAACGAATTAATAAGCTACAAAGCAGCACAGTCCTACTAAGCCTGTGTTACACACTACACCCATGCCCCATCTATAATCTCCATGTTGCTTCACTTTCTGCAGTGCAAATACATGGGTGCATCCCAAATGGCACCCTGGCCTATTCCTTACGTAGTGCGGAACTTTTAACCAAAAGCAGTGCACTACATAGGGATTAGGGTGCCATTTGGGATTTAGCCCATGTTCCTCTCATGACATACAGTATACCAGTGGGCGTGTTTCTTCACAGGAACGCTCTTTACCAACAGTGAGATTGGACACATGAGCTGCAAGACATGAACTGTGAGGCAACCTTTGCTCAGGAATTGCCATTTGTACTGTACGACGCAACAACAAAAACAAAAATATGTCATTGTGTGTATTTGCACGTGCGTATGTTCGAGTGTGCCTGCCTGCGTTTGCATTATTATGCTTACAGGCAAGAGTAAGCAATTGCAGCAGCACCCTGACTCTCGGAGCAGAGAAAAGATATAGGCACATGACATGAAACAGAAAAGAGGGAGAGAGCGCCATAGACGGGTGGAGAACAGGGGGACAGAGGAAGGCGAAGAAAGGGGGCGAACCAATACCTCCAAGGCGAGGGCCGTCTTGTCATAGGCGTTGGGCACCCTCTTCTGAATGGCACGGGCGTAGACAGGCCCATTCTGCAGGTTGGGCAGGGGTGTATTACCCACGGGCTGGGCATACTGGCCTGGCTCCCCCAGAGGCGGGGGCAGCTGGGGAGCTGCTCCGTCGGTAGTGCTGCCTCCAACACCTGCCGGTACTCCGCCTACTCCTCCTGCCCCGCCAGGCCTCCCTGCCGCCGGAGCCACCAAGGAGTTGGGCGAGGCAGGCCGGTACTTCTCCACGTAGGGCACGGGAATCATGCCGACACGGCCCTCTTGGTTGGCCGCGTTCCACCACTGCTCCTCAGGCTTCTCCAGCACGCGCAGCACGTCACCCTTGCGGAAGGGCAGGTCCTCCTCGTCGTTGCCAGGGAAGTCGAAGAGGGCGCGAACAAACTCTGCCTCCTGCAGGGCGCCGCCCGATGCAGCGGCGGCACAGCTCACGAAGCCCGCATGCTTGGCCTTGCTGATGGGCTCGATCAGCGTGGTGGTGTCCAGGTAGTGGATCTTGTAGAACTCCAGCAGGGCGGGTAGGGCGTCAAACTCCTGATCCCCGATGCGGAACCGCGGGGGGGCCAGACCTGGCGGGCGTTGGCAGGGGGAGAGGATGGAGCAGTTTATTATGTCATACCATTACCACGGCTGATCTAACAACGCATGGTGGACCAATGGGTGGATTTTCCCTTCTGCCTCAATGGCAGTGTTGTACTAAATGAAGGTCTGACACTGAAGCAATTAATTTTGTTGAAATTGTTTATGTAAAAGCTGATGTTGGCTTAGGTCTCATGCTTTTATAGAGTTATCCCAAGCTGAGGTGACCTAGGCTCCTGCTGTTGCCTGGCCTTTTCTGGAGAAAACCACTCTCCTGGAACTCGGAGATTACTGAAAGAGCCTCACAGCTAAAAAAAAAGATTCTGACAATGGAGCCCTAACAAAAAATGTGTCTCAAGTCAAGGAGTTAGCTGAAATAGTATTTAAGTCTTCCACGGCTTCACATACAGCATGCATACGCTCCCAGTCACAATTGTTTTGCAAGCTTATTAAGAAAAACAAATCTGGTCGTCGTCATAATAAATTTCAATGCCACCCACAGTATCTGGGTCTAAGACAACACAGGCCTACTCATTCAATAGTTTGATTCAATTTCAAAGCATAGCTAATCGTCACACCATTGTCTTCCGATAGGTGCCGTCATTTTAACGTGATACGCAGTTGCCATCTGTATTACAAATCGTGGAACTAATCTCTAAAAATCGTGATTTTGCTCATCCGCTTACACTAGTTCCTAAATCACTCCACTATGATACACTGGGCTAGCTACTACGGCAAACCATGCTCGACGAGCTGTGCAAACTTGCTCCAGTTAGAAGCTTACTTCTAGCTTGTTTGAATGGCCATTGTGGTAGCTCATTTGCAAGCTTGCTGATTAAGTTGTATGGCACTAAAGTTATGGGACGGTTCTCAGAAATCACATGTATCTGACAGCGGGTACTGTGCCTCGCTACTTTAACATTTGGCCAGCGCCATAACATCGCAGCTTGAGCAGTGCACTAGTCACGGCAGAAGAGAAACTGCATTATCATGAAAACATGAACTGTGCTATTAGCTGGAATTTCACTACAGTGGATAGCTACAGCGCCTTCAGAAAGTATTCACAACTCTGACTTTTTCCCACGTTGTTGTGTTACAGCCTTTTGTCACTGTCAAAGTGGAATTACTCCACAATACTAAACTAATTGACAAAGTGAAAAGGAAGACTGTACAGAACAAAAATATCCCAAAACATGCATCCTGTTTGCAACAAGGCACTAAAGTAATACTGCAATAAATGTGGCAAAGCAAAATACTTTTTGTCCTGAATACAGAGTTATGTTTAGGGCAAATCCAATACAACACATTACTGAGTACCACTCTCTATGGTTTCCGAGCTCGTTACAGGTGCACCTCAGCCACGCTCAAGGTACTAAACGATATCATAACCGCCATCGATAAAAGACAGTACTGTGCAGCCGTCTTCATTGACCTAGCCAAGGCTTTCGACTCTGTCATTCACTGTATTCTTATCAGCAGACTCAATAGCCTTGGATTCTCAAATGACTGGCTCGCCTGGTTCACCAACTACTTCGCAGACGGAGTCCAGTGTGTCAAATCGGAGGGCCTGTTGTCCGGACCTCTGGCAGTCTCTATTGGGGTACCACAGGGTTAAATTCTTGGGCCGACTCTTTTCTCTGTATATATCAGTGATGTTGCTCTTGCTGCGGGTGATTCCCTGATCCACCTCTACGCAGATGACACCACTCTGTATAAATCTGGCCCTTCTGTGGACACTGTGTTAAGTAACCTCCAAATGAGCTTCGATGCCATACAACACTCCTTCCGTGGCCTCCAACTGCTCTTAAACGCTAGTAAAACCAAATGCATGCTTTTCAACCGTTCGCTGCCCGCCCCCGCCCGCCCGACTATCATCACTACCCTGGACGGTTCTGACCTAGAATATGTGGACAACTACAAATACCTAGGTGTCTGGCTAGATTGTAAACTCTCCTTCCAGACTCATATTAAACATCTCCAATCCAAAATCAAATCTAGAATCGGCTTTCTATTTCGCAACAAAGCATCCATCACTCACGCCGCCAAACTTACCCTAGTAAAACTGACTATCCTACTGATCCTCAACTTCGGCGATGTCATCTACAAAATAGCTTATAATACTCTACTCAGCAAATTGGATGCAGTCTATCACAGTGCCATCCGTTTTGTTATCAAAGCCCCTTATACCACCCACAACTGCAACCTGTATGCTCTAGTCGGCTGGCCCTCGCTACATATTTGTCGCCAGACCCAATGGCTCCAGGTCATCTATAAGTCTATGCT
Source organism: Salvelinus sp. IW2-2015 (assembly GCF_002910315.2). Taxonomy (NCBI): domain Eukaryota; kingdom Metazoa; phylum Chordata; class Actinopteri; order Salmoniformes; family Salmonidae; genus Salvelinus; species Salvelinus sp. IW2-2015. The sequence goes on along the minus strand of NC_036860.1, from coordinate 30,417,321 downwards.
AGGTAAAGCTCCGCCTTATCTCAGCTCACTGGTCACGATAACAACACCCACCCGTAGCACGCGCTCCAGCAGGTATATCTCACTGGTCATCCCCAAAGCCAACACCTGCTTTGGCCGCCTTTCCTTACAGTTCTCTGCTGCCAGTGACTGGAACGAATTGCAACAATCGCTGAAGCTGGAGACTTATATTTCCCTCACTAACTTTAAACATCAGCTATCTGAGCACCTAACCGATCGCTGCAGCTGTACATAGTCCATCTGTAAATAGCCCACCCAATCTACCTACCTCATCCCCATATTGTTTTTATTTACTTTTCTGCTCTTTTGCACACTAGTATCTCTACTTGCACATCATCATCTGCTCATTTATCACTCCAGTGTTAATCTGCTAAATTGTAATTACTTCGCTACTATGGCCTATTTATCGCCTACCTCCTCACGCCATTTGCACACACTGAATATAGACTTTCTTTTTTTCTATTGTGTTATTGACTGTACGCTTGTTTATTCCATGTGTAACTCTGTGTTGTTGTTTGTGTTGCACTGCTTTGCTTTATCTTGGCCAGGTCGCAGTTGTAAATGAGAACTTGTTCTCAACTAGCTTACCTGATTAAATAATGGTGAAATATATATATTTTTTTTTTAAATAAATATTTTCAAGCACGGTGATGGCTGCATCATGTTATGGATATGCTTGTAATCATCAAGGACTGGGGAGTTAAATCTATGGCAAGAATTGAAAATGGTTGTCTAGCATTGATCAACAACCAAATTGACTGAGCTTCAAGAATTTTGAAAATAATAATGGGCAAATATTGTATAATCCAGGTGTGAAAAGCTCTTAGGGATTTACCGAGAAAGCCTGACAGCTGTAATCGCTGCCAATGGTGGTGAAAACTTGAGTAAATTAGCTTTTTATTTATTTAATTTTCAATACATTTGGTAAAATTTCTAAAAACATGTTTTCACTGTCCTTATGGGGTAATGTGTGATGGGCGAGAAATAATATTTAATCCATTTTGAATTCAGGCTGTAGCACAACAAAATGTGTAATAAGGCAAAGGGTATGAATACTTTCTTAAGGCACTGTAGGCTAGAGGGAGTATTCAGCATGGAGTGTGTGAACTGGCGTCGTTAGCATCCCTTTCGTTTCATATGGATTGATGAGGTTGATTCAGATAGCTAGCACAATAGCTTCTAGCTAATTTTCGTGCACATTTCAAAATGCTCAAATACTGGTCCAACAACCACTAAACTCCTTAGAGGTAAAATCAAGTAGTTAAGACTTGCTCAGGAATAAAATGTCAAATTAGCTATGGATTTATCGTTTTTGGTAGGATTAATTCAGACAAATGCTCAAAAACGCACAAAAAGCTTTTTTCTTATTTTGTGCAGAAATGTATTTACTTCCCTGTTAGTGAACATTTCTCCTTTGTCAAGATAATCAATCTACCTGATAGGTGTGGCATATCAAGAAGCTGATTATACAGCATTATACATTACACAGGTGCACCTTGTGCTGGGGACAAAAGGCCACTAAAATGTGCAGCACAACAGAATGCCACAGATGTCTCAAGTTGAGGGCACATGCAATTGACATGCTGACTGCAGGAATGTCCACCAGAGCTGTTGCCAGATAATTTTATGTTCATTTATCTACCATAAGTCGCCTCCGTCGTTTTAGAGAATTTGGCAGTACGTCCAACCTGCCTCACAACCGCAAAACACATGTAACCATGCCAGCCCAGGACCTCCACTTCAAGCTTCTTCACCTACGGGATCGTCTGAGACCAGCCACCTGCACAGCTGATGAAACTGAGGAGTATTTCTGTCTGTAATATAGCCCTTTAGTGGGTAAAAACTCATTCTGATTGGCTGGGCCTGGCTTCCTAATGGCTGCGCCCATGCCCAGTCATGTGTACTCCATAGATTAGGCCCTAATTAATTTATTTCAATTGACTGATTTCCTTATATGAACTGTACCTCAGTAAAATCATTGAAATTGTAGCATGTTACGTTTATATTTTGGTTTAGTATAGCTACGTGGTTAGCTTCGCTTGGTAACAGCAGAGAATTCCCTCTTGGATCAAGAGACTTGCTGTCTAATATTGGTTTTCTGCATGTAGCATTTTTTAGTTACTTGTATAACTTTGAGCTGGGATGTCTGTCCTGCAAATACTTTAGGTCAGAGACTGTATAAAATGTTCTCAATGCCCTCGTTAGCATTTAGTTAGCATTCTCTATGGAATTGTACATGTACTTGTTAGCATTGCTAACCTTCGGATTACAAAGGCTCAGTGGGGTTTGAAAATAGCGCCCCTTGTGMTCGGTATGAAGGTATAACAATCTGGATATCGCCAAAGCTTTATCACATCAGTGTTTGTAAGTTATCAGAGATATCAGGCGCATGTCGAGATGGGATGCGCTCATTTCAAAGTTGCATATTCGAGTCGCATCTGGGAGACTTTTTGCATTCAGCTAACCCTAACCATAAACATAATTCTTATATGCTACATGAATTATTCTAACCTGCTGCGTAAAGTCACTTCTGATATTGGCAGCATCACATCTGTCAAAAACACAGATCAGTGCAGATGGTCGTTACGATATCAAAATGAAGTAACAAATAAGAACTGAGCCTGTGTAAAAAATACATAAAAAAACAGGGCAGGAACACAGGCATTCCACACACACCATTCGGAATAGTCATCCTCCAATTGTGACAGCCTGTCCATTCATTCACAGGATCAGCCCAGCCCAGCCCAACCCACCCCTTTCACTCCGTCTACCAGGTTCTTACTAAACAGAAAGTACCTAAAACTCCAGCTGACAAAACTAAACAGACCTTTGAAAACCCACTATTACAGTTTTTTTTAAACAGCCACCACCAGTCATATATACTGTATGTAGTTCACTAAGCACACGCTAACTACATGACCGCCACAGCTAACGACGTAACGTTAGGGTTGTTCCGTTGCAACATAATAATACAGTATATTCAGTCCTTAGCTAAACAAATAGCTACTGTCTTTGGTTTAGCTTAACTAACTAGCTATGTCTGTCTGGTGTAACGTTCGTTAGCTGGCTAGCTCGCTATCTTACCTGATCCAGATTGCCGGTTGTTGCTGATGCTGTTAATTATATAATGTGAGACTTTTGAGTTTTCTGAGACGGATAGCACGTAGTCCCCAGGACTGGTAATCGAGTCCCTGACTAGGAACACGCCATGTCTCTGACCCTGCAAGAGAGAAACCGCCTCCTGTCGGCTCAACCTTCCCCAGTACCAGCTAGCACGGTCCTCGGCATCAAAATTCCCGGCCATGGCTCCAAATCCACTCCGAGGATCCAAGGCCTTCCCCTTGCCTCTCCCTATTCGAAATCGGGATTCAACTCATACAAAAACTTTGGTTCACTAAGGAACACGCTCCGGGAAAAAAACATGGCATCGATACCGCTTTAAACCGTTACATCTATGTACATTTCACCGACTCCCACGAAACAATACAGTTAACCCCTTAATTAAGAATTAAATGTGGCAACCAGAAATCTATAATTTATTTGTCAAGGCGTTTTAAAATAAATCTCTTAAGTAATTTGCAATATAAAACTCAGAGGCTGAAATGGCGGATCTTTGGGGAAAGATTGACCTCATCCACCGGATGTAATGAGGTGTAGCTAGTCATGATGGAGCATGTCATGATGGGCATCACATCCATCCATTTTGAGAAGGTCGAGAAATAATGTTGATTAATAAATTATCAAAAGTTCACCTCTGACTTCAACTCATCTGGTTGCTTGTTCAATATAAGAATACCTGGTTATGTAGCCTGGACCGCAGAATTTTGTTCTTGATGAATATAAGTAAAGTGTATGCAGCTTCAACAATTTGACACTAGATGTCACTCAAATGCCACTTAATTGTACTTTCATTTGACATTTTTTAGTAAGTCATTCATCTTAAATTAGCTAGGTGGGACAAACACATATCTCAGTCATAGTAAGTACATTTTTCCTCAAAAAGTACTTAGCAAAGTCAGTGCTAGAGGGGAAACGACTCAAGTGCGAGTGTTAGTTCATGCTGTGGGATTATTTAAGGTATTCTTTGAAGAGGTACGGTGTTTTTGGAATGGAATAAATGGAACAGAGTCAAACATGTGGTTTCCATATGTTTGATGTGTTTGATACCTTTCCAGTTATTCCATCCAAGCCATTATAGCACCTCCCACCAGAACCGAAACCTCGTATGGTAAAAGTTGAATACCCTTGTTGTAAAGCATGAACCTGCAGGATAAAGTCACTGCTTTGATGTTTTCAGAGAATGACAGGATGTTGTCTAGGGTCACGCCAAGGTTTATATACTCTGGGAGGGTGACACCGTGGAGTTGTCAACCGTGATGTAGAGGTCTTGGAGCGGGCAGGCCTTCCCCGGGAGTTAGAGCAGCTCCGTCTTGTCGAGGTTGAGCTTGAGGTGGTGGGCCGACAACCAAGCTGAGATATCTGCCAGGCACGCAAAGATGCGTCGCCACCTGGGTGTCAGAAGGGGGAAAGGAGAAAAGTAGTTGAGTGTCATCCACATAGCAATGATAGGAGAGACCATGTGAGGATATGATGGCGCCTAGTGACTTGGTTTATAGAGCGAAGAGGAGAGGGCCTAGAACCAAGCCCTGGGGGACACCAGTAGCGAGAGTACGTGGTGCACACACAGATCCTCTCCACATCACCTGGTAGGAGTGGCCTGCCAGGTGGGATGCAATCAAAGAGTGTGCAGAGCCGGAGACGCCCAGCCCTGAGAGGGTTGATAGGAGGATCTGATTGTTCACGGTGTCGAAGGCAGCGTATAGAGGAGAGCGAGTCAGCTTTGGCAGTGCGGAGAGCCTCCGTGACAGAGGAGAGCAGTCTTAGTTGAGTGACCTATCTTGAAGCCTAGGGAAGATGTAAGGGGGAATCAAAATCTTGCAGCCAGATACTGAAAAGTTTTTTTTAAAGTTACCTACTAGGTTACTTATGTCATGTACTAGGTAGTTATGTCATGTTACTTGTGTAATGTCATAAGGGCATTAATTAATGATATTCTACACATTGCTCTGAGTCTATGACATCAGACTCTCTCCACTGCCATCTCAATGGACAAAAAATGTGATGTCTCAATGCCTAGAAAAGAGATGAACTAGTTATTTTGAGGTAACATGGTGACACTTATGACAACATTCTGGCGCACATTTAAACTTCCACAAACTTTCCTGTGTTTTTAATATATTTTTTAACGATATCATAAGTAGAAAATCATGATCTGTCCCGTCTATAAACTATCTTGCTAATTTATTTGTATATTTTCCAAGTAGAACAAAAGCTATTGAAACTTGCTGGATTTTATAGGCTGGTTTCACAGACACAGATTAAGCTTTGTCCAGGGCCCGTATCCACAAAGAGTGGAAACTCTCAGAGTAGGAATGCTGATCAAGGGTCTGTCCATATAACCTTATTCATAATAATAATAATAATAACATTTCTATAGCGCTCTGCATAAGATCTCAAAGCGCTTCAAGAGCAAAAAACAAACAAGCAATATATCATGACAGGTCAACCAATAGAGGCAGAGTCTTTGAAAGCTGCATCCTCTGAAGATGGGGAGGGTCAGGTCATGGCTTGAGCAGAGAGAGCTGGTCAGAGGATGGTAAATGGTGGTGATGGAGTCTGCTGATGATGTTGTAGAGGGCAAGTCTAGGAACCAACGTGAGTCTTAGAGCCACTGGACTTCTCGTCTTCCATTCTGTGTAGCACCCACTTGGGTGATGCCTTAGCAGCTCTGGGCGCCAGAAAACTCACCACACCAAGTTCAGAATCGTAGGCAGTCATCCTCACTACCAGCCAGAGGCCGGTAGTGAGGCAGAGGCCGCAGAGGCCTCAGCACTGCTGTATTCCTCTCTCTCCCATTCCTCTCATGTTTCAGCCGACTCCTCAAATGATGTTCTCAGAAGATCAGGAATTGGCAGCCAGGTGAAACAAAAAAAGATTGTACTGTGTCCAGTTGCATTTTTTCAAACAAAAACATTAGCCAGCTAGCTAGCCATGACAAAAGTGTTAACCTGTTAGTCAATCTGAAAATCTGTGGCTCAAAAACATCAGATATATGCTATAAAAACTCAAAGTTAAACAGACCTGCTGTTTAACAGCAGAAGCGGTAGAGATACTCTCAATGATCGGCTATGAAAAGCCAACTGACATTTACTTCTGAGGTGCTGACCTGTTGCACCCTCGACAACTACTGTGATTATTATTATTTGACCATGCTGGTTATTTATGAACATTTGAACATCTTGGCCATGTTCTGTTATAATCTCCACCCAGCACAGCCAGATGAGGACTGGCCACCCCTCATAGCCTGGTTCCTCTCTAGGTTTCTTCCTAGGTTTTTGCCTTTCTAAGGAGTTTTTCCTTGCCACCGTGCTTATACACCTGCATTGCTTGCTGTTTGGGGTTTTAGGCTGGGTTTCTGTACAGCACTTTGAGATATCAGCTGATCTAAGAAGGGCTATATAAATACATTTGATTTGAAATTGATTTGAATGTTATCAAAAACAAAAAAGCTGATTGAAAATCAGCAATTAAAAACACCTACAAAATAACTAAATGTGTACACATTAACATGAGCTCTTTGCTTATGCTAATACTATGGCGCCATGCAAACTATAGAACAGTTATTATTATCTAAAAGGTTAAACTGATTTTAGATCAGCATTCCTACTCTTAGATGCTTTGTAGATACAGACCAGGATTAAAAAACCTTCTCAATGGAGATTCTCCATTAAAAGTTTTGTAATCCAGAGCTGTGTTCGAATACCCATACTAACATACTGTATACTACATAGTATGTAGTATATACTCATTAAGTATGTACTATTAGTTCATTTTAGTATACTGTAAACAAACAGTATCCTTTCAGTTGAGCATACTAGCTCTTTGCCAGTCTACCGGAACTTGATGCTGTTGCGATGCTGTTGCTATGCAACCTCTTGCTAGCTACTTAGCATAACAAATTACAAAATGGTGTTCTTAAATTCAATCTGAAGTGCCAAATTCCGCTCGGAACTTCAGACCCAGCTAGCACAGTGGATCTAGGCCGATTCCGGCTGAGAGTTGGGGCACTAGGCTGAGAGTCAGACTCGGCCGAAGTCATGTGGCCCTTCGACAGTATTACTTATGGCTAGGATGCGGGGATTGGGCTCTGGCTGATTCCTGTGTGAGTTATCTGCCCAAACTGTATTACTTGAGGCTCGGGACGATTGGGACTACTCTCTGGCAGATGATTACACGGGCTGCTTTATATACAGTGGGGAGAACAAGTATTTGATACACTGCCGATTTTGCAGGTTTTCCTACTTACAAAGCATGTAGAGGTCTGTAATTTTTATCATAGGTACACTTCAACTGTGAGAGACGAATCTAAAACAAAAATCCAGAAAATCACATGGATGATTTTTAAGTAATTAATTTGCATTTATTGCATGACATAAGTATTTGATCACCTACCAACCAGTAAGAATTCCGGCTCTCACAGACCTGTTAGTTTTTCTTTAAGAAGCCCTCCTGTTCTTCACTCATTACCTGTATTAACTGCACCTGTTTGAACTCGTTACCTGTATAAAAGACACCTGTCCACACACTCAATCAAACAGACTCCAACCTCTCCACAATGGCCAAGACAGAGAGCTGTGAAGGATATCAGGGATACAATTGTAGACCTGCACAAGGCTGGGATGGGCTACAGGACAATAGGCAAGCAGCTTGGTGAGAAGGCAACAACTGTTGGCGCAATTATTAGAAAATGGAAGAAGTTCAAGATGACGGTCAATCACCCCCCGGTCTGGGGCTCCATGCAAGATCTCACCTCGTGGGGCATCAATGATCATGAGGAAGGTGAGGGATCAGCCCAGAACTACACGGCAGGACCTGGTCAATGACCTGAAGAGAGCTGGGACCACAGTCTCAAAGAAAACCATTAGTAACACACCTGCCGTCATGGATTAAAATCCTGCAGCGCACGCAAGGTCCCCGGCCCGTCTGAAGTTTGCCAATGACCATCTGGATGATCCAGAGGAGGAATGGGAGAAGGTCATGTGGTCTGATGAGACAAAATAGAGTTTTTGTTCTAAACTCCACTCGCCGTGTTTGGAGGAAGAAGAAGGATGAGTACAACCCCAAGAACACCATCCCAATGTGAAGCATGGAGGTGGAAACATCATTCTTTGGGGATGCTTTTCTGCAAAGAGGGACGGACGAATGCACCGTATTGAGGGGAGGATGGATGGGGCCATGTATCGCGAGATCTTGGCCAACAACCTCCTTCCCTCAGTAAGAGCATTGAAGATGGGTCGTGCTGGTTCTTCCAGCATGACAACGACCCGAAACACACAGCCAGGGCAACTAAGGAGTGGCTCCGTAAGAAGCATCTCAAGGTCCTGGAGTGGCCTAGCCAGTCTCCAGACCTGAACCCAATAGAAAATCTTTGGAGGGAGCTGAAAGTCCGTATTGCCCAGGGACAGCCCCGAAACCTGAAGGATCTGGAGAAGTCTGTATGGAGGAGTGGGCCAAAATCCCTGCTGCAGTGTGTGCAAACCTGGTCAAGAACTACAGGAAACGTATGATCTCTGTAATTGCACACAAAGGTTTCTGTACCAAATATTAAGTTCTGCTTTTCTGATGTATCAAATACTTATGTCATGCAATAAAATGCAAATTATTTACTTAAAAATCATACAATGTGATTTTCTGGATTTTTGTTTTAGATTCCGTCTCTCACAGTTGAAGTGTACCTATGATAAAAATTACAGACCTCTATATGCTTTGTAAGTAGGAAAACTTGCAAAATCGGCAGTGTATCAAATACTTGTTCTCCCCACTGTAATTAACATTCCATTATTTATTTTTCAATGTAATTTGATCAACAAAATACAATTAACATTTAAATGAAATTCTTTAAGAGTCCTGTGTAGTATTTTGATACTACATGCAAGCCAATTGATAAGCATCAAAAACTTTGTGGATGGAGCCTCCCGAGTGGCGCAGCAATCTAAGACACTCCAATGCAGTGCAAACTGTGTTGCAACAGATGCTGGTTCAAGACCCGTGCCGGCCGCACCCGGGAGACCCATGAGGCAATGTACAATTGGCCTAGCGTCGTCCGAGTTTGGGGAGGGTTTGGCCGGTATGTGCTTGTCCCATCGTGCTGTAGCGACTCCTGTGGCGGGCCACACGCACGCTGACATGGTCACCAGGTGTATGGTGTTTCCTCCGACACAAAATGTTTTTTGTGGATGTGTATAATAGTCATATTTAAAATTACTCAAATCGGGTCATTTTGTATACATTTATTTAAATTTGCATCGGGCCGCTTCTGGGGGGATTTTGGTAAGAGGCCAGCAAAGTCAGCTGAATTCCGGTAGACGGAAACGGCTTGATGTACTTGGGTCGATTCTGGGCAGTCATTCATTTTGATTCCGGGCCGAGTCCGATACTTGATTAGGGGCCGATTCAATCAGTTCCGACCACCCGAAAGAGGGCCGCTTCTGGGCCGATTCCTCATTGCTAGCTGGGGAACGTTGTCAGATTGTCTGTTTGTAAATTCAGAGTGTTTCGCTCTCGGAGCGCACACTGGACGCCCCAGCCAAGGAGTAGGGTTGATTTGAGTGTTCTGATCTTACAACGGCAGTCAAGCTAACGTTGGCTAGCTTGCTAGCTTCTTCCAGACACAAATGAGACCACTCTGACCATTTTACTCGCCCTAGCAGAGCTGGTTAGGCAGTTGTCATGTTATCCAGAGTGTTGATGACTAACTGTGACGCTGGCATCAATTGAATTGCACTTTTTTGCAGACGTTTACTGACACCGCCTATATTCAACTGGTGTTGAGTGCTCTGAAAATGGAATAGATAGCCAGAGCGAATTAACGAAAGCACCCGAATGTCGATTGAGAACGCACAATGACTATACCATTTAGCTAAGCTAAGAATGACGGAATAATCAAGTTAATAAACGACGGGTAGTTAGTTAGATAGCCTATACTTAATATACTGGCAAGTTTGATGTATAAGTAGCCAAATAAGTTAGGTAGCTAGCTAACAACATACCGGTACATACTGCTGTAATGATATGCTATGTGGTTTGTAAGTACAGCGTAGCTAACAAATTATCGGCCAACATAACGTGTAAGGTAACTTATTTGAAAAGTCATTACATTGCTCAACGTTTTCTTAACATTTGTCATAATTAGTTAAAGCACTGAATTTGTATTCGCTCTCATTGTACTTCGGCTGCATATTTTCCGCCATTTCCTTCAAATCTGAAAACGATGTGAAGCCACGCCCATTTCCTTAAGAATTGCATTATGGGCCCTAAAGTACGGAAATAGTGTCCTGTGTGTGTATACTTCATATTTTGGTGAATTTAGTACAACATCCGGGAACTTTTGGCATACTAACTATATCCATACTATGACCAATAAGCTTACTATATATTCAATTCACGTCACAAATAGTACGGTTAGTGCAGTTTGTATGAGTATTCAAACACAGCTCAGGACTATGTGTTTGTGCCTGTTGTCGTGACTTTACTTTCATGTAATAATTAACTCATTAGGATTTGGGACACCACGAGAGTGGTTCTTTAAAGAGTTACCATGTCCTGAATTAAACTCTAAAGGTCTTTACCTATTAGATCCATAAACAGTCAACTTATCAATCATAACATCATATCATATCATCATTCTGAACAGTTGTGTCCTCCTTGCATCTGCAAGAACCTGAGCCTTACTTATGATTCAGTACTACACAAAATGGTTTAATTATTTATTTACTAGCTAACTAAATGGTAACACAGGATAAACATACACACTTAATACATTAGAAACAGGTCCCTAGCGGACTGACAACAATATGGCAGCTTGTTACAAAAGACATGGAGAGAGAGAGAAACAGAGACACTTAACGCTGGTACATTTCGAAACTACTCTCACTTATACTTTGCACACGAAGCGCCGCCCGCTTGGAGTAAAGAAATCGTGAATGTATTTACATGGAAATGCCTTGGTTCGCCATATATCTCTTTCGGAACCTGGCCTTCTTGGAAAGGGGGTTGGTTGGACCTTTTCGCGTCACGCTTGTATAATCTCCTAAAATCATATCCCTCTCATAACAAAAACTCTAATAATTTTTCATATTTAATGCACAATGCAGAGGATGCAAACTTTGTGCATGTAGTATGTATACTTTAAGTTACAGTATTTCCTCTACAGTACAATTTTTTTTATGACGTCACAAAATAACAACCAAACCGACATCAGTGTTCTTTTAGGTCACATCTGACCATTCCCCACGTTCTATATTAGAAATATTGTTCCAGTATTCGCTTTAGAACGTGTTAGAGTTTCGGCAGGAAAATGTCTGTGAAGCAAAGGCACATTCCTGTGGTGAACATTGGAGATATAGATGCTGAATGTTCTGTCCTTGATTTACAACAGGGTGTGAGCTGTCAACCCCCGCCAGTTCCCTTCTCCCCCCTCTGCGGGTGAGAGGGGGTCTGGTTGAAGTTATTTATTGCAAAGCTGATCTGATCAATTTGGATCCTCACAGGAAAGTCATGACACTGTAGTGAATACGATGTAGGTTACACATACACAGTGGTGTAAAGTACTTAAGTAGTTTTTGGGGGTATCTGTACTTTACTAATTATATTTTTGCCAACTTTTACTTCACTACATTCCTAAAGAAAATAATCTTAACATTCAGTGAAAGTTAAGGAAGTTATTCAAAAAACTCAAAATAACCAATCATTTCCATTCTCAGAGCGTTAATAAAACCTTAATGGAAAACTTTTAAGCAACCAGAGTAAAATGTTCTTAGAACCTCCCTGCAACCTAAAAATAAACATTCCCAGAACAGTCGAAATGTTCAATTCTGTTCTCAGAACGTTTTTAAAAAACGACAGCACGGGTCCTTGTGGGTGTCGGTGAGCTGGCGAAGGACGGCACGCGTCAGCCGGTTGCCGTTGAGCGCCAGCATCTGGGGGCAGGGCACCGTGGCCAGCAGCAGCAGTAGCAGTGCCTGTGTAACAGAGTGAGTCATCTTTGCGGCTGTGGTGTTTTACTTTTGAGCGCCGTCTCAGATTATTGCATGCGTTTCTTTTTCCATAAAGTTTTTTTGAAATCTGACACAGCGGTTGCATTAAGGAGAGGTATATCTATAATTCCATGTGTATAACTTGTATTATCATCTACATTTATGATGAGTATTTCTGTTGAATGATGTGGCTATGCAAAATCACTTGATGTTTTTGGAACAAGTGAATCTAACGCGCCAAACATCTTTAGGATGTTTTTAACATAAATCTTCAATAATGTTCCAACCGGAGAATTCCTTTGTCTTCAGAAAAGCAAATGGAACAGAGCTCGCTCTCACGTGAACGAGCGTRACMYGCTCAAAGCATTCTGCCAGACCTCTGACTCATTCCCCTCTCATTCGACCCCACTTCACAGTAGAAGCATCAAACAAGGTTCTATAGACTGTTGACATCTAGTGGAAGCCCTAGGAAGTGCAACATGACCACATTTCCACTGCATTTCCACTGTATCTTGGATAAGCAAAGAGTTGAAAACCTACAAACCTCAGATTTCCCACTTCCTGGTTGGATTTTGTCTTAGGTTTTTCTGCCATATGAGTTATGTTATACTCACAGACATCATTCAAACAGTTTTAGAAACTTCAGAGTGTTTTCTATCCAAATATACTAATATCCTAGGATCTGGGCCTGAGTAGCAGGCAGTTTACTCTGGTCATGCTTTTCATCCGGACTTGAAAATACTGCCCCCTACCCCAAAGAAGTTAATGCCTCATCATCTCCAACAGACATAGTGGGCAGAAGATCGGTTCCCGTTCCTGTATTCCAGATGATAGAAGTTGCCTCTCACTGTTGATCCAGAATCAGATATATTTCATCCTCCTAATAGTTACGGCTAGGTTTGGTGGTAGGATAATCTGATCCTATATCTGAGGTTAGGGCCAACCTTTACATTATCACAAGCAGAAAGGTAGTGATTGGTCTGAATTTACATTGGGTCCCCTGCCACTGTAGTAGAAAGTATGTTTGTATCATCCTAATACGGTAGTATGCGTTTGTAAGTGTAACAGAGGTGGTTCTGAACCATGCTCGGTGGTAAGTAACCTTGCCTGAGACCTGAAAACATGCGTTGGCTTCCCAAGCGAATGCATAGGCTTTAGCTCAACAGGATAACACAGTTTTGTGGAACATAGAAGACTACAGGTGTATGAGAGAATTGGGGCATACACTGAGTGTACAAAGCATTAGGAACACATTCCTAATATTGAGTTGCACCCCCTTTTGCCATCAGAACAGCCTCAATTCATCGGGGCATGGACTCTCCACAGTTGTGTCAAGTTGGCTGGATGTCCTTTGGGTGGTGGACCATTCTTGATACACACAGGAAACTGTTCAGTGTGAAAAACCCAGCAGCGTAGCAGTTCTTGACACACTCATACCGGTGCGCCTGGCAAATAAAATAAAATTGTATTTGTCACATGCGCCGAATACAACAAGTGTCGACTTTACCGTGAAATGCTTACTTACGAGCCCTTAACCAACAATGCAGTTAAAAAGTATGACAATGAATAGATACAAATAATATAGTAACACAATAAAAGAACAATGGCGAGGCTATATACAGGCTACATACAAAGAGTACAGGTACCTAATCAGTGTACTAGTGTATGAGGTAGTTGGGGTGATTGATTGAGGTAATATGTACATGTAGGTAGGGGTGAAAAGCAGAAAGTCTGCATAGCCATTTAATGAACTGTTCAGCAGTATTCTGACTTTGTGGTAGAAGCTGTTCAGGAGCCTTTTGGTCCCAGACTTGGTGCTCTGGTACCGCGCAGTAGCAGAGAGAACAGACTGTGACTTGGGTGGCTGGAGTCTGACAATTTTTAGGGCCTTCCTCTGACACTGCCTGGTATAGAGGTCCTGGATGACAGAGAGCTTGGCCAGTGATGTACTGGGCCGTACGCTCTACCCTCTGTAGAGCCTTGCGGTTGGATGCCAAGCAGTTGCCATGCAAGACGTGATGCAGCCAGTCAAGATTCTCCCGATGGTGCAGCTGTATAACTTTTTGAGGATCTGAGGGCCCATGCACCTACTACCATACCCTGTTCAAAAGCACTTACATATTTTGTCTTGCCCCTTCACCCTCTGAATGGCACACATACACAATCCATGTCTCAATTGTCTCAAGACTTAAAAATCCTTCTTTAACCGGTCTCCTCCCCTTCATCTACACTGATTGAAGTGGATTTAACAAGTGACATCAATAAGGGATCATAGCTCTCACCTGGTCAGTCTAATGGTTTGTACACTAACAGTACAAATCCCTCCATAAGAGCCCTTGATTTGCTTTTCATTCCATCACTGACTTCGCAAGCTGCGGAACATCCCATGAATTCATCCCCGATATAGAGACTGTGAGTAGGTATTGTGAGGGTACTTGGATTAGAAAGGAGACATTTTCTGCACCATATAGGTACAACTGGCAGCCGGAATCGCTTTCAGGATATCATGCACTAGCATGCGCAACACACACACGTCTTTCTGCACAATAGTTACTGTAAAAAGGTGCTGCTAGCATCTGGAATCCCTTAGAGTATATCAAGCCCTACCATTAGCACAACAAACGAGTATCTCCCAGTTGCAGAGGCATCCAAACAATGCGGTGGCTGCACTAAGCCTGGGGTTAAGTGCTAGCGCCATGTGCCGGGGAAGAGGGAGACGGGCGCGAACACGAACATACAGAAGCAGCCAGGAGAGAGAGAGTCGCATTGAAGCTAATCGCATTAGTACAGTAGTACAAGCCTTTCGCATTCCTTCCAGCTTATTCCCCCGTAACAATAGCAGAGAATGAGAGGATTTTTTAGGGGTGATGGCAAGGGAGACTGAGAGAGAGGAAGAGAGTGTTCCAGAACATGTGGGTCTCTGACCTCCTTCTGCCCCCAGCATGGCAGTACACAGTCACACACACACTTTTCTCTGTTGTGAAGGAACCCTCTAAAAGCTGGCTAGAGATTTCATCGCTCTTCTTTGTCTAATTTTTTCTTATTTTCTTCTGTGTACCCAACACATTATCACAAATTATTGTGAAATAGACACAAATTACTTATTTGAATTTCCTTATAAGGCATCTGTCCAGTACGCAATATTCTTCATAAAGAATTCTAATTCCAGGGCTAGGGTTTAGGGTTAGAGATAAGACAATCAGAATACGTTTTTTCCTCCCCCAAAATAGTTCCGTCTCACAATTCCTGAGCATGAAACGTTCAATGTGCTGCGTGGCTATAATGACGAAAAACAGATTCCATGGAATTGAAGTGGACTTTTGCACAGATGGGGCTCCATCTATGGCAGGATGGCAGGCAGGCCTGTGCACTCTAGTTATGAATGTGTCTCCCTCTGCCATATGAACGCATTGTATTATACACTGAGAGCAATTGGCGGCAAAAGAGCTGAGCACAGAACTCTGAGATATACTGCAGCAGGTAACTTCGATTGTAATCTCCATTAAACCCCAACCACTGTGCAAAACTATGTGGAGATTACATAATGACAGATTTTTTTTTCACATGGTTGGGGTCGCAAACATTTTCAGATGGGGTTATGGAACAAAAAAGTTTGGGAAGCTCTGGGTTAGGGTTAGCTAACATGCTAGCAAAATAGTTAAAAAGTTGTAAGTAGTTGCAAAATTGCTAAAATGCTAAAGTTGTGCATCATGTGATTCAAACTTTTGGGTTGCTAGACCTTCCTGTTAAATGCCCACCCATCCTCCCTGACTGACCAACCTCCCTACTATTGTTTCTGTCTTAAGTAACCTACTGCTTTCATCTGTGATTGAAATGCACTGTATAAGAATAGTGTGGCGGCTATTTTTTTATGCGTGTCTGTCTCTGTCACTATTCTTTTTTCACAATAATTTGTGATACTGAGTTGGTGTACCACAATTCAGCTTTTAGCTGCTAATGTGTACAAGATTACTTATAAACATTCTTGCATGCATGTGTTTGCAGTTGACACTGTACTAGGTGTGCGTCCCAAATAGCATAATATTCCCTAAACAGTATAGTGCACTACCTTTGACAACACTACTTTTGACCAGAACCTCATGGGCCTTGGTCAAAAGTAGTGCAATATGTAGGGAATAGGGTGACATTTGAGACGCACAGAGGTGTTTGAGTGGGAAGAAGTATTAGTGAGTGTGTTCCCCACCTGTGTGGCGGAGGTAAAGTGATGATCCATTAACCTGTGAAGAGCTATTGTCTTATCTGTTTCTGAGCTCCCCATTGGTAGAAAGGATCAATTGAGGCCATGCCTATAACCAGACTAATGACACAGTCAGTCAAACGTGTGTGTATGTGTGTGTGTGCCTGCGCGAGTAAGTGGATTCGTGAATGAGTGCATGCATGTGTGTGATGAGTGCAGGTGTTCTGTCGTAGGGGCAGTGGCCTCACCTGGGCTGAGGCTTGCTCTTCAGGAGCCCCTGCCTTCGCCACTTGGAGTGAGGGCTCAGGTGTTACATCAACTGATGACACACCTTCTCCATAGCACCCAGGGAATCCTGTTCCTGAGAAGGAAAAGAAAGAAAGAGGCAGAGAGAGAACATTCAGAAGTGTGTCAGAGCATGTGATGGAAAATGTTATTGTGTGAAGAGACTTTTGTCTTTTGTGTCATATATAACACTTGGTTCCTGTCTGTGCTTGGTAAAGATATGGGGGGGGGGGGGACATGACCCCCTCCTTAGGACCATTTGGCAGAATGCCCAGATTATGTTTTATATGTTGAAATGATGGTGCCAGACACATGCAGGAACCAACCTATGAACCATGCAAGTATACTGTATAAGAGAACTAACGGGACTCCCCGACAGAGCTCACTTCAGACTGGTACTTTATGTATCCATGTTTGACTGACCTCTCCAGCTTGCTGTTAATAAACATTGATCCATCTAAGATTGACTTCAGGTGTCCCTGGAGGTAATTTCCACGACCAGCGAATGAGAGTGAGTGATGTTATTGGACCTTCCTTTTCATAACAGCCTTGACTTGTAGCCCAGCATGTTTTCTTTCCATGTCTGCTGCCAGAGCATATATTGACTGGGCCTGTATTGATCCCTGAGGCACTCCTCTGTCTTGACTGGTTCTGAAGAGGATTTACACAGCCCAGCTAGCACATTTGGTTCCTTGGAAGTTCTGGGAACGTAACTCTTTGGTTTCCGATTGGTTCGGAGAACAAAGCCATACGTTTCCTGACTGGTAAAACAATGTTTTTTTAAACATTCTGAGAACAGAAGTGAAAATTTCACCTATTCTGGGAACATACATTTTTAGGTTGCAGGGAAGTTATGTGAACATTTTACTCTGGTTTAATTAACATTCTGAGAAGAGAAATTATAAGTTGAGGTTTTTGAATAACTTCCTTAACTTTCACTGAACGTTTCAATAAGACTTAATAACAGTACTAGCTTAGGTTTACTGTTTTGAAATCCAGGCACAGATAAGACATGGAAATTAATTTGCTTAGGCATTAATCATGCAAACACATTTTATTTTTTGTGGCATGGTGTCAGTGATATTAGAACGTATGATCTTCTGTTCTCTATCCCTGGAATTAGTCCACTGTGCCACCAGCCATGTTTTTTAACTCAAAGCTGTTAATTTTAGTCTATTCAAACAGATCCCATTACAAAGGAAACAAATCACTCGTTAAGATTAGTGGGCGCTGCCAACACACCTAACAAGATAGAGGATAGAGAGTTTTGTTGACGCTGAGAACAGAATGTACAGTGCCTTCAGAAAGTATTCACAACCCTTGACTTTTTGCACATTTTGTTGTGTTACAGCCTGAATTCAAAATTGATTACATTTAGATTTGTCACCAGCCTACACACAATACCACCTAATGTGAAAGTGGAATAATCAACCCATTTGTTATGGCAAGCCTAAATAAGTTCAGGAGTAAGCATATGCTTAACAAGTCACAATGACTACCTCATCTCTGTACCCTACATCTACAATGATCTGTAAGGTTACAAAGTCAAGCATTGCATTTTTAACACAGATTCAACTACAAAGACCAGGGAGGTTTTCCAATGCCTCGCAAAGAAGGGCACCTATTGGTATATGGGTAAAAATATCCCTTTCAGCATGAAGTTATTAATTACACTTTGGATGGTGTATCTATACACCCAGTCAGTACAAAGATACAGGTATCCTTCCTAACTCAGTTGCCAGAGAGGAAGGAAACCGCTCAGGGATTTCAGCATGAGGCCAATGGTGTCTTTAAAACAGTTACAAAGTTCAAATTCACCATGAGGTCGATGGTGACTTTAAAATAGTTAGAGTTTAATGGCTGTGATAGGAAAAAACTGAGGCTGGATCAACAACATTGCAGTTACTCCACAATACTAACCTAATTGACAGAGTGAAAATAAGGAAGCTTGTGCAGAAAAACAAATATTCCCAAACATGCATCTTGTTTGCAAAAAGGCACTTAAGTAATACTGCAAAAAATCTGGCAAAGCAATTAACATTTTGTTCTGAATAAAGTGTTATGTTCGGGGCAAATCCAATAAAACACATTACTGGTAATGAGTGCGCTGAGAGTCGGGAAGCAAGTACAGGGAGTGAGTGTTATAATAAACAAAACAAACAACGCACCGACATGAAACAGAGTCAACACCTGAGGAAAGAACCAAGGGTAGTGACAGATATAGGGAAGATAATCAAGGAGATGGAGTCCAGGTGAGTGTCATGAGGCGCTGGTGCGCTTGACGATGGTGTCAGGTGTGCGGAATAATCAGCAGCCTGATGACCTAGAGGCCGAAGAGGGAGTATACGTGACAATACCCCCTCCCCGACGCGCGGCTCCAGCCGCAGGACGCCGACAAAGGAGACGAACCCGGGGATCAGGAGCGGACCGGTCACCCCTGCTGAAGCGCGGGAACCTGAGGGAAGTGATGGAGTCCAGGTGAGTCTGATGATGTGCGTAACGATGGCGACAGGTGTGCACCATAACGAGCAGCCTGGTGACCTAGAGGCTGGAGAGGGAGCACACGTGACATTACTGAGTACCACTCTCCATATATTTCAAGCATAGTGAAGCTGCATCATGTTATGGGTATGCTTGTAATTGTTAAGGACTGGGGAGTTTTTCAGGATAAAAAAAGAAACAGAATGGAGCTAAGCACAGGCAAAATCCTAGAGGAAAACCTGGTTTCTGCTTTCCACCAGACACTGGGAGATGAATTCCCCTTTCAGCAGAATAATAACCTAAAACACAAGGCCAGATCTACAGTGGAGTTGCTTACCAAGAACACAGTGAATGTTCCTGAGGGGTCGAGTTACAGTTTTGACTTAAATCTACATTAAGACCTGAAAATGGTTGTCTAGCAATAATCACAACCAATTTGACAGAGCTTGAAAAATACTGACTCAGGTGTGTGAAAACATGTTTTCAATTTGTCATTGTAGGGTATTGCGTGTAGAAGGGTGAGAAAAAAACTCAAATTTAATCAATTTTGAATTCTGGCTGTAACACAAAATGTGGAATAAGTCAAGGGGTATGAATACTTCCTGAAGGCACTGTATATGCTTTTAAATAACATTCTCAGGATGTCCTTTGAACGTTACTAATGTTTTCTTGTGGTTTTTAATGGAAGGTTTTCTGAATGAATATCTTGATTCTGTTAAGCTGCCATCCTAAAGACAAGTGGCTACAGCTACACACATTCAGTCATTTATACAGTAGGTCTGTGTGTGTGTGTGGTTCATTATCTCCAGCATCAACAACAGCCTTGCTACTCCACTTAAAGCGCTAGGGTGAATGGCTCATCTCACTCGAATGGGGGTTAGCGCTCTCTATCGCTGTGTCTGTGTGTGTGTATATGCATGTATGTGTGTCAGAGAAAGAGTGCGAGAGAAGGGGGGGGGCAGGTGCAAAGACAGAGGTTATGAATGTGTTTGGGTGTGCACACGTGCCTGTATGTGTGCACCTCAGCGCGACAGAGGTTAGCTGCGAGGCCCCATCTCTGTAGCATCATCAAACCCACCCCCTCTCTCCCTGCTCCATTCAAGTGGTGATTATCAAAACAAACCAATGAAAGCAGTGGCAAAATGAATGAGTACAGCGACACATCAACACAAAGACACGAGTTACATTGGCAACAACTGCAATGGAAGGTACCACACACATATACAAAAGGTAACGAACAATGAATACTTTGATAAACAAAATAAATGTTGTCAAACAATGTTATTTCTGGCATAAGAAAGCAATTTCATACCCTTCCTATGTGTTTGTGTGAGTGCATATGAAAGAGAGTGAGCGAGAGTGTTCCTCAGGCAGTCGGTCTCTATATATAGTTCAGTCTCTGCGAGTGTGTATGTCTGACCCCAACCCTCTATGGCTTGTCATCTTGGACTATTCAACTGGAAACTGGAGGACATTTTCTAAATAGCTCCTGGTGACCACTCTTAGAACACACATTCTCAGCAATTATTGTGAAGTAACAAATAAAGGACAAACATCTCTGTGGTCAATTTCTATCGGCTCGCCTTCGTCATGTATCGTTTCTGCCAGTGAGTGAGTGGGTGGGCGAGTGAGACACTGAGCCCTCAAGCATCGCGGTGAGCACATTTCAATCTCTGCCCCAGCCATGTCCACTTCAAAATTAATAAATTGGAAATGGGAACTTCCCCTATGCTTGTATCCAGACACAAACACACACGCACAAACACACAAGCACACACGCGCATGCAACACATGAATGCACAGTCACACACACTATTTAATTAATGCTATTCAAACACGCATCCAAATGTAATTACCCTGACAGAATTTAGCAAACGTAAGTTACACACCAATGCTGAAGAGAAAAGTGTGTGAGGGAGTGAGTGAGATAAAGAGAGATTGTGTCTGTGGGAGAGACCGAGAGAGAAAAAAAGAGAGATTGTGTCCACGAGAGAGAGAGAGAGAGAGAGAGCGAGATGGTCCCACCATCTTGGGGCAGGTCACACATCTGGCCAGGCTGATGATGAGGTCGTGGGTGATAGGATCCGCCAGGTTCCTGAAGCTGGCGTAGTGTTACAGAACATCGTCCAGAGATGTGGACTCCATGCCTAGATCCTACAGCCAGGGGAAAAGGGATTGACTGATTACATTGAATTCACTTGGGGGCGAATCCTAACTTCCACTTAAGCTTTCACTTAGTCATACATTGATGTCAATGGTGTGGTATGGTGATATGGTGACACACACACACACACACACACAACATTGTGCAGTGACGTCACCAACAAACACATCAACTGTCGCTCACGGAGTGACAAGCCAGCTTTTTTCTCTGTCAGTATACTCTGACTTTAGTGATGCTGTAATTTGGTGTATGCTTATATTTGTCCTATTTCACACGTATTGGAAATGAGTTTTTTGCATATACCACTCTCACTAAAACAACCATTATCAACAGCAACCCAGGAGCAATTCAAGTTAAGTGCCTCGCTCAAGGGCACAACAGATTTTTCACCTTGTCGGCTCGGGGATTCGAACTAGTGGCCTTTAGGTTACTGGCCCAACACACCAACCGCTACGCTACCTGCTGCCGTACTGGACAGGGTTCAAAGTTTGCGTCTTACCATGTCTAGAGGACAGGGACGCAACTCACTCTGTTCCATAAGCTTCTACTCTGTACTACACTACGTAAAGTTGCAGGTTCAATACCCAAAAGACAACTTCATGGGCTGGTTTCCCAGACACAAATGAAGGCTAGTCAAGGACTACAAAACGTGCCAAATGCAGATTATCCATCAAAAGTGTTTCTTATTCCACGACTATGCTTAATCTGTGTCCGGGAAACTGTCCCTCGATGTAGCCTACTGATTTACCTTCCCTGGGAGAGAACATCTGAATGCAAAATGACTGTCCAGCTCCAACAAACGTACCGTCCCAAATGGTACCCTATATAGTACACTACTTTAGAGCACTACCTTATGGGCCCAGGTCAAAAGTAGTACAATATATAGAGAATAAGGTGCCATTTGGGACACAGACAGTGATTAGCACAGGGATGTCAGGGGGGACAAATAGCATTCACGTCATAACGGACTCTCCATTTGAAAGAGAATGACGCCTCTGTTCTGCTCTACAACTGGCCCGCGCTAGCCTGCTAACATTAGCATGAAAATACACCGGACATCATGGGACAACAAAGCAAAAGGAAAACATGATGCAGTGGATACTGGGCAGAGTAAGACATGGACCTACTTTTAAAACCAGGGTCATATTCACTAGGAACGAAATGGAAGCAAATGATCTGGAATGGGGAGGGTGTACCTGAACATAAGAAGCACTTGTTTTCCATTGTAAAAATGTTTTGCTACAGTGTGCACTAAAGAATAAGACCCAGGAACGGTACAGGTGTGTACAAATAGAGTAGTATATTTCTGTAACAACCAAGGAGAATATTATATAAATATTGGCATACAGAACTACACACACTCTTTGCATATTATTGTATGAAACAATAATTACGCCACTGGATATGTAGGCGTACTTGAGAGACCCACATATAGGGAGTTAACATTGTAAATTAGCTAAACAGGACACGTGAAATACGTTTGATAATTCATAATACTCTAGGGGCCTATTGAACTGCAGATATTAATTAAGAGGAAAGGGGAATCCGTGGTAAATCAATGGGCTTGAGATCAGGGTCATATTCATTAGTGCAAAACACAGCAAAACATTCTGTAATGGAAAACAAAAATGCCTGTTTGATCTGTTTACTTCCGGTTGGCTTCTAATGAATGGGGGAGGGGGGGGTGAAGCACCTTCCACTAATTTAAAGTCCAAGTAACAACAACCTCCCAGGGGTCCCAGCTGAGTCACATGCATGGGACCTCATACAGATTTTCACTAAATCAAGCACCTACAGCAATGGGTTATGAGTGTCACAAACATCCTGTGTGTGAGAATAGGCCCTATACCCACATTATTTTTTGATACACCCCCCCTCTCTCTCTCACACACACACACACACACACACACCTCACCTGTCGGAGTGTCTTCAGCAGCTCGGTCGCGTCCTCTTGACTCCCGTCCCTAGCCATCACCCCCTGGATCATACTGACGCGTCTATGGTAGGGTGGAGGAGCCCCGTGCGTCCCAGACTACCACCGCCGCCTGTATGCGCTCTGCGTCCGTCTCCAAGCAGTGAGCATGCCGACGCGGCTCCCTTCGTCTGTTTAGTCCCCATCGTGCGTCGTAAACGGAGTTCCTAAATCGTGAATGACGTCTATTAATCTGTAAAACTTGCTACTCACTCAACCTCGCGTAGCACGAGGGACGACAAAGCGAACGAGCAACGCATCCTTAGAAAAACTAAAAACATCACATTTGGTGAATATGCATGCACAACAAAGTTCGCGCTGCGCAAATACAATAGACCTATTGCTCAAGATGGCAAAAAATAAAGATACCTAATGCAAGTATCCAGTCCATAGGTTAGCCTACTGCATACAAATAACCAGGCAGACGTAGCTCCACACATCGCAGTGAGGCATAAAATATAGGCTACAAGTCACTTGACCTGCAGAAATAAAGGATGCGCTTGATTTCCTCGAGCGGTCTCAGATTCAAGCGCATGCAGATAATCCATAGAACAGATAATTGGTGGAAAAATATTCTAGCCAGACCTGATGTAAATCGAAATGGCAATTGAAGGGCATATGCGAAACTGAATTAATCTCATTCAGACAGGTTGGGGGAAAAGAGATAGAGAGATGGAGGTGGTGATCTAAAGATGATGAAACTGCAGCATTCAAGCCTTGACAATTACATGTACTCTGTAGGCCTACCCATTCACATTGTTCAACCCGTGGTTTATCTATTTTATTTGATGTGGATAACTGCTCCCTTGTAGGTTTTGGGAATTGCTACAGGCAGCATGGGTTTCTTCTAATTCTAAT
This sequence comes from Salvelinus sp. IW2-2015, assembly GCF_002910315.2. NCBI lineage: Eukaryota > Metazoa > Chordata > Actinopteri > Salmoniformes > Salmonidae > Salvelinus > Salvelinus sp. IW2-2015. The sequence goes on along the minus strand of NC_036860.1, from coordinate 30,393,250 downwards.
GGCCAATTACTGCACGGACATATAGGTGTCTAAATATCAGAGTTAAGTAGAGTATAGGAAGAAGTGGGTCAGTTTACAAACATTTCCATTTTAAAGTGTAACTATTTTCAGTCCGTCCTCCATTAGTAAGAGAGTAACAGGGTGGATCATAAAAGTAATAGGTTGGACAGTAACAGGGTTGACATTTTCAGGCTTGAATCAGCCAGAACTTTCTATGTGACTGTAGGCACATTGGGTGCAAAAAGAAAGAAGAGAATTCTGAAATGGAGCAGTCCCACAGGCACTCCTGCCGGGAGGCATAACATATGACTGCGACATTGACCTCCACCAAGCAAAGACATTTATTAGTAAAAATTATGAACCTGCCAAAAATAACGTGAGGGTGTACGGACCGACGCTGGAAAAAAGAAGCAGGTACTCCCCGTTTTGACCATTTAATGTGGGACAGACAGGGGCGAAAATCTGATGTCAACCTTGGAGGGGACAATTACATGAAATTTTCTCAGAAGCAATTCCTGAGGGGGACACCAAAAGTAGTGCTGTAACACATAGACTATGTTGTAATATGTTAAATGTATATTGAGGGACCATAATCACTACTACTGGATAATTGTTAGGTACAGTAGTTAACTGAAGGGTTGTCCCAACTTGTTTAAATCATTATAATACTACTAATAATAATAGTTATAGCAGTGTTCCTTATCAGTGCAGTGTTCCTCTCTCTTGAAACGTCAACACTCTGTTTGCAAGAGTTTGCGGTTCTATAAATTGTGGGTGTGGCTGATATGGTTCTGTGTCATCACTGAGGTAACTGGACGATGCTGTGCCACTGTCCCCTATACTGGTGCTGTTGGCAACAAGGGTGACACCTGGTCCTGCCGTGGCTGTGACACTGTCCTCTGAAGTCTCTCTCCTTGGCTCTTTCCCTTTCACCACCCTCACTGACTCACAGTCTGTCTCCTAGAAAAMAAATAAGGTGTTTGCTGTACTCCTAACTACCGGTACCCAAAACTACACAATTAATCACAACAGCAATACCATTGCCTTAAACAAATCTTGGTTCAGTCACCAGTTTAAGTTGAGAGTGGGGGTATCCATGGCATTTTCCAATTATGTCCCTATTTTACAAATCAAAAAAATTGAGAACCTTTCATAATGTTGCCAAACAAAGACTCAACAAACTTACCTGAGACTCCCTGTCTCTGCCAGTCTGTCCCTGCCTATCTGTCCCCAGCTCTGCTGTCTGTGTGCCATCTGTTGCCTGCTCTGCCTAATGACATCATTGTGAAACATTTCCATTAGCATTTCACTTCTTTCTTATTAACATTTTATCAACTCGTCTTTGAGATATTAGGCTACTAGAGTTCTTACTTTGCGTTTTGGTGACTGAAAAATACTCTGATGTCCGTCTTTTTACTTTTTTCTGACATTTTTCTACCTGGCTGGCTGACCGGTCTAGCTGCACACACACATTTACACAACACATGCTGCAACGTTTTGAAATTTTAACATAGTTTGTTTCATATTGGCAGGCTTCCAACAATAGCTGAATTTGCAAAGCTAGCGAGCACCAATTCCGTTTCTGTGGTGTTTGCTAATAATCTTTGCTACCTGGTTAAAGGTGAAAAAAAAAAAAAATAGCAACAATTTTGCTTTTGCAACGAGACCATTAAATATATTTAAGACAATGGTATAAGAGAGTGTAGTTCTGTTCAGTTTGGACTTCAGTTTATCGCTAACCTTATCACAGGGACTTTGAAGCACTACAGCTGCATGCTAATCTTGGAATAAACTGACGATAGCAAATATTCCATCTTTGACGACGCCACATAAATGGAATAGGTACTAGCTAGCTTGATAGTTAATGTTTGCTTTAGTTTGCGCGCTAGCTCTGCAAATTCAGCTAGTGTGTGAACCCTGCAACATTAAAAAAATATACATTGCTATGGCGCGATTGACTGCCTTTGGACAGTAGATACGAACCCTCTATTACCTTGCAAGCTAAAGAACTGGCAGTGGATCAAACCATTGTGAGGCAAAGGGCGGGGGGGTCGCAATCTTGTGAAACTTAAAAACGCGCTATTAAGTGTCTATAATCAGCACAAGTGCTTTCATTGCGTATTATTAATATTATTGAAATTACATAATTATGTTTACAGTGATATATTGGGGGGGCCAAATCATATTTTTCCCAGGATGGGGGGTTCGTGTCCCCCCTGTCCCCCCTGGGATTTCCGCCTATGGGGACAGACATTGACCATGAACAGAACCCGGTAACAAAATGACAAACGAACTTTTTCCTGAAGTGGAGAATAGAGCTGGGGAGGAAATTACACAGGTGATTGAGTCCAGGTGAGTCCAATAATTGCTGATGCGTGTGAAGGGGGAAGGCAGGTGTGCGTAATGCTGGGGAGCCTAGCGCCTCCGAGCGCCAGGGAGGGAGAGCAAGCGTGAAAGATGGTTTAATTGTAACAATGCACAGGCATGTTATGATGATGGTTCAAGAAAATGGTTTGAATTATGAAATTACCAATTAAAAGTAACCCTGTGACAACTTGATTAAGCTTTTGAATATGTAAAACTGCATAATCACACATTGAAGTGCAGAAACAATACATGAATCGATTCACACACATGGACACACCACGCCATCCATTCACACACACACAGGGAAGTAGTTAAGTCATCAGGAACAGCAACCGTGTGCTATTGGACTTTAATGCCCTCTGACAGCTGACACATAGGCCACACTCGTACAATGCTGTAACTTTCAATATTAGTTAGCAGTTGTGTGAATAGGACGCTCTGGCAGGAACAGCATATTTGTCGTCCATGTCCAAGGGAGTTCCGGAGTTCCAAATTAAGCAGCAGCAGCTGAAAAGATGAGCTCCTACAAATATTGAAATTTAAATGTTTTTTTAGAGTAAAGTACATCGAAAAAAATCAAAAGAAAACTGCAAACTGAATAGGAGACCAAACAAGCAGCAAACAAAAGAAGAAAGGCTTTTGAAAAAGTAACAATTTTTCATAAAATTATACCGTTTTCTTAGCTAGCTAAGTTGTTTACCTGTTGCTAGGCAGTTGCTAGGGACATTCCTGAAAGAAGCTAGCTAGCTAACAAGGAGTGTCTAGTGGGCAGAAGAGAAGAAGGGACAAAGAAGGGACAAAGTGGGACAAAATAAGGACAGAAGAAAAGGGGAAAGGGGACATTAAGGTGAAGCAGTCCTCTAAAGACACAAAAGACAATAATACAAGAAACAACACTTCTATTGCCTCTCCCTCTATGATACGCACTCCCGGTTTGGTTGGGAGCGAGTAGTTGCATTCCGCTTTGCTCCACAGGTAGTATTACAGGTAGTATACATTTCATTTCATTACAGTACAACAGTTTGATTTGTTTGATCTTAGCTGGCTACATAACCGTCTTTGTATCCAAGATAATTGTGTAGTCTAGAGTAATTGTCGAGGTTACCTAGCCAGTTAGAGGTTACCTAGCCAGCTACACTTTCAAACAAAGTCAACAACGCAGCCACTGCTAGCTAGCCTATTTCACCAGCCAGCAGTACTATATCATTTTAGTCAATAAGATTTTTTGCAACGTAAGCTTAACTTTCTGAACATTCGAGACGTGTAGTCCACTTGTCATTCCAATCTCCTTTGCATTAGCGTAGCCTCTTCTGTAGCCTGTCAACTATGTGTCTGTCTATCCCTGTTCTCTCCTCTCTGCACAGACCATACAAACGCTTCACACCGCGTGGCCGCTGCTACTCTAACCTGGTGGTCCCAGCGCGCACGCACCACGTGGAGTTCCAGGTCTCAGGCAGCCTCTGGAACTGCCGATCTGCGGCCAACAAGGCAGAGTTCATCTCAGCCTATGCTTCCCTCAGTCCCTCGACTTCTTGGCACTGACGGAAACATGGATTACCACTGATAACACTGCTACTCCTACTGCTCTCTCCTCGTCTGCCCACGTGTTCTCGCACACCCCGAGAGCTTCTGGTCAGCGGGGTGGTGGCACTGGGATCCTCATCTCTCCCAAGTGGACATTCTCTCTTTCTCCCCTGACCCATCTGTCTATCGCCTCCTTTGAATTCCATGCTGTCACAGTTACCAGCCCTTTCAAGCTTAACATCCTTATCATTTATCGCCCTCCAGGTTCCCTTGGAGAGTTCATCAATGAGCTTGACGCCCTGATAAGTTCCTTTCCTGAGGATGGCTCACCTCTCACAGTTCTGGGTGACTTTAACCTCCCCACGTCTACCTTTGACTCATTCCTCTCTGCCTCCTTCTTTCCACTCCTCTCCTCTTTTGACCTCACCCTCTCACCTTCCCCCCTACTCACAAGGCAGGCAATACGCTTGACCTCATCTTTACTAGATGCTGTCCTTCCACTAATCTCATTGCACTCCCCTCCAAGTCTCCGACCACTACCTTGTATCCTTTTCCCTCTCGCTCTCATCCAACACTTCCCACACTGCCCCTACTCGGATGGTATCGCGCCGTCCCAACCTTCGCTCTCTCTCCCCCGCTACTCTTCTCTTCCATCCTATCATCTCTTCCCTCTGCTCAAACCTTCTCCACCTATCTCCTGATTCTGCCTCCTCAACCCTCCTCTCCTCCCTTTCTGCATCCTTTGACTCTCTATGTCCCCTATCCTCCAGGCCGGCTCGGTCCTCCCCTCCTGCTCCGTGGCTCGACGACTCATTGCGAGCTCACAGAACAGGGCTCCGGGCAGCCGAGCGGAAATGGAGGAAAACTCGCCTCCCTGCGGACCTGGCATCCTTTCACTCCCTCCTCTCTACATTCTCCTCTTCTGTCTCTGCTGCTAAAGCCAATTTCTACCACTCTAAATTCCAGCATCTGCCTCTAACCCAGGAAGCTCTTTGCCACATTCTCCTCCCTCCTCTCCTCCCTCCTCCCCTCTCCCCTCTCCCTCTCTGCTGATGACTTCGTCAACCATTTTGAAAAGAAGGTCGACGACATCCGATCCTCGTTTGCTAAGTCAAACGACACCGCTGGTTCTGCTCACACTGCCACTCCTCGCCTTCTTTGTACCTCTTTCTCCCCTCTCTCTCCAGATGAAATCTCGCGTCTTGTGACGGCCGGCCGCCCAACAACCTGCCCGCTTGACCCTATCCCCTCCTCTCTCTCCAGACCATTTCCGGAGACCTTCTCCCTTACCTCACCTCGCTCATCAACTCATCCTTGACCGCTGGCTACGTCCCTTCCGTCTTCAAGAGAGCGAGAGTTGCACCCCTTCTGAAAAAACCTACACTCGATCCCTCCGATGTCAACAACTACAGACCAGTATCTTCTTTCTTTTCTCTCCAAAACTCTTGAACGTGCCGTCCTTGGCCAGCTCTCTGCTATCTCTCTCAGAATGACCTTCTTGATCCAAATCAGTCAGGTTTCAAGACTAGTCATTCAACTGAGACTGCTCTTCTCTGTGTCACGGAGGCGCTCCGCACTGCTAAAGCTACCTCTCTCTCCTCTGCTCTCATCCTTCTAGACCTATCGGCTGCCTTTGATACTGTGAACCATCAGATCCTCTCTCCACCCTCTCCGAGCTGGGCATCTCCGGCGCGGCCCATGCTTGGATTGCGTCCTACCTGACAGGTCGCTCCTACCAGGTGGCGTGGCGAGAATCTGTCTCCGCACCACGTGCTCTCACCACTGGTGTCCCCCAGGGCTCTGTTCTAGGCCTCTCCTATTCTCGCTATACACCAAGTCACTTGGCTCTGTCATATCCTCACATGGTCTCTCCTATCATTGCTATGCAGACGACACACAATTAATCTTCTCCTTTCCCCCCTCTGATAACCAGGTGGTGAATCGCATCTCTGCATGTCTGGCAGACATATCAGTGTGGATGACGGATCAACCACCTCAAGCTGAACCTCGGCAAGACGGAGCTGCTCTTCCTCCCGGGAAGGACTGCCCGTTCCATGATCTCGCCATCACGGTTGACAACTCCATTGTGTCCTCCTCCCAGAGTGCTAAGAACTTGGCGTGATCCTGGACAACACCCTGTCGTTCTCAACTAACATCAAGGCGGTGACCCGTTCCGTAGGTTCATGCTCTACAACATTCGCAGAGTACGACCCTGCCTCACGCAGGAAGCGGCGCAGGTCCTAATCCAGGCACTTGTCATCTCCCGTCTGGATTACTGCAACTCGCTGTTGGCTGGGCTCCCTGCCTGTGCCATTAAACCCCTACAACTCATCCAGAACGCCGCAGCCCGTCTGTGTTTCAACTTTCCAAGTCTCTCACGTCACCCCGCTCCTCCGCTCTCTCCACTGGCTTCCAGTTGAAGCTCGCATCCGTTACAAGACCATGGTGCTTGCCTACGGAGCTGTGAGGGGAACGGCACCTCCGTACCTTCAGGCTCTGATCAGGCCCTACACCCAAACAAGGGCACTGCGTTCATCCACCTCTGGCCTGCTCGCCTCCCTACCTCTGAGGAAGTACAGTTCCCGCTCAGCCCAGTCAAAACTGTTCGCTGCTCTGGCACCCCAATGGTGGAACAAACTCCCTCACGACGCCAGGTCAGCGGAGTCAATCACCACCTTCCGGAGACACCTGAAACCCCACCTCTTTAAGGAATACCTAGGATAGGATAAAGTAATCTTTCTAACCCCCCCCCCCTTAAAAGAGTTAGATGAGCTCTTGTAAAGTGGTTGTTCCACTGGATATCATAAGGTGAATGCACCAATTTGTAAGTCGCTCTGGATAAGAGCGTCTGCTAAATGACTTAAATGTAAATGTAATGTCATGAGTCTACTATCACGGAACACTGGCCTTATGCCTACTTTATAACTTTCCCAAACTTTAACTGGCCAATGAGAACCACATATTAATAACATGGAAAGCATACATGGGAAACAGCCAATCACTACAGCAGTGGCGACCCGTCATTCAGGGCAGGTGGGGCAGCGGAATTATGAATATAAATTATAGATAAAATGTATCGGTACTCATCGGCCTTTGGACATAAACATTACACAACAATTTGGAAAATCGCAAATTCAACAATGAGTGGTTTGGAAGGAATCAGTGGCTAAATGCAAGCATTGCAAAGCAATCACTAGCCTGCTATTCAATAGAGTGGGTGTGTGGTCCAAGTCTGGGTTTAAGGGTTTCTTTTCCAAGCTTAAAAGGATAAACATTCAACATTGGCCATGTTTTCAATAATGCATTACTTCTGCTGCATTCAAAACAACTGGAAACTCGGAACTGGAAAATCTCAGACATGAGTTCAAGACAATTGGGAACTTTGAAAAAAACGAGCTCCGACTGGGAAAATACGTTTTGTACGGTCATCCAACTCGGAACTCCAAGCAGGGAGCTCGGGCCTCTTTCTAGAGCTCTGACCTGAAGATCACTGACGTCATGATTCAACATTGTTTTTTTCCAAGTTCCCAGTTGTCTTGACAGCACCATCAATCCAGAGAATGACAAAGTTTGATGACAAAATTTGCACACGAAGGACCGCCGCGGCACCTTCCTGTTAAAGTGAGCACAGCACAACAAGGTGAGTCCAAAAATGTCTTGTATGCAGCTGCATAAATTATGTAATATGCCAGGGAGATATGTATACTGTAGCTAAGAAAGTAATAGTAAGTGTATGTTGTGTAGTAAGCTGTTAGTAGCCCATGTGCCTCAACCTAATAATTTGGTCCCTTTTCCCCTCATAACTTAGCCTACTCTTCTGACTTAGTGGTGCACATTTAGCCAATAGAAATGTCATAATCGAATGTTGTAAGAGCTTTTATTGTCTGCCTATACGCCCCCTTTACTTATCGAACGGTTCTGACTTGGTGTACAGGGAGAATACTGTAAGAACGGCCCATGTTCTGAATTCTGCCGCTGTACATTTCAAAAGTGCTAAACAAATATTTATATTGACTACGTCCATCCTAGCTCGCTCGTAAATATCTTAATCGAAATTACGGATTGCCTCTTATCAAATATAATTTTATTTGTCACATGCGCTGAATATAACAGGTTTAGACCTTACCTTGAAATGCTTACTTACAAGCCCTTATCCAACAATACAGTTCAAGAAATAGAGTTAAGAAAATATTTATTAAAATAATATTTTGGAGGATATATTGGCATGGGTGTTGTTAGGTCCAAGACAAAGTCGGAACTACCAACATTCAAATAAGGATTTAAATATTTTCATTAAAAAACGTTATTTTGATGAATTTATTTATACTATTTCATCCTTCCACAAGATATAGTCCCGACACAAATCTAGAGTTGCAACCCAAGCCGGCTGGTCATTCATTCTATCGGTTCAGTTGCTAGAGACACGACCCAGTCTTTTTGTTCTGTATCTATGGACAGTCATTCGTTCTAAATGTTCCATTGCCATACTGGCTGCCATACTGGCAGGCATTAAGCTGTTTTCTAGTGACATTTATTTGGATACATCCGTAACAATGAGCTAATGAGGCACGATTTCGCCTGACATAGAAAATGTGCTCTCTTGTCAGGACACTGTTGTTCAAAGGAGATGGCCAACAACACAGCTAACACAATCACTTCAAACTGAAGCTGGAAAGACTGCAAACTAGCTGCACGTCGTTTCGTTTGACCTTTTTTCAATTGACATTTCTTTGTATATATCCATAAAAATTATACCATGATTTCGACTGACTGAGAAACGCTGCCTGACTGTCTGTCTCGTCCCGACTCCCGACACGTTCATTACTGTGGAACAGCTGGAGATCTATTTGAATATTGAAACAATGTTGCAAATGTCAGAAAGACAGACAGCAAGGCTTACACAAATCTCCGCTGTTGAAAACTAAATGTTAGTCGAAAAGAAATGTGAGATAACGTCTAGATGCTTTTTATGGTGGAGAATGAATACATTACCTGGCTGGGCTGATAAGACAGTGGATTGCACAGTCAGATGGAACACAGTAAATAGGCAAGTAACTGTATGCTTTTCATAAACATTAATAGTATGTTGGAGCCTGGGTCAAAATTAAACTGTGGTTCTGGTGTTATACTTTGTATTTCATGTTATAGAGAAGATTCTCAGAAACACAGAACACTTTAGTTCATGAGGATATGATTGACCATTGCTGAGATCTTATTCTCAAGTGATCAAGTCGCGGACTGGTCAATCTTAATCCCTAGTCAATAATGGTTCGAAATCAACTGTCTGGATTCTTCATTTCAACATGTTTTGTCCAAAGATAGGGTGGTCATGCTATTTTCAGGGCTGTTGTAATATAGAGTTGATTCAAATAAAAGTCAAATGTATGAAAATAAACTGCAATATTATGCAAATGTAGGCACTTAATATGCAACTGCGGCAGTACTGAATGCATAATGACAGTAATTTAAGACCAATAATTATTAAATGTTCATGCAACACTGAGTTTGTAACAATTTGAAACAATTTATAAAATTAGAATGCATCATTTTTTTTGCCTCTGCGTGCCTCCGCAATTGCGTAACACTATCTATACGGTACCTCCGACCACATTTTCAGATCAAGCATAAATTGTCTCTTAGGCTCCTTGTCCATTATTGGGCTAACAGTTAGATAGCTAAGTTAGCTGTTATGTAATTAATTAACTAGCTAGCTGACTAAATATAAAGTTGGTATGATACAATGGCTACAGTGACATAACAGTAATTGGGAATTTGACCTTGCCATGCAGGGAGATTACTCAACTGCAGTCAGAAAACAACCTACGTTTGCTAACCAGTTAATGTAACAAAATTAGCCAACCTAGCTAGCTACTGCTATCTAACGGTATTACGTACACATTCTGCGTAACATCGCATTCAAACGGGGCTGCAATGAAAACTAATGGGACTGTAGCGACTGTGTTAGCATCAAAATCCGGGGTGTTAGCTACGCTTCTATTCAAGCGTTGATTGACATGGTAATGGACCAATACTATTCAAGAAAAGATAAAAAACCTGCCCCCTCTGATGCTATACGTTGCATCATGGGGTGTCACGACGCAACGTACGGCACTCATTTAGCATTATGTAGTGGTTCTCGCCCAGATTAAAAACATGCTTAATCATATACACTTGTAAGACATTTGTTTAAATGTGTATTAGTATTAATACTATTATATCCAATATTAAACACATTTTCCATGAGTAGGGTGCTAATAGCAATGTGGTTATCAATAACACAAACACTGAATCAATCAACAATGAATTGCATAAGACTTTGATGTGCAGAATATTAAAAATAATACCACTGAGCCAACCTTTAATCTGCATTTATACAAGCAAACCCTTCACCTTCTGATAAAGAGCTTTCGTTTTTTTGTTCTCACGTTTGCTGTGTTCACGTTTTGAAATACCTTTGCTGTGCCAATCTGTTCACTGAGTGCTGTGTTCAATAATTGAAGTGGTAAATCATGTGTGCAATAACACATTTCTGAAACTCTCACGTGTGCTATCTATTAAACTCGTTTGCAAACGACATGCTCGAACCCAAATTGAAACGTGACATTCCTGCGTGCTTCTCTTTCTACTCTTGATTGTTTAAAGGTGAAGAAAATGATCGGGACTCCCTTAAAGACCAAAGTGCACAGCCAGTTCGGTGATCTTTTATAGCATGTCACCATACTGCAATAGTTATTAACTATGTGGAATGTTTCTGGACCATTGGCTTCCCTGTAAACAGGTACTGACAGGAGGCATGAGCCACCTCTCTCAGGCTCCTCCCAGCCTTCACCTCCTCGTTAGCAGCCTGTAGCTGTTCAGGGGTGTAGCGATGCCATTTCTTGGGCTCTTGTTGGGCTTTTCCCTTTCCAGACATTTCCTGTGAAAATCTAATCAAATTACTTTTTTTTTGTGTTCATGCAACATCATTTATTAAGATAATTCCAAGGCAATGGATTCCTAAAAAGTAGATATAATTTCCATGTCATTCAACATGACGTTATTGTATATGTCATGGAAAGAGCAAGTGTTCATAACTTTTTGTACACTCAGCGTATATGATGGACTGAGAGGACAGAGGTGAGTTGTTCAATTTATTTTTTATAATAATATTGTTGCTTTATACAGTAAAGTTAAGTAGTTTTATACAATTATTTATCTTGTGCTATTGGAAGTTATAATATTAACACTAATCATTCTCATGCTTTGTTCATTAACATTATATCAAGTAACATTATGCTCCTTCATCCCTCACTCTGAACAGAATCACCCCATCCCCTCTCAAAATAAAGTTCCCTACTTTGTGTAACTCATATATTTAACGGTATATATTTATTTATAAAGACATTATCAATGGTGAGTGTAAAGTTAATTACTTGTCAGTTCATCAATAGTTAATTCAATCAATAGTAAATTTTTTGCAACATCACTGTGAGCCATCATGACTCTCAAAAGCCGTGACAGCCACACTTTACTTGTGTATCTAATGTTAGCGCCGCCCTAAAACCTCCCACCACGATCATTACACATGTGCACCTTGTGCTGTGGACAATAAAATGCCACTAAAATGTACAGTTTTGCCAGACAACTCAATGCCACAGATGTCTCAAGTTGAGGGAGCGTGCAATTGGCATGCTGACTGCAGAAATGTCCACCAGAGCTGTTGTCAGAGAATTGAATGTTTGTTTTTCTACCATAAGCCGCGTCCAACGCCATTTTACAGAATTTGTCAGTACATTCAACCAGCCTCACAACCGCAGACCATGTGTAAACATGCCAGCTCAGGACCTCCACCTACGGCTTCTTCACCTGTGAGATCGTCTCTGACCATCCACCCGGACAGCTGATGAAACTGTGGGTTTGCACAACTTTAGAATTTCCGCACAAACTTTTCGAAACCGTCTCAGGGAAGCTTATCTCGGTGCTCGTTTCCTCACCAGGGTCTTGACCTGACTGCAGTTCGACATCGTAACAGTCTTCAGTGGGAAAATGCTCACCTTCGATGGCCATTGTCACGTGGGAGATGTGTTCTTCACGGATGAATCGCAGTTTCAACTGTACGGGGAAGATGGCAGACAGCGCGTAAAGCGTTGCGTGGGCGAGCGGTTTGCTGATATCAATGTTGTGAAAAGAGTGCCTTGGTGGAGGGGTTATGATGTGGGCAGGAATAAGCTACGGACAACGAACACAATTGCATTTTATGAATGGCAATCTGAATGCACAGAGATAACATGACAAGATCCTAAAGCCCATTGTCGTGCCATTCACCCGCTGCCATCATCTCATGTTTCAGCATGATAATGCACGGCCCCATGTCGCAAGGATCTGTACACAATTCCTTGAAGCTGAAAATGTCCCAGTTCTTTCATGACCTGCATACTCACCAGACATGTCACCCACTAAGCATGTGTGGGATGCTCTGGATCGACGTGTATGACAGCGTGTTCCAGTTCCCGCCAATATCATGCAACTTTGCACAGCCATTGAAGAGTGGGACAACATTGCACAGGCCACAATCAACAGCCTGATCAACTCTATGCGAAGGAGATATGTTGTGCTGCATGAGACAAATGGTGGTCACAGCACTGGTTTTCTGATGAACACCCTCCCTTTTTTTAAGGTATCAAACGATGCATATCTGTATTTCCAGTCATGTGAAATCCATAGATTAGGGCCTAATGAATTTATTTCAAATGTCTGATTTATATGAAATGTAGTTTCAATAAAATCTTTGAAATTGTTGCGTTTTATATTTTTTGTATGATAATTATTTATTTTTACCCCTTTTTCTCCCCAATTCCGTGGTATCCAATTGGTAGTTAATCTTGTCCCATCGCTGCAACTCCCGTACGGACTCGGGAGAGGCGAAGGTCGAGAGCCGTGCGTCCTCCGAAACACAACCCAGTCAAGCCGCACTGCTTCTTGACACAACGCTGGCTTAACCCAGAAGCCAGCCGCACCAATGTGTTGGAGGAAACACCATACACCTGGTGACCGTGTCAGCGTGCGTTGCGCCTGGCATGCCACAGGAGTCGCTAGTGCGCGATGGGACAAGAACATCCCTGCCGGCCGACGCTGGGCCAATTGTGCACCGCCCCATAGGTCTCCCATTACACAGGTGCACCTTGTGCTGTGGACAATAAAATGCCACTAAAATGTACAGTTTTGCCAGACAACTCAATGCCACAGATGTCTCAAGTTGAGGGAGCGTGCAATTGGCATGCTGACTGCAGAAATGCTGCGACAGAGCCTGGACTCGAACCAGAATCTCTAGTGGCACAGCTAGCACTGCCATGCAGTGCCTTAGACCACTGCGCCACTCGGGAGGCATGCGTTTTTATATTTTTGTTGAGTGTATATTTGAACCTCTTCTTATATGCACATAGGAAAGATCAATGTAATTCATTTCTACACAACACAATAGTCGTAGTCACCAACTCAGATCTGGCCACTCTGGTACCTATGTTACATCGCCGATCCTGCCACCTTTCTTTAAATTTACACCTTTCATTTGCATTGTCTACTAAAGTATGCCTTTCAGGTGTTTTGCTAGCTTCATGCTTAATAAACACTAGTTTAGTTTATGATATGCATCCGTATTATACCAATATAAAATAACTACCAATATTTTCTCCAATTCACTACCTCTATTTTCTAAATGAGGCAAAATAAATCCCCCAAACCATATGCACAGCACATTATTACAGGACCAGAAGAATTCAAATAGAATTCTACAGGCACAATCGTCATATACAGTTATCAAGATTTGAACAAAGTAGTGAGTAGTGCTTTGGTTTGCTGACGACATGAGTCAATGTAACTGGTGATGATAGGGGTGCTCGTCTCTGCATGGGAGTGTCATTCAAACTTCTTGAGGTGGTTGTAGAGGGACTGGACGTAGGTGAAAATACACATAGGGTCTGGTCTGCTACCCATCACCATCATATCCTCCACCTCTATGAGACGCACACAGTCGGCTTGCTCCCTGAGAGAGACAGAAGGAGAGAAAAAAAATATGGACCAATATTTAAAAATAAGGTTTCCAATAGATCTATATTATGATACCGTAATCCACAGAGTAGTACCAGGATCACACGCGCACACACACAAACTTACTCTGCTGTGGTGAAGGCCACTTCAAAGTTGTGTTTGCGATTGGCAGGGTTCAGTGTGCTGTAGTCAAACACCAGGGGGAAAAAAGAGTGGACCAGGGCAGCGAATGCCATCCCATCACACCAGCTGGACGAGAAGTTGTGGATGTCTATGTTCTGGTGGAGGAGAGAATGGTTGGAGCCAAATGCAGTGTTACTTCCATGGAAAAACAGTTAAAAACTTGCGTATTCCTATACATTGACTAACTAAGGGCCAAATTTGATGGTAAATCCTCTACTAACATAAATGCATGATTAACACATGGTCCAGTTACGAACAAAAGTGAATGGTCTCAGAATATGGAGCCTCCTATGGTGTCTAAAGTCCTGGCAAGGACTGGGATGGACTAATCGCTGGAAACCAGAACCAAATCTCACGTTTGCTAACTAACATTTATATCACATTGTGAACAGTCCGTCACGAGGGACTAAGGCCGGACTCACCTGGTAGCCAATGGTTTTGGAGTGGCACCACTCCAGGAGCATTGCCTTGATGTTGCTAGCGCTGTTGAAACTCTGAGAGCGCTGCAGTGTGTGCTTGGAGCCTGTAGCCTTGGACCTGCAGAGTGGAACATAGAGGTGTTCAGTTGTTTGTGGCTGTGTAGCTCAGTTGGTGAGAACATAGTACCAGCAACATCAAGGTCATGGGTTCATGTATGCACTCATTGTGCTGTAAGTCGCTTAGTTTGCGTTGTTTGCTAAGGGGCATATTAACAGGACCCAACAGTCTGACATATCACACAATAACTAGGTTTCCATCCAACTAGTGACAGATTTTCATGCAAATATTCTAAAATCCGCATATAGAATTGTCCTGCGAATATTCTAAAATCTGCATGAAGAAAATATGCACATTTTCCCATCTGTGGTGTGTTTCCACCAAACAGATTTGTTGTGGATGTTGTAGTGCACACAAAATGTACTTTTTCGCTTTAGTTTTCATTTACCAAATAAAATCTAAATTTCAATGTGTTTCCATCACATTTTTTTACTCTACAAATAGTTATGTAAAAAAAGCGGTTGCGTTAAATAGCGAATGTGCCCACTCTAGTCTTGGCGCGTGCACTCTAGCCAACAGCTCGCAGATACAGTGCGGGTAGGCTAGTCTACATGAAGAGATTATTATGGATAAGAGCAAGAATATTTTTCATTGTCAAATGGCAGTCAAGCATCGATCATCATGTCACCAGAATAAGACCCTCGATATTTATTGGAAAGGAGCATCAAGCTCATCATCGTGCACTTTCACCACCCTGTGAAGTTCATCATAACTAAATTTAACCTGTAGCCTAATAAACTGCATCATTTCCCAAGTCATAGTGGGAGGACCACACACCATATCATCACGTGATACAAGTTTACTTTGATATGATGGTTATTGTATCAATATTTGCGCATAAAGGAGTTCCCACCTCCATTTCTCACATAATTAATTTTGCCGACACAAAATGATCCCACCATGTCGAACAAACAAATTACCTGTTGGCATTTATAAAATTGTACCGAAACCTCCTGTTTCCATCATCATGATTTTTTTTTTAATATGGTATGACTTGACTCACATAAAAACTGTGGATGCAAACATGGTTAATGACAGTGATAATATACATATAGTAAAGGGTTGGGGAACATATAACTTTGCTTTAACAATTATCCAATAGGAAGTAATAGTTAGCTACGGTGTGCAAGTGAAGTCAGGGTGACTGACTGTGCCTACCGTACCTGTCACACTCGTAGGCCAAACTCTCAAACAGAGACCGTTTGCCCTGCATCCCGAGGTTGCGAGGCAGCGTTTGTGACCTCTGCAGCTTCCGCTCCCCACCACCCCCAAACTTGTCCAGACCACCAAGCCTGTCCAGAATGCCAAACTTGTTCGGACCGCCAAAACTTTCCAGACCGCCAAACTTGTCCAGGCTCCTATAGATTGTGTAACAATTGACATAATTGCGCTTTTATAGTATGTAATAGTATGTTTCGAGTATGTTAAAGACTGACCTGTCTGTGCCAGGGGAAAGCACTTTTCTGGGTGGTAGGAGTTTTTCTGAGAGCGAGAAACCGACAGACGGAGGGGGGTGGGGGAGAGAGAGAGAGGACAATGCTAACCTGACAACAAAGAAAAGACTAGGAGAGGCAAAGGCAGATGGCACAACACACAATGAAGACCAGAAGACTACTATGCTATGCCTACAGACCAGTTCCTACTTTTACCTGTGGTTGCTGTGAAGCTCATGCTACGGGTAAGACTCGGGCTCGCTGCCTTAACTGCATGTACTACTGTAAAAGAAGGAAGGGAAAGAAACTGACATAGAACTGGAGGTCAGACAAAGAAATGGGGAAGAACAATGTCAGAAACGGGAAAGATGAAAGATACTGTAGCAGTGAGAGAGGAGTCCTTGTGTCCCTGTGGTACTCACCACGTTCACTACGTTTGAAAGGAAATTCTCCTGATGCTTTGGGTTTGGTCTCCTCAAATACTGATTGTCTAGGTGTTTTGGGTGCAGGGGCAGGAGATGGAGGGACTGCAGGAGACTGAGATTGGGCGGCAGAAGACTGACTTGGGGCTGCGGAAGACCTGGTTGGGGCTGCAGGAGACTGAGTTGGGGCGTCAGGGGCCCAAGATGGGGTGGCAGGGGACTGGGCTGGTGCAGTTGGTACCTCGGGGCTAGTTTTGCTCATGGCACTGACAGAGGCATAGGGCGGGGCCAGAGATACAGGGGTGGGGTGCTCTTGCTGAGCTGCATGACTGCTGACTGGTGACCTCACTTCCTGATGTTGTCCAGGCAAACTCTCTGCTTTGGTGAGAATAGACAGAAGAGGAGAAAAGGTTAGCTGGTAGGGTTTAGCTAGAATGCAAAATTTGGTTTGAACTAGAGGGTGACATCAGGTCAGATGGACAGTGTCAACCAGACCTGGGTTCAAACAGTATTCATTTTCTTTCAAATGCTTTATCTGTGCTATTTGAAACCGGACAGGTATTCAACGAGTGTGGCTGATAGACACATACAATATATAAAATGTTACACAATCTAGGCCTACTGCAAGCAAAATGATTATGTATCTGATCCTTGTAATAGGCCTGGAGGGGTAAATGTATGTATTTGCACAGGGTCTCTCTCTTTAATGCTGGTGCTGAAACAACCAAGACAAGTCAACTAAGTCAGCCATGGATATGTTCCTTAACTTAACTTTAGATTCTTCAGAGCACATCTCAAAGAGATAGTTCATTCATAAATGAACACAAAATTACCCAGAAGAGCTGCATACAAGTTAAGGAAACAAATATGTAATTTGGGTGAACTATCCCTTAAAGAATAGAGAGCTGAGTCCGGTCCATGTTCTACTCACCGGGACTAAACAGAACATCAAGTGCTGTTTTGGGAGTGGTGACGTCTGCTATTGGATAGGTAGGAGACTTTGGTGTTGAAGCAGGACACTTTTGGGCCAAAGCAGGAGATTGTGCTGGCGGTTTGGGGCTAGTGGGGGAGTCCGTTTTGGTCATGGGAGTGCAGGGAAGATGAGGATTGCCGAATGACGAGCCCTCTGATTTGTTAGGAGTGTACATACAGTAAGAGGAAAGGTGAGAGTCAAAGAAGGAAGAAAATTGTGTAAAAAGATGACTTACAAAATAGTCCACAGCCTGCTTACAAGGTAAGGAAACAAGTATGTTACATGTATTTTACTCACCAGATTTATACAAATAATCCGATCTTGCTTTGGGTGAGGTGACATCTGCTAATGAATGACCAGCAGACTTCAGTTCTTTGTCATGTCCATTCTCCAACACAGCAGTAACATTTTCCTCTTCCATTTTGTCAACAACCTTATGTCCCTTTATAAGAGAAACAGAACACATTAAGGTGCCCATTACTTCACTAGAGGCAATCTAAAATAGCATACCATAAAACAAACCTCTACAATAAATGTAAGTCGAATCAGAAACAATAATCAAATCAAGCTTTATTTATACAGCACATTTCAGACATGGTATGCAACGCAATGGGCTTCACAGGGGAAAAAACAATGAAAATATATATATATATATTTATTACACAACAAACATAAGAGGATTAAAAAAAAAAAGAATAAAAACTGATTGACTAAAAAGCACCCTAACGAAAAGCTAAGCTAAAAAGGTGTTTTTTAAGATTTTCTTTTTTAAATGTCCACAGATTAGGCCCCTCAGGTCCTCTGGCAGGCTATTCCAGAGGCTGGGGGTATAGTAACTAAAGGCTGCCTCTCCATGCCTCTTGGTCCTAGGCTTTGAGATAGTTAAAAGGCCAGTGCCAGAGGACCTGAAGGACTAACTTGGTACATAACTTAAAAGCATGTGTGACATGCATTGGGGTGCACAATCGTGGATTGATTTTAAAAACCAAAAGAAGAATCTTAAAATGAATTATAAAACTCACAGGCAGCCAGTGCAGAGACCTTAAAACTGGTGTAATGTGTAATCTCTGTCTGATCTTGGTCAGTACCCGTGCTGCAGCATTCTGTATGTATTGCATTTGACCAATGGATTTCTTGGGTAGACCAGACAGGAGAGCATTACCGTAGTCAAGACAGCTTGTAATAAAAGCATGGATGAGTCTCTCTGAATCAGCCTGAGAGAGAAACGGACGCATCTTGGCAATGTTCCTCAGGTGGTGAAAAGCTATTTTGGCAACATTAGTAATGTGGGATTCGAAATTGAGTTCAGAATCTAAAATAACACCTACGTTTTTTACCTGGTGTTTTATTTTTAATTGCCAGTGAATTAAAATCGAACATTGTGGAACACCACATGTGATATGTATTTTCTTTGAGTTATGTTCACCAAGGTTGACAAACTCTTGAAAGGTTAAATAGGTCCTAAACCAATTTAGAACTGGACCAGAGAGGTCAACCCACCACTCCAGTCTGTCCAGAAGGACATCATGGTCAATAGTGTCAAATCCAGCACTTAAATCGAAAAGTACAAGGACAGAGAGCTGTCCAAAATGGGCCATGCCACAAAAAAATGGGCCAGAATTGCCGGGGCCGGTTTATGGTCCCTGTCCGCCCCTGAGTTACATCCATCCAGAAAGAAGAATCTGATGGTCCCAGGAATCCTCCATCTAAAACCATTCCAATCTTTATCGGAGTTTTCCTTGATATGTGTTTAGGATCAGTGCAGGCGTCTGTCTTATCACTTGTTCACTCTTAGAAGAGATCCTGATAAAGGTTCTCAGCTCAGCTGACTGCCTCAGTGTCTGTATCTAAGTACATGTCTGTGCTTGCCTTAGTGACTCTGGTTCTCTCTGGCTCGCTCTGTCTAGCTGTATCTGAAGTTTGAGATCTCCTGCACTCTACTCATCCTCTATCTCTCTACCCTCCTCCGTGAGGAAAGTGGATGATCTCGATCACAACCACTGGATGGATATGTGACAAAATGCTCTCTTTCAAACTTGTTTGAATTTAATAACAGCAGAGCAACAACGACCATAATGTCTTTATGACATGACCATTATTACGGCTGCAGTACCAAACCCATATGCAGGGACCATTGGTGTTAGCCATAGATCCACCATAGTAAGACTGTGTGTGTGTGTTCAAGTGCAGCACTACCCTCGTGGCAGATGGCCTTTGGCCGCTCTCTGAGCTTAGTGCAGCCAGCCCAAACGCCCCATCCCAGAGGGAACCAGCAACTTATCAAAGGCCAAACCAACTGGAATCTGCTACATGCTCAAAATGTCACCAGGAGCATAGCCTTAGAATCTAGCATAGCCTTAAACGGCCAGATTAGCAAATTGAAAACAGGGTCCAACTTGTGGAAACAAACAAATGAGCAGCTTTAGGTCTTTTAGGTGTCCCAAAGACAAAAAACAGAGCCATTTTGACTCCCCTTGACAATAACAAAATTGGACATTTGGTCTGGAAATTGTATTATTCTTACTGGTCTTTGGGTCTCCATAAGTCCCCATTGTGACTCTGGTCTTTAGTGGCACTGGGGCTCAAAGCGTGGGTCTAACTGACAGGTGTGGAGAGACCAGTCTTAAGTCCTGAAGCTATTTTGGATTTGTAATCAGTTCCTCACTCCTCTCAGATCCTAGCATAGCCCCAGACGGGGCCTTTTGAGATCAGGAGTTAGTATTGGGAAAGCCAAACCGTTCCAATGCTATCATTCAGTGCCAGAACTCCGTACTTCAGAGCCTGCTGGACTAGCAGTCTCTCCTGCTATCCACCCCATGCCTTTCCTAACTGGCTGCGTCTGCCAGCGATAGAGTCACGATGAGAGCCCAGTCAAGTCATCAACTCATAGCAGAGGGACAGCAGAGGCTAGGGGTTAGCAGTAGCAATGATCTGTGTGTGCAACTCGCATACCTACTGTATAACTGTCGCTCTCGATCTGTCTCCACGTCTGCTTCTTAACCTCTTTATCCCATACCCTCTCTCCGAACCTCTTTCACTTATAGTCTCTCTCTCTCTCCCTCTCTCAGAAACACGCAACACACAAACATAGTCAAACACAGTCATACACCCACATTCTAACATGTTATTTAGAGTCACAAGGAAATTCAGGGTTAGGGTTTCAAGATGCGCGCACACACACACGTAGGAGCGCATTTCTATCAGACTGGCTCATTGAGTAGTCGGGGATGAGGAGGGATCAGCCAGGTGATAACAGTGCTGTGGAATGTTGGCAGGGTGTGTGTTTTCAGTGGGGAACAGCTGGCGATCTGGCTCAGGGGGATATTGTCGGGGAGTCGGAATTCTACTTTCCGTCTTGTCAGGACGCTCAATTCAGGACTGGGATTGGTTGGATGAAGCACTCCCTCGTGCTGAAGTGAAGAGTTATGGAGACCCAAAATAGCTCCTTTAGGGCCTCCACATGGTACTTGCTGTGTGTTAGTGTGTGTACCCCTTGTAAGCCTAACTCTTTATTTGATTGTAGATCGAAATAACAAACTCAAGTGTGTCTGCTCAGTGAGTGATAACGATAGGGGTGGGAGTCAAATAAGATATAACAATACATGTCAGATTATTACCTACCATTTTCCTATCATAACCCTACCAACCATTAATCCTATAATCGTTCTAATAACCAACCCTTCTCATACCCCAAGAGCAGTTGATATGAAATACAAACAATCCAGACCTGACCAGCCACAACCTAAAAGAACATCTTATCTTCATACTACCAGATACAGTTCATTTGGAAAAAATTCAGACCGCTTGACATTTTCCACATTTTGTTACATTACAGCCTTATTCTAAAATTAAATTGATAAAAAAATGGTTTTCTCTTCATTGATCTACACAGAATACTCCATAATGACAAAGCAAAAACTGGTTTTAGAACAACAAAAAATACAAACTGAAATATGACATTTACATAATTATTCAGACCCTTTACTCAGTACTTTGTTGAAGCACCTTTGGCAGCGATTACAGCCGCAAGTCTTCTTGGGTATGATGCTACAAGCTTGGCACACCTGTATTTGGGGAGTTTCTCCCATTCTTCTCTGCAGATCCTCTCAAGCGCTGTCAGGGTGGATGGTGAGCGTCGCTGCACAGCTATTTTCAGGTCTCTCCAGAGATGTTCGATCGGGTTCAAGTCCGGGCTCTGGCTGGGCTACTCATTCAGAGACTTGTCCCAAAGTTACTCATGCGTTGTCTTGGCTGTGTGCTTAGGGTCGTTGTCCGGTTGGAAGGTGAACCTTCACCCCCAGTCTGAGGTCCTGAACGCTCCGGATCAGTTTTCATCAAGGATCTCTCTGTACTTTGCTCCATTCATCTTTCCCTCGATCCTGTATAGTCTCCCAGTCCTTGCCGCTGAAAAACATCTCCACAACATGATGCTGCCACCACCATGTTTCACCATAAGGATGGTGCCAGGTTTCCTCCAGACGTGACGCTTAGCATTCAGGCAAAATAGTTCAATCTTGGTTTCATCAGACCAGAGAATCTTGTTTCTCATGGTCTGAGAGTCCTTTAGGTACCTTTTGGCAAACTCCAAGCGGGCTGTCATGTGCCTTTTACTGAGGAATTGCTTCCGTCTGGCCACTCTACTATAAAGGCCTGATTGGTGGAGTATTGCAAAGATGGTTGTCCTTCTGGAAGGTTCTCCCATCTCCACAGAGGAACTCTGGAGCTCTGCCAGCGTTGACCATTGGGTTTTTGGTCATCTACCTAACCAAGGCCCCTTTTTGTCTTGGTGGTTCCAAACTTCTGCCATTTAAGTATGATGGAGGCCACTGGTCTTGGGGACCTCCAATTTTGCAGAAATGCTTTGGTACCCTTCCCGAGATCTGTGCCTCGACATAATCCTGTCTCAGAGCTCTACGGACAATTCCTTCGACCTCATGGCTTGGTTTTTCTCTGACATGCACTGTAGGACCTTATATAGACAGGCGTGTGCCTTTCCAAATCATGTCCAATCAATTGAATTTACCACAGGTGGACTCCAATCAAGTTGTAGAAACATCTCAAGGATGATCAATGACAACAGGATGCACCTGAGCTCAATTTCGAATCTCATAGCTAAGGGTTATGTAAATATTTTACCTTTATTTAACTAGGCAAGTCAGTTAAGAACAAATTATTGTTTTCAATGACTGTCGTTCAGGGGCAGAACGATAGATTTGTACCTTGTCAGCTTGGGGATTTGGGATTTGCTTGGGGATTTGGACTAGTAACCTTTCGGTTACTAGTCCACCGCTCTAACCACTAGGCTACCATGCCACACAACATAAGGTATCTGTTTTTATTTTTAATACATTTGCAAAAAATTCTAAAAATCTGTTTTTGCTTTGACATTATGAGGTATTGTGTGTAGATTGATGAGGAAAACAATGTATTTCATCAATTTTACAATATGGCTGTAACGTAACAAAATGTGGAAAAATAATACTTTCCGAATGCACTGTACATGCAGTGGCGTAAAGTACTTAAGTAAAAATACTTTAAAGTACTACTTAAGTAGTTTTTGGGGTTATCTGTACTTTACTCCTTATGTTTTTGCCAACTTTTACATTACTACATTCCTAAAGAAAATAATGTACTTTTTACTCCATACATTTTTCCTGATACCCAAAAGTACTTGTTACATTTTGACAGGAAAATCTCAATTTCACACACTTATCAAGATAACATCCCTGGTCATCCCTACTGCCTCTGATCTGGCGGACTCACTAAACACAAATGCTTAATTTGTAAATTATGTCTGAGTGTTGCAGTGTGCCCCTGGCAGACTCCAACACCACCACCAACAAATAAATTAAATTAAATTGAGCCATCTGGTTTGCTTAATATAAGGAATTTTAAATGGATTATACTTTTACTTTTGATACTTAAGTCAATTTTAGCAATTCCATTTACTTAGTATTACTTATTTAAAACCAAATACTTTTAGACTTTTACTCAAGTAGATGGAGAGTTACTGGGTAACTTTCACCTTTACTTGAGTCATTTTCTATTAAGGTATCTTTACTTTTACTCAAGTATGACATTTGAGTACTTTTTACACCACTGTGTACATGCTGACATTTCAGCAAACCTTGTAGTGGCAATCTCAGACCTCATTTTCTCATCCATTTATCTATCCCCCTCTCACATTCTTAGCATTGACCTTCACCTCCATCCAACCATGACAGAAACTACACAGTTGACTGTTGTGAGGTCACCTGTGTACAACTTCGTTAACCCGTAACAAGGCTGACGTAAACACTCATCTACCTCACTATACGGGCATTATGGGAAATATATGGAGAGCGATGAGGGTGCTGGGAAAGGTGGAGTTGGGTTGCTACTATGTCCGTCTCTTCTTCCAGCCTTTCTCTCTGGTCCCCCCCTCTCTCTCTGTTTCTATACATCCAGAGTTGCAACATGACGTAAGTTATGGGAAGTTACGTTAGCTGGGAATCTGTGGTGCTACTAAAATATATACTGAAAGAGACACACCCAAACCAGCCCCAATCCAAACGTCCAGGACCAGGGCCATCAATCAGGCCTGCCCTGCCAAAAATACATGTGCCCTCTTGGGGGGACAGGAGGAGCGGAGAGAGGGGAATGGATGAGGGTACAAACACACAGACAGAAATACATCTTTGGATTCAATGAGAGATGAGAAGTAGTGTACGTACGCGTGTCCAGTTAGTTTAAGGTGGAGGGTACGAAAAGTACACTTAAAAGTAGCCATGAAAGAAAAATAGATACCCACACAGACTGAATGAATAATAAAACTGTGAGACTCATACACTGTTGAATGCTATCTTCTTTCAATGGGAGGTTCCAAAAGACAGACAGTGAGAGGTCCTCTGGATGTCACACTCAAGGCCCTACTGGAAAAACCACCAGCAGACATGCTACATTGAATGTGTAGAGTTTGGGTGTCTGCCAAAATGTGTGTGTGTGTGTGTTATTTAAATACTTATTTTCTGTGTATTTGAGTATTTTCAAATAATGTGGCCTGAATCAACTACTTCTATCAGAAGGATTTGAAAGTATTTTCAAATACTTATTTCCAAATACATTATTTTGAATACCAAACCGATTTATAGGATTGTATTTGAGTCAGTGTATTTGATTATACTTTCAAAGTGTACTTCCAAATATATACTACTTGTCAAAAAAAATAAGTCTAAATACGTACTTACCCTAAAAAATATTTGAACCCAGGTCTGGTGTGTGTGTGTGTGTGTGTGTGTGTGTGTGTGTGTGTGTGTGTGTGTGTGTGTGTGTGTGTGTGTG
>NC_036860.1:30160998-30368455 GCF_002910315.2 Salvelinus sp. IW2-2015 | reverse complement strand
TGTGTGTGGATATTCATGAATATGTGTGTATACATAGACTATTTGAATTCGTTTTTTTTTTGGAGTGTCTCCAAATGCAAAAAGTGACATGTTTATATTATATCATTCAGGTAGAGGATGGGTAGCTTGCCCTTGTCCCATTACTGCCTAATGTAGTTACACGCAATTAGGGGTTCACCGTGAAGCTGCAGAAATGCTGTAAAACCTATTGTTATTCTTAGATAATTTTTCCCTTGACATGGTCAAATAACTCAAGCATAGATTGGTTAACTCTTTTTGTAAACTAAAAGCACGGATTGGCCCATAGGTGGCGTGCTATAAGCATTCTCACTTAAACCGTCAAATCCGCCGCCCCGTTTGATTAAGAGAGTCGAAGCTGTGTATGTACTGTAGGTGTCGTTCCTCATGCTAAACAAATGGTAAGGTGATTTCCCTGCATCATACAACACAATTTTCAGTCACCTTTAATGGCCCATTGTGCTAGACTTATTTTTTTATTTTTGAAAAGTGTGCTAAAAACAACATCCTGTCCTACTTGTTCGAAGGACAAGTGGCTAAAGAAATGCACGCCAAGCCCTGTAGCTGATTCCACTATTAGCAACAACTGGCTAATAGAACTGAACCGATGGACATGGGGCAATGACATGTGGCATGTAAACCTTTTGTATATGTCCTTAGAAGCTGTGTGAATATAAAGTCACTGCAACCTTAGATGACTGCAACAGACCAGTTGGTGGCACTAGAGAGGTCATTGGCACCAGTGGCACCATAGGATACTAGAGCAATAACTAGCAATCAAGTGGACTTTGTCTCACGCAAATGAATGTTAGATGAGATACAAATTATGCAGATTAACAATGTGAAATATTGCGATTAGTATATCTGTATAATCACATATTGTTGCCCTATTATGTGGTCTGAACGTAGTGAAAAGTGGATATTTTATTCTGCAAAATGAGAAACCGGAAGTCCTGCCACTTGCACAGTCAGTGTATTACAGCTGTGAAAGTGTATTGAAGTATTTTGGAACGCTAATGTGGATTGTACCAATTAAGATTCATATCAGCATGGTAATGCTTTCACTGATGCACATACAGGAAGATAGTTCCTACATGATAGAGTGCTTGCTTTGTTATCCAACTGATCTTGTGTCCTTTCTGTATCCTGTAAACCGAATATATTGCTGCTCACAGCTATATTTCATTAGTACCGCACTAAGATGAGAGCTTTAGAGTGAATGACCAGGGGCAACACTTTCCCCACTGAGAGACAATAGATTTACAACTTAGCATTGTCTCAAGCTCTCTTTCTCTCACACACACGCACACACACGAGCGAGAGGCTTTCAGATCTCCCAGATGACATTCCCTTGCATTCTACCAAATTATACTAAAATAGAACAATATCTTCTCCAGTAAAAAGGTAATACTCACATTAGACATGCTGATATCCCCCATTGGCTCCCTGCTGGAGAGAGAGGCTGATGTAGAACTAGAGGCATCAGAACCAAGACCAGAAGAACCAGACTCCGACAGTCCAGAGGGGACCGTGGTGGAGGGGCTCCCCTGGCTTATGTTCCCCGTCCCCTGGGACGAAGTCATGGGGATCCATCCCCTACCGGCCGTCTCCTCGAGGGCGCTTCTGTCCACCACTCTTCCCGTCAGACCCTCCATCAGGCAGGCCAGCACCTCCAGCTGGCTCCGGAGCTGCAGGTTCTCCTGCGTCAGCTGCTGAAGAGCCTCGTACAGGGGTCCCTGTGCCCGGCACACCTCGTCCACTCGCCGCTCCACACCCCGCTTGAAGGCGCTCACGTCCACATGCACCTTGCGCACCGCCGCCGCCAGTGTGGCTTCAAAGCGGCCCAGTGCCTCGCACACCGTCTTGTCACACAATTTGTCCCCGGCAGCCAACACAAGTGTAGAAGTGTCCATGTCCCCACTAGCAACAGGAACCCCCAGATTACAGGAAATTAAGTGGTGGGTAGGTTTAATGGACGGTGGTGCCAGCTCTACTGTTCTTTCCTCCTCTTCTCCGTCTCTCCCACGGTTTCTCCTGCCTGGACTGCTGAAAGGAGGTGGTGAAGGGAGGGATAGATAGGTCTCCCTCTTCCTCTGTTGTTTAGTCCACAGAGAGGTCTAAAAAGGGGGAGTTTTAGGTGTTCTATAACCGTTTCCCAGCACAGTTAGAAGGGTTTTAAAGGAATGTGCTGGAAGATAGATTCCTAAGCAGCCAAGCCATTTAAGCCCAATTAAACTCCATAGAGGACAAGAGCTGTTATTTATAGGCTCCGTGGCTCTGTTCAAAAAGAGAGGAGATGCAAAATGATACCCTGCAAAATCAAGTTATCATTTGAGGAGGTAGACATGTCAAACAAACCTTTTGGAGGGTACTGCTGAGTGAGAGGTCCAGTAGTGGAGCAGTCCTGTCCACACATGTGCATGTTTATATGAGTGTGTGTTTATGTGTTTGTGTGGAGTGCATCCACACACCTCTAATGTAATGTCATGAGACTTGCTCTAATGTGTGTGAGTGTGTTCTGTATGCTGTGCAGCTCTGCTTTAAACCACCAGCCTCGCGAGCAGGTTCATTTTTGTATCAGGGGAATAAGGGGGAGGAGGGAGTAAAAGGGGAGGGTACAGACTTCATGCAGCACCCCGCCCTTCTTCGCACTCTGCTTGAGAAAGTGGTGTGTGTGTGTGTGTGTAGGAAGAAGAGGGAAGTTTACATTGCCTTAATGTGCCCAATATAAAATAAGGGAATGGCAATGCGTGAAAATAAGGGAATGGCAATGCGTTCTGAGGGCACATGACTGTGCCCTCAGAACGCATTCACATACCATTGACTTTTTCCTCATAATAGTGTTTGACATTAATTTTAAATGACTATCATCTCTGTACCCCACACATATAATTATCTGTAAGATCCCTCAGCCGAGCAGTGAATTTCAAACATAGATTCAACCACAAAGACCAGGGACATTTTCCAATGCTTTGCAAAGAAGGGCACCTATTGGTATATGGGTAAAAAAAGCAGACACTGAATATCCCATTGAGCATGGTGAAGTTATTATTTTTATGGTGTATCAATACACCCAGTCACTACAAAGATACAGTTGTCCTTCCTAACTCAGTTGCCGGAGAGGAAGGAAACTGCTCAGGGATTTCACCATGAGGCCAATGGTGACTTTAAATGTTACATAGTTTAATGGCTGTGTTAGGAGAGAACTGAGATTGGATCAATAACATTGTAGCTACTCCACAATACTAACCTAAATGACAGTGTGAAAAGAAGGAAGCCTGTACAGAATAAGCCAAAACATACGTCCTGCTGGCAATAAGGCACTAAAGTCAAACTGCAAACAATTTGGCTGAGAAATGAACTTTTTGTCTTGAATACAAAGTGTTATGTTTGGAGCAAATCCAATACAACCCATTACTGAGTAACACAATCCATATTTTCAAGCATGGTGGTGGCTGCATCATGTTATGGGTCTGCTTATCATCGGCAAGGACTAGGGAGTTTTTGGGGATAAAAAAAAAACGTAGTACAGCTAAGTAGAGGAAAAATCCTAGAGGAAAACCTTGTTCAGTCTGCTTTCCAACAGAGACTGGGGAGACAAAGACACCTTTCAGGAGGACAATAACCTAAAACACAAGGCCAAATATACACTGAAGTTGCTTACAAAAACGACATTTAATGTTCCTGAGTGGCCTAGTTAAAGTTTTTAATTAAATCTGCTTGAAAATCTATGGCAAGACTTGAAAATGGCTGTCTAGCAATGATCAACAATCAACTTGACAGAGCTTGAAGAATTTAAAAAAGTATAATGTGAAAATATTGCACAATCCAGCTGCAATCGCTGCCAAAGTTGATTCTAAAATGTATTGACTCAGAGTTGTGAATACTTATGTAAATGAGATATTTCTGTATTTAATTTTCAAGAAATGTGCAGACATTTCAACAACAAAAAATGACTGTCATTACGGGGTTTTGCGTGTAGATGGGTGAGAGAAAAATATCAATTTCATCCAGGCAGGGATATGAATACTTTCTGAAGGCACGGAATAGATAGCCTCCCATGATTCCTACTCTTATCTGATGGGGCACATAGACATGAGTCAGAAGGAGAGTGCAATCTCACCACTGGGAATGAACAGGCCCCAGATATCACTGATCTCTGTAGGTTCAGCTTCACTGTGAAAGCACAATGGGATGTTATGGAGACAAACATTTTTTTTATAGCTATATCTAATGTTTCATATAGCCCTGATGTCTACCCACCAGGCCATGCCAAGTTCGCATATGATACAAACAAACGTGTATAGACATATCCCACGGGTGCATTAGGAGAATCACACAGTCAGGTAGATACACACTGGAGACACCAAAACACAGCTTCCTTTCATGTGCTGACAAACCGCTATAAAACGTGTCTATCAATGAAGGATTGATATTGGTGTCTGTTCTGTCTCAGCCATTACATAACGGTTGCCATGAGAACTCAAGGTTAAGCTCCTTCTCTGATATAATGAGTGAGATACTTTTGGCCATGTAGTGTATGTGGACACCTGCTCATCGAACATCTCATTCCAAAATCATGGGCATTAATAGTTGGTCTCCCCTTTGCTGCTATAACTGCCTCCAGTAGCGACTTTCCAGTAGATGTTGGAACAATGCTGTGGGGACTTGCTTCCATTCAGCCACAAGAGCATTAGTGATGTTGGGCGATGAGGCCTGGCTAACAGTCGGCGTTCCAATTCATCCCGAAGGTGTTTGATGGGGTTGAGGTCAGGGCTTTGTGCAGGCCAGTCAAGTTCTTCCACACCGATCTCGACAAACCATTTCTGTATTGACCTCGCTTTGTGCACGGGGGCATTGTCTATTATAGGCCTATTTCTATTTTGCCCTGTTTATCAAGTGTTGGATAAACTTGTCAATAATCAACTGACTGGCTTTCTATATTATTCTCTCAGGTATGCAATCTGGTTTCCGCTCAGGTTATGGATGTGTCACTGAAACCTTAAAGGTCCTCAATGATGTCACCATTGCCCTTGATTCTAAGCAATATTGTGATGCTATTTTTATTAACTTGGCCAAAGCTTTTGATACGGTAGACCATTCCATTATTGTGGGCCGACTAAGGAGTATTGGTGTCTCTGAGGGGTCTTTGGCCTGGTTTGCTAACTACCTATCTCAAAGAGTGCAGTGTATAAAGTCAGAAAATCTGCTGTCTCAGCCCACTGCCTGTCACCAAGGGAGTATCACAAGGATCAATCCTAGGCCCCATGCTCTTCTCGATTTGCATCAACAACATAGCTCAGGCAGTAAGAAGCTCTCTCATCCATTTATATGCAGATGATACAGTCTTATATTCAGCTGGCCCCTCCCCGTATTTTGTGTTATAGGCTCTACAAGAAAGCTTTCTTAGTGTCCAACAAGCTTTCTCTACCCTTAACCTTGTTCTGAACACCTCCAAAACAAAAGGTCATGTGGTTTGGTATGAAGAATGCCCCTCTTCCCACAGGTGTGATTACTACCTCTGAGGGTTTAGAGCTTGAGGTAGTCATCTCATACAAGTACTTGGGAGTATGGCTAGACGGTGCACTGTCCTCCTCTCAGCATATATCAAAGCTGCAAGCTAAAGTTAAATCTAGACTTCGTTTCCTCTATCGTAATCGCTCCTCTTCCAACCCAGCTGCCAAACTAACCCTGATTCAGATGACCATCCTACCCATGCTAGATTACGGAGACATAATTTATAGATCGGTAGGTAAGGGTGCTCTCGAGCAGCTAGATGTTCTTTACCATCCTACCATCAGATTTGCCACCAATGATCCTTATAGGACACATCACTGCACTCTATACTCCTCTGTAAACTGGTCATCTCTGTATACCAGTCGCAAGACCCACTGGTTGATGCTTATTTATAAAGCCCTCTTAGGCCTCACTCCCCCCTATCTGAGATACTGCAGCCCTCATCCTCCACATACAACACCCGTTCTGCCAGTCACATTCTGGTAAAAGTTCCCCAAAGCACACACATCCCTGGGTCGCTCCTCTTTTCGGGTGGCTCCTCTTTTCATTTCGCTGCAGCTAGCAACTCAAACTTGCAACAAACACTCAAACTGGACAGTTTTATCTCAATCTCTCATTCAAAGACTCAATCATGGACACTCTACTGACAGTTGTGGCTGCTTTGTGTGATGTATGGTTGTCTCTACCTTCTTGACCTTTGTGCTGTTGACTGGGCCCAATAATGTTTGTACCATGTTGTGTTGCTACCATGTTGTTGTTATGTTGCGTTGCTACCATGCTGTGTTGTCATGTGTTGATACCTTGCTATGTTGTTGTCTTAGGTCTCTCTTTATGTAGTGTTGTGTTGTCTCTCTTGTTGTGATGTGTGTTTTGTCCTATATTTATATTGCATTTATTTATTTATTTTTAATCGCCTGTCCCAGCAGGAGGCCTTTTGCCTTTTGATAGGCCGTCATTGTAAATAAGAATTTGTTCTTAACTGACTAGCCTAAATAAATAAAGGTTAAATTAAAATAAACACAAAATTAAATGGCACCGACCGCCACTGTTCTCATCGCATCAACCCTCAGAGAACCCGACAATGAGGACAGTATGCTCAAAAGAAAGCGGTGACGTCTAGCCGGTAGAACCTCATAAAAGTATCAGGGGACGACCAACAGCCGCATCGCATATCTGCTGTGGTGGAGTGAGCCCTCAGGCCCTCCAGAGGCTGCTATTATAGGTCACAATACAATGTGATAACCATTGACGAGAGAGCGTTCTCCCCTTGCAGGGAAGTGCCCAGCGTGAAATAATTCCCAATCGTTCTGATTGTGTTGTGGTTTGTGACGTCATGTTGTAAAAAATTTGCAGGGTGAAAATGATCCCAGTCAATAATTGCATGCTCATCTGTGTGGATGGCTGAGCTCGTGCAGATGTTTCTCACACCCTCTCACCCTTGATTTAGCTAGCTAACTAGCATAATTAGCTGTAAACTGGTCGAGATGGCTTCTTCTCAAAGGTGTGCAGTTTTAACTTGTTTGTATAGCTAGCTAATTAACTAACAAACCAACAAATATATGCACTGTCATTGTCATTTACGAAAACCTAGGGCCCAAGTCTTTGCAATTGCAAAATATCGCTCCTCACATCAACCCTCAGCACTTTGACGCGTGAGTCCGGGTATTTATATGCTGACCTCACGCCTCAACAAGCTTCTGATTGGTCAGAGTTAATAATCCTGGCCAGAACTGACTGGCAGATGTGTGAAGCAAATGCGGCTGTCCACAGAACAGTTTTTTGAGGTCGAGGGAGGGTGTGAGAGAAACATCCACACGAGCTCAGCCATCCACATAAAGAGATGCGCATGCAATTATTGAACTGGGAATATTTTCACACTGGGAGAAATGGACACAAACAGTGGAGATGCTTTTCTTCTGTAGAAGTGTAGGGTCGTGGGTGGAAAGCCACAATCTCCAAGGTGAGAAAATTGTATTTGTTGCTGAACTTAGGGATAAAGTCGGGGTTAGGCAAAAAGAAAACCTTGGAAAAACCCTGGGCAAACTGTAGGCACGAATGGTGAACTGACAGTGTGCAGCTCACTCATCCACTTTGCAGACGTAAGGGCGACTAGTAAAGCGGTCTTGACGGAGAGTTACTTCATCTGCACGCTCTCCACGCTTTGGTCACTCCGGCAGAGCTCCAGAGTTCCTTTGTGGTGATGGGAAAACCATCCAGAAGGACAACCATCTCTGCAGCACTCCACCCATCAGGCCTTTATGGTAGAGTGGCCAGACGGAAGCCACTCCTCAGTAAAAGGCACATGACAGCCTGCTTGGAGTTTGCCAAAGAGCACCTAAAGGACTCTCAGACCATGAAAAACATGATTTGCTGGTCTGATTAAACCAAGAATGGACTCTTTGGCCTGAAAGCCAAAAGTCACGTCTGGAGGAAACCTGGCACAATCCCTACAGTGAAGCATGGTGGTGGCAGCATCATGCTATGGGGATGTTTTTCAGTGACAGGGAGACGAGTCAGGATCGAGGGTTTTTCTTTATTTGTACTATTTTCTACATTGTAGAATAATAGTGAAGACATCAAAACTATGAAATAACACATAGAATGATGTAGTAACCAAAAAAGTGTTAGATAATATTTAAGATTTTTCAAAGTATCCACCCTATGCCTTGATGACAGCTTTGCACACTCTTGGCATTCTCTCAACCAGCTTCACCTGGAATGCTTTTCCAACAGTCTCGAAGGAGTTCCCACATATGCTGAGCACTTTTTGGCTGCTTTTCCTTCACTCTACGGTCCAACTGATCCAAAACCGCCTGGAGGTGTGTTGGGTCATTGTCCTGTTGAAAAACAAATGACAGTCCGACTAAGCGCAAACCTTATTTCATAGTATTGATGTCTTCACTATTATTCTACAATGTAGAAAATAGTAAAAATAAAGAAAAACCCTTGAATGCGTAGGTGTCAACTTTTTATTGGTACTGTATGTAAATGTGATATTTCAGTTTTGTATTTTATATACATTTGCAAACATTTCAAAAAATCTGATTTTGCCTTCTCATAATTGAGTATTGTGTGTAGATTGATGATGAAAAAAGCTATTTAATGTAACGTAACAAAATGTGGAAAAAGTGAAGGGGTCTGAATACTTTCCGAATGCACTGCATTTGCAAAGTTACCAACAGCAATTATTTCAATTCAACCCAGGGTTTAACTAAAAATAGACAATACATATAGGCCTAGCGTTTCAAGCTTTGGTTGATTTCAATTGTAATCTTCAAGTTAATAATTCATGTCTTCATCTCAACCAAAAATCGAAATGAAAAAATAGGACTAAATCAAATCAAATTGTATTTGACTTGATTTAGTCCAATCCAAGCAGAAGACCTTCAAATGTTGATGCAATTCAATATCCAGTTTGTCTACAAATTAATATTTGATATGCTGGATACCAAAAATCTAAGTTAAAGAATAGTTCCATCTATGCGACTGACTTAGTCTGGCTAATTCCAGTTTGTCTACAAATGAATAATATATATGTTCTATTCACGTCTCCATCTCAACCAAAAATCTAAGTTAAATTACAGGACTAAATCAAATCCAACTTTGAAGTACATTTAAAGTTTGATTTGATTGGATTTAGTCCAATTCTTTCAATTACATTTTTGGTTGAGATGGGGACGTGAATCCAACATATCAAATTTGGAATGAAATCCAAGCTAAGTCAGTGGGACGAAAGATACATCTCCTTCAAATATTTGTATTTGGTTGCATTGACAACCAGTTCACGAAAGCATAAAGATGCTGATGAACAAATACAGTACTGTACAGTATATGCTTTACATTTGGATAATAAAGCATTTAAAGCATTTAAGATAAAAGCCACCTGCATTTGTTTATTAGGCTACTGTGCAGTCTGACAAGTAAACATAGCCTACAATACATACTGTAGTAAACATGGGAAAGTGCCTAATTCCTTAAATAAGGGAGAGCAGGCCATTTCTGTACTAGAATGCGGGCACGTGGGAGACCGGGGTTCAATTCCCAGATGGGGAGGAAGGAGTAGGAAGTCCTTGTAAATAAGAATTTGTTCTTAACTGATTCCATATGTGCTATTTCATAGTTGTGATGTCTTCACTATTATTCTACAATGTAGAAAATAGTAAAAATAAAGACAAATCCTGGAATGAGTAGGTGTGTCCAAACTTTTGACTGGTACTTGCTTAATTCATTTGATTAATATTATGGTGTTTCTATTCCAAGAAACAAAAAACCCTCTGTGTTTTCGTTAGGATGCAATGGAAAATATGGCACTGTACAACGTGATGGTCGGCAGTACAGTACTGGGGTATTTAGCTAAAGAATCCCTGTGCCGTGCAGGCAGGGCACGTGGGGGACCGAGGTTCAATTCCACGACGCGGAGGAAGGAGTTGGCTGTTCATGTAAATAAGAAATTGTTCTTAACTGACTTGCCTAGTTAAATAAAGGTTACACTAAGAGCATAACATTTCTGCACCCTAATTTTCTAATTCTAGTCTAACCAATACCCAAACGGAGATTCAGTGAAAATAAAAATCTCATTGATTTATCAAGACCATTCCCCATGCTTGTCTCAGAGCAGCGCGAAACGGTGCTAAAATAGTTGTAGGCTATTGCTTAAAATCCAATTGCAATAGTTGAACAGTTTAACAAATTTAATTTCTTCAAAATGAAGGAGAAGCACTGTCTATACACCGTAGCGTTACTGCATAATTGTAGCGGGTTTACTAATGCATTAGTTCTATTAGCTATGTTGACTAGGATGTTATTTTAGCTAATATGGGGACTAACTATGTAGGCTGTGTGTAGTGGTTATTACATGGTTTGGCTTCGAAAGGTTTTTTAGCCTGGTAACATAGCTGATGTGTTCATTGAAGTCCACAAACGAAGGGAAAAAGTGAGAGGAGTTAGCAATAACGCTAGCGAACTGCCCCTCTCCCTTATTCAAAGCCTTAGCTCATAAAGGAGTGAGCGGAGACCGAGTTGCCACGATATCTGTGTCTGCCGGGCAGATGGTGGCAAGGCTAGCCTTGACGTGGTAGTTGACCTGGTTGTTTGAGTCTCTTGGACTGGAAAACCTAGTATGTGGAGCCGGTAAAGTCGGTAAGTACAAAAACAGAGCACAATGTAAATCATGCAAGCTAGTTGAGGTAGGCAGCGTGAGCGTTTTGCCCAGCGTAAGTTAACAGTGATGATACAGCCAGCCATGACACATTAGCTAGCCTGTTACAGGCCATCTCGTGGACTGGATCACCGCATGGTGCTTAGTAGGAACAAAGCAATTCAATATTAGGCAAACTAAAAATGAGAGCCAAGCTAGCAATAGATAAATGGTGGTTAGCAAGCTAGCATTCGCCGTGACGGCTAGTAGCGTAGCCAGTTTCCCATGGGGTATGGGGGCCCGTGAGGCTTTTGTGTTAGCCACATTATCCCAAGAAAGGTGCACAAGTAGAGTTTTATTTTCGGTCTAGAGAGTCTCTTATGATCGTCGCAAGGTGCGGTGTAACCGGTCAGTTTAGCCAACGAAACGAGTGAACGTTAGATGTACTAAATGAGAGAGTAAGCTGGAAATTCCCCCATAGGTGGGAGCTAGTAGCAGCCAGCATCGTCGAGCCGCCGGCGCAAGAGCGAGGGGGTTCGAGTGCCTGCCTCGGGCGGGGTAGCAGTGGCCATAATTCATTGAACCGGGGAGTCAGATTGGGCCGCGGGCAAGCCACTGTTACCCTTCCTACGTCCCTATAAAAAAGGCCTGCTAACCCAGTAGCGCCTGCAGTAAATTAGCCTTGACAGACATACGCTAGTTTACTACCTGCCACACGGCTAATGGCTAGCTGGAGTGAGTACTGTGTATAAACGCTATAGCCATGGTGGGCTATTGAAGGCGTTAGCTAGCAAGCAACCAGCACGTAGGCCAAGATTGTTAAAGCTAGCATGGGTGCTTGGTTCCCCTTGGGCAAGGGTAGCAGGCTCCATGGCTCCAAGTAGTAGCTAGTCCGAGAACAAAGTGAAACGTAACTAGCGTTTGCCACGTCGGTTAATTGCCTAGCTAGTTAGAACAGTGCTAGCCGGAGAAAACAAATCCTCTAACAATGTGAACGTAACTAGCGATCGCCTTGTGATCTAGTAGCCTAACTAGTTAGCACAATGTTAGCCGGATCCTGAGGAATCTAGCACTTTGTTAGTCTTGCAATTTAAAAAAAGCGGCACTCGGCCGATAAGCAGTGATAGCTCTCAAAGGATCAGATGGGTATTAGCTGTATTACCTACAACTTACCATGTTAGGTGTCATTATTGCTGTTTTGCTGGCAACATCTGTACACCACAGCCTGACCCAACTCTTTGAACTAACACACAGATTGACGCTTAGTGGTGGGGAGTCGACTCCAAAATAATAGATTCCCGTGTCAACCCTCATTTCTGGGTGTCAAGCTTAGATTCCGCTAGGAATCATCTCCTCGACTCCTAAGATTCAGTATCTTTGCAACGGAGGAAACTTTTCCAACTGTCGCAGATTTCAAAGCAAAGACAAAAAGAGCAAGCGAGGGAGAGGGAGAGAACCCTTTGAATTGAATTTAGAGATGGGAGGGGCACAGCCAGGCATAGCTACTCTTCATAGTGCCAATGAATTGAAATTGAACATGTGTTCATGTCCTATAGCTTATTTAATGACTTTAAACCCAGCTGGCTGTTGATGTCCTAGCTCAGGGCTCTCCAACCCTGTTCCTGTAGGTTTTCGCTCCAACCCTAGTTGTAACTAACCTGATTCAGTTTATCAACCATCTAATTATTTAATCAGATGCGCTAGATTAGGGTTGGAGAAAAAACCTGCAGGATGGTAGCTCTCCACAAACAGGATTGGAGAGCCCTGTCCTAGGCAATAGATTGCAAAGCAGAATCCCCGCTAAACTTTTTGGAAATGGCAAGTTCACTTTCTCATCCATAATCACAGTCAACTGCAAATACGGTTCAGCGGATCAAATCAGCATGATGTGGTGCATGTTACTAGGAAGGACGTCTACCATGGATAGATCGCTAAAATAATGATGATCACACTTCATCAATTTAAAAATGATGGGGAGACCTATACATTTGGTAGCCAAGCACGAGTTATCAGTGTAGCCTATTATCGTCTAGACATGGCGTTGAAATATCTACACGCTTGCAGTTTGGGAAAAATGAATCCTGTGTGAATCGTCCTGTGGAATAATGCACATGCTTGGAAAATAATTACAAAACCTAGTAATACCTGTCCCAATAGCGCTATAACATGGCAAAGAATAGGTTTATCAGTGTAGAGTGTGCCACATCATCCCATGGGATCCATCAAGGCTGCACACTACAGAAATATCACTGAGCAAGAGTCGACTCCAATCACAGCAGTTGGAGCGGACTCCAAAAATCATGGAGTCGTGCACCACTATTGACACGCACCGAGACATAACATAAACATACATCACA
The DNA here is from genome assembly GCF_002910315.2 of Salvelinus sp. IW2-2015. Classification (NCBI taxonomy): domain Eukaryota; kingdom Metazoa; phylum Chordata; class Actinopteri; order Salmoniformes; family Salmonidae; genus Salvelinus; species Salvelinus sp. IW2-2015. Next base: position 30,355,426 of record NC_036860.1, on the reverse strand, counting down.
TAGGTGTCGTTCCACCTCAAAAAGCACAAGGAAAAGGATTCACACCCAACATCTTGGATTGTGCGGAAATCGTTTTTGTAGTTAGAAACAAAATAGATAAGCATTCCTGAAACATTTTGTTTATCTGAGAAATTAAGCTAATTGATTGCACCCAAATTGGCCATTTTAATGTATAAGATTCATATAATCTTCAATAAATATAGTTAACTTACATCCGATTTGGACCATAATTCTTCTTAACAAGGAGTAAGACATTAAGAATCCAATATAAATGGTCAAAAGCCACCCATGGACCCTCCACACCAATCCCACCCCAACAACCAGTATACAGTATTAGTTCTGTGTCTAACAAGTAGTTTGGAGCTGCGGCTTGGAGTATTGCTTCTTTTTTTAAATGTATTTAACCAGGTAGGCTAGTTGAGAACAAGTTCTCATTTGCAACTGCGACCTGGTCAAGATAAAGCATAGCAGTTCAACATATACAACAATACAGAGTTACACATGGAATAAACAAAACATACAGTCAATAATACAGTAGAAAAAATACATTTTAAAAAGTCTATATACAGTGAGTGCAAATGAGGTAAGATAAGGGAGTGAAGGCAATAAATAGGCCATGGTGGCGAAGTAATTACAACATAGCAATTAAACACTGGAATGGTAGATGTGCAGAAGATGAATGTGCAAGTAGAGATACTGGAGTGTAAAGGAGCAAGATAAATAAATAAATACAGTATGGGGATGAGGTAGTTGGATGGGCTGTTTACAGATTGGCTATGTACAGGTGCAGTGTTCTGTGAGCTGCTCTAACAACTGGTGCTTAAAGCTAGTGGGTTTGGCGACGAGAGTGAAGTGACGGCCAGCCAACGAGAGCGTACAGGTCGCAGTGGTGGGTAGTATATGGGGCTTTGGTCCTTGTAATGTATTCCCTGTGAATCTGGTGATGGTTCTCCAACACCCTTTTATCAATTTTGCTGGTCTCTTGTGTTTTTTTTAAATGGATCACAACCTTTTCTTTACAACTTTGGGTTGAAAGCAAACAGCAGTTCTAATGGTTTCAATGTTATGGTCTCTAATAGTATTCAATGGTAAAAGACCCGACACACTGTATAGTGCTTTGCTATGGTAATTGTTTGGGTTTACTGGTAAATGGCACTAATCACACTACATAATGTTTTCTAATAATTGTATTGAAAAACATGACTGACATGCAATGGTATATAAATGTATTATTTTATTAGGGTTGTTACATTTGGAACATTTGTCACTAGCCCAATTCTATCAAAGGTTTGGGCTTCTAGGAAAAATATTGCACCATTTGTATAGCCCTCTCTTAGAGATGTCACTTGTTGGACTATTCATGGAGAGTTGGGTTGAAGCATTAGGCTGCTAAGAGAAGGACAAACTGAATTGCTTTCATGAAGGACTAGCTTGACTTATGAGGATGAGCACACATTTATTTTCATTGTGAGCAAAAGCGATTGGTTTTCTATCCAATGGTGTATGTGCGTGCTTCCTGCGCAAAATTGATAAAAGGGGGTGGCAGAAGCAGGAACAGCTGCATTTAGTGGGCAAAACCTGGTACTTTCACACTAATTTATAATAAATAATGCAAGCGACATCAATGGCTAATTTCTCTGAACAGAGGGGGGGAAAAAACATCAGATACATCACATTGTATGAAGAAGCAATACTTTAAGCCTCCGCTCCATACTAATTGTCAGACAGAGAACTGATGATACCATATACTGTTTTTTGAGTTGGGATTGGCTTGGGGGGGGGGGGGGGGAGGGGGTCCGTGGGTGGCTTTTGACCATTTTATTGGATTTCTCACATCTTAGTCAAAAGTAGGAAGAAGTTTGGTCCAATCGGATACTGGGCACTATATTTGTGGAATATTATGTGAATCCTATGAATAAAAAAAAGGGCCAATTGGGTGCAATCAATTAGCTTAATTTCTCAGATACCAAGCTAAATTAATAATACAACAAGTGTAGCCCTGACCGTGAAAGGCTTACTTACAAGCCCTTAACTAAAAGTGCAGTTCAAGAAGAGTTAAGAAATTTTTTACCAAATAAACTAAAGTAAAAAAGAATAAAAAATTAACAATAACGAGGCTATTAACAGGGGGTACCGGTACCAAGTCAGTGTGCGGGTATCAGGTTAGTTGAGGTAATTTGTACATGTAGGTAGGGGTGAAGTGACTATGCATAGATAATAAACAGCGAGTAGCAGCAGTGTACAAAACAAATGGACTGGGAGGGGGGGGGGGGTGTCAATGTAAATAGTCCGGTGGCCATTTGATTCATTGTTCAGCAGTCTAATGGTTTGGGGTAGAAGCTGTTCAGGAGCCTTTTGGTCCTAGACTTGGCACTCCGGTACCGCTTGCCGTGCGGTAGCAGAGAAAACAGTCTGACTTGGGTGACTGGAGTCTGACAATTTTATGGGCTTTCCTCTGACACCGCCTATTATATAGGTCCTTGATTGCAGGAAGCTTGGCCCCAGTGATGCCGTACACACTACCCTCTGTCATGACATGCACCTTTTTGGGTGAGGATCATAGCCCCCCTCTCTCTCGCGCTCTCCCACTACAGGTTTGTGATGGTCGTAAATACCAAAACTCCTTTCCCCACTCTGCCAAAATGAAAGTTGAGAATCCCTTTGTTACCACAGAGAAAGACTTTGCAGTACGGTAACCTCAAAAGGCTGAATAATGAAACAACATTTCTGTATTCCAAACAGTTGAAATTGTCCGTGGGTATTTAAAGAACAGTCCTGTCGAATTTGTTAATAATTTGTGACGCAACTAAAGATGGTAGGACAACATAACTGTTTATCTTAATGTATATATTTCCCTGTTGTCAGGGTCACATCCAGCTCCGCGGGAACGTATATGATTAAATATGAAACTACTTGTGAGAAGATAAAATGTGATGTTAGTCTTCTAAATGAGAAAATATTTTTTCATGTAAAGTTTATCCAGTTAGTGGTTACGCCCCCATGAGCAGACATTATACCCAAACGTCACGAAACACCCCTTTCCACAGAGTTAATAAAATGACTCATGACAAAATGTACATTTAGTCAAGAGAATGTAGGGACAAAGTCTCCACGTTGGAATGGCTACCACTCTACAGACCAAGCAGACTAAGGCGTGAGCCGGATGTTGCAAAATGGTTTAAACAACAACTCTACCAAAGGACAAGACCAGAGAACGTGGATATCATCCCCACGCTGAAATGGTTAAGAAATCTAGATCGAATGTGTTTACCAATGGTACTCTGAAAGATCCATTCACTATCGAACGACCAAATGATTACACCTGACGTATTCATTATAACAAGCTACAACTACGAAAGACTGATCTCTGGTGGACATCCAGAGACTTTGTCGACAATCTATCCAGCAGATGGACCGGCGACCAGAGAGACAACAAAGGTATACACTTGTAAATATATAAATTGCAATTTATATTCGAATGAGCGGCTGTGCATGTTCAAAGAATTAGCATTTCCATGAGTGTAGTCAACTATATGTCCGTGGGTCCACTCTGAGTTTCCCGCTTTTGAGCTGTCCCCACCTTTCCTTTGTCTACCAAGGCCTCATATCGGTTTCGTCCACTTGGGACATTTTGTGCCATGTTAGTAACCAATGTATGACCTACTGTGTGTGTTTTATGTAATTCTATGATTGATTAGTTAGTTAGTAAATAAATCATTAAGCCAATTTGTATATCGCCGATTCATGATTTATATTAGGGTTCGTGCATAAATCCAAGGGTTTGCGACATTCAGGAATGAGACTGATGAGGTAATAATACATTAATAGAAGACTGTAATCGATAAGATATGAAAATATCTGAAGAGTTAATTTGGGAAATAGACTCTTTAAACTCTACATTTTCCCGTGGTGCCCCGACTTCCTAGTTAATTAAAGTTTACATGATTCGTTTAATCACGTAAGGAATAATTACAGAGAATTGATTTGATAATATAACAGTCTTCACATTTAATGATAGTCACACTGTAGCACAACATCTGTAGCGCCTTATGGTCAGATGCCGAGCAGTTGCCATACCAGGCCGTGATGCAACCGGTCAGGATGCTCTCGATGGTGCAGCTGTAGAACTTTCAGGGGGGACCCATGCCAAAATTTTCAGTCTCCTGACGGGGAAAGGGTTTTGTCGTGCCCTCTTCACYACTGTCTTGGTGTGTTTGGACCATGATAGCTCGTTGGTGATGTGGACACCAAGGAACTTGAAAATCTCGGCCCGCTCCACTACAGCCCCGTTGATGTTAATAGGGGCCAGTTCAGCCTGCCTTTTCCTGTAGTCCACAATCAGCTCCTTTGTCTTGCTCACATTGAGGGAGAGGTTCTTGTCCTGGCACCACACAGTTTAACCTGACTGTGAGAACGAACAGAGCCAGTCCCAAAACTCTTTTCCCCTCCCCCTTGGCCTTGACCCTTCAATGTTTGCAGATATGTAAGGTGGAAGCAATATGGTGGAAGCTTCACCACTACACTGCGCATACCCTCCAGACTTGCAAATAAAGGAATATTTTTTTCTCTATATCAAGGGAAAGCCGCTAAGTGACATTTTAAAAAGGTTCAACTAGATAAGTATAAACCCATTAGTCATCAATCGGGTCAAACTGACAGAGACAGATATGAGGCACATGATAACAAGGGCTTCTTCCTGGCCCAAATAGAGCTGCCTTATAGGCTCCATCTGCTCCCACAACTGTACAGGACATAGAAATAGCATCTCCCATTGCATGGGTAATAAGGATCTGCTCTATCAAACACTGATAATCGCCCGATGAATGGTAGTTTGACTGAAGATCCATGCACGACGCAAGTAAATCATCCATTGATGGCAATTGGAGACCTGCGCCAAAACTTGGAGATCTGAACGTCTCTTTTAAAAAAAGATTTATTGCTAGGGGACGACGACTCATAATACAGGAACAGAGTAAATGTAATGCCGTCAAACATATGGAAAGTATGTGTTTGATACCATTCCACTCAAGCCATTACAACAAGCCTGTCCTCCCCAATTAAAGCGTCACCAACCTCCTGTGGTTCAGTCCAACTCAGGTGCCTCATTGTGTTGCGTGTGATTGCCCTCTGTTGGTCTTGGAGAGAACATTATCCTTTAATTTGCTTAAGGAATGTGGCAGCCTGGTCCCATATCAATTTGTGTGGTCTTTGTTGTTACTCTAGTAGATATGCGACTATAGAAGTTGGCTTTTAAGCACAAACAGATCTGGTATCAGGCTAGGAACGTGGGAGGAAAGAAACATCCGTTTATTGAGATTAACCTTAAGTGGCATCCTCTCCATCCGCACTGATATGAAAAAGACAGGCTAGGTGGAAACTATACAACAAATGATGCCTGCCGGAAACTAGCTTTCACCTGTCCAGTTCTTTCTGATCAGTTACAGACTAGAGATTAGAGTGGGGATGCACCCAGAGAGTGAAACAGATCAGAGGTGCATTCAATTAGGTCAGGGGTGGGAAAGCTACGGCCCAGATCCGGCCCGCAAGCCCATTTAATCATTGGGAGCTTGGAGTGGGGGGGTTATTATTTTGGGACTCCAGGCCACACTTGAACCTCTATAATTTCTACATACTTTCTATAGGGTTTAATGGACCTATATATTTTCAATTCAAATAACTGCCCTTTTTCTGGCCTGCAAATAGGTTTTGGCAAACAAATCAAAGAATCTGTGCAGCCCTCCGTTTAATTTTTACATCCCGATGTGGGCTTCAAGCCCAAAACAATTTGCACCTCTGAGTTAGGTTCAACGTTTGCTACTTTCTTGAAGGTTTGTACTGAATGGCATGTTTCCCCAAAACTGTGCACCGTGTGTTTGCTCCCATTGGGTGGGTGTAGCCTGATCAAAATGGGTGTGACCATTAGAAATCGTAAAACTCATGAAGCACACCATACACAAATCACCCTCTGGGCCACCATAATCACACCGTTCTTCAAAATAGTCGTTCAGACAGTACCTTTTCTGTTAAATTAAACGTTGAACAACGTTCTGTCGTACTGAACGCACCTCTGGGTGGTGTTCATTGGGACACACCATAGCAAAACGGAAAACGAAAGAGTTCTTCTTGGACAACTTCAGATAGTACCTCCCTCTTTTCCGTGATTCCCTCCGTTTGAGAATTTTCTTCAATTTCGTGCCTACTGCAGACACCCCAGGGTTCTCAGAAAATTGAGGCAGAGGCATGTACAGCAATTAACACAGATTCTGGTTTAAAAGGATTCATCAAATCAGTTTTATTTGTCTTTATGGGGTGTCTGATTTTACAAGTTGCAACAAAATAATTCCTCTCAATCAATGTTTAGGTTAGTTAAAGCGCCCATTCGTTTCTCAGATAAGAAATTCCTCAAAAAAGGGCACACTACAAACAAAAAAAACCTTTATATGTATATATCAAAATCAGATATATAAATATGAAAAAAATCAGATGTTATCAAAAATAACAGGAGGCAGGGAGTGTTGAAGGTAGTGAATAAGCTGCATTTAGTAAATTACACAGCCAAAATGGGACATGAGGTGACAGACACTATTGTGATGGAAGTCCGATTCAGGACAGAAAACGTTAACAGTAAACCGTGTACTGTCATAGAGTCTAAATCCACAAAAAAAAAAGCACAGGAAACAAATTCAGAACTTGAGTATATAAAATGTTTAACCAAACTGTGATGATGGAAGAGAGAAGCACATTGGAAGACCCCCCCAATATAAGGCCTCCCGAGTGGCGCAGCAGTCTAAGGCACTGCATCGCAGTGCTTGAGGCGTCACTACAGACTTGGATTTGAACCCAGGCTGTTTCACAACCGTCCGTAACTGGGAGTCCCAATGTGCGATGCCCTATTAGCCCAGCGTCATCCGAGTTAGGGGAGGGTTTAGCCACGGGGGGCTTTACTTGGCTCATCGCGCTCTAGGGACTCCTTGTGGCGGGCCGGGCGCCTACAGGCTGACCTCGGTCGTCAGTTGAACTGTTTCCTACGACACATTGGTGCAGCTGGCTTCCGGGTTAAGCGGGCGCATGTTAAGAAGAGCGGTTTGGCAGGTCACGTTTCAGAGGACGCCTGACCCGACCTTCGCCTCTCCCGAGCCCGTTGGGGAGTTGCAGCGATGACAAGATCGTAATTGGATATCACGAAATTGGGGAGAAAAAGGGGGTAAAGAATTAAGTATGGGGGCTTTTTGAACAGAAGACGTGTACAGTAGTATTGTACTAAGAGAACGGCGGGAATGCATGCAATGGATAAAATGCATATATATATTTTTTTTTATCAGCCCAGTTATATCAGCCCCCTTGTTTTAACCCAATTCAGTTTTAACTTGAATCCAGTGGCCAGCCAGTCAGTGGGCCATACCCTCGACACCTACCAGGCCGATGTGAGTCCCTTGATAAGAGGGACCGGCCCTGTGTGGATGTGTGTGAAATCAAAGCAGCAAAACTACTGGAAAAGTAAGCCTAGGGGGCACTGCCCCCAGCTAAGTGTTCCACCTCTGCACAGCCATTAATCCTGATCACACTGATAATGCACAACTCACGCTTCACTGTGCCGAGGCTCCTACATAGACTGGATATAGATGGATGCTGACCTGGGATAAGGGTTGTGTTAGTGAGAAGGGGAGACACTGCCCCATGCAGTCTGGGGCGGTTGACTAAAGTGCCTGACAATCTTTGGTCTACCAACCCTAAAGGTTGCAATACCACAAGCCATGTCAAAATGCATTTGGAAGAAAGCAAAGAAGAAAACAATGGCACAAGCAGGAGAAGACCGCACGCCATTCCAGGTATTTTCATATTTCAGAATCCATCGTTTTCATCGTAACTCGTTTCACAAATTTTTTAAACAAATCTAAGTTATACAGTTATGTTAACATCTTCATCAAACCCTGAGCAAAGAGAGGAGCCTCCAAGAAGGCCGAACATAAGACTTCATATATTATAACAAAACAAATCTGTCCGGAATAAGAATTAAAATAAAGTTGATTAACAGGATATGTGTTTTGCATGCAGACCCTTGAACCCTATGAACCGCATGATTCGAAGGCTCTGGATTGGATGTCAGGGTAGGGGGCGGGGGATTGCACTTTAGCGACACGTCGAGGTGCCCCGAGTGTCAAAGTGTACGAGACTACTAGCTCTCTATAATCCGCCCCATACCTCACGATGACGTCGACCGTGACCTTGCAACAGACTAAGGGAAATTTCAAAGGTATACCATGGAAATCCCTTAAGCCATCAATGTCACCCTCACCTTTTCAGGCCAAACCCCATCTGTCATGGTCTTACATATCAAATCAATAAAAAAACGCTTCAAGATGGGGGAAAATGTCTCCGACATGTCGATGTCAACCATATAAGGTTCCCAACAGTGGTTGTCCTGTATTGTGAGGCGATTGGTTGCGGCGGTCCTGCATCGTGAGGACATTCGTGGCATTGACTTGTGAGGGCACGCAGATTCTGCTCTGGTCCAAAAATAATAATACATTTTACTTGGGGTACACATTTCAAGATAGTCAAGGACATCTTGCATTAAAAGTAGGCCTACATAAAATCAAGTGCAGTACATAAAATAGGGCTCTGGTAGAATGTAGTGCACTATAAAAGGGAATAGGGTGCCAGTTGGGAGGTAACCCATGTGAACAGATGGAGAGTCTGGCCTTTAGGCGTGTCACTGTGAGCAGCACATCCAGAGAGCCTTTTTAAAGCCATGAAGGCTGATTGGCCTTGTTAGGAAATGGCACTGTAGCCTAATTAACCCTGCGTTCCCTGGACTCTTGAGCTGCTGAGTGGAGAGACTGGACACCTGATGCTAGCAACGGCAACTCATCTAGATCAGTGGTTCCCAAACTGTGGGGCGCACCCCCTGCGGTCGGCATAATTTTTTAAGGAACACAGTCCAGCTTTAAAAACTTACTCTTGAGAGCTGTAATAGTAGAATGCTCGAGGTGCAATTTCGAAATTGGGTAGTGCATCATCAGGTCCTCTTGTCATGTTAGTCATTGCATACCTTAAAGAGCTATTTACAACTTGTTAGAAATGCCCAGATCAACTAGCCCATGTCAGCTAATTTTTTTTTAGCTCATAGATATTGTTGTAATTTTTTTGTCACTCAATATCACATGAACACACATTAGACATGGCAAAATGTATAGAATTGCAAAAACAGTTGCATTAACGGCAAAATTCTTTGCACCCCATGACAACAAAAAATGATAATACAAAATTAAAACAAATAATTAAAATTAAAAATTGGCAGAATTGCAGGAAATTAGCTTTAAACCTGCATTCTCTCCACCAACAAGAGAGGTGTGAACAGTTTGTCATGAACAGTGCTTGTGCCCATAGAAATAGACGGGCGCATGAGCGGGATGTTTCCCAATGCTGGTAAACGTAAAGTAAGGGTACGAGGAGTGAGTGAGAAAGATGGAGACAGGAAGGGAGAGAGAGAAATAGGGAGGACAAGAGAGTGAGAGCGCACAATGAGAAGGCCTGGGATGTTTCTGTATGGAGTTCTGTGGTCGCATCAGTCAGACAGACAGACAAAAGACACTTGAGTCGAGGCATATTGATAAAGCTGGACTCTTTGCCTCTGTCTCTGGGTCCGGGCCAAACCAGACAAACAAGCCCATCATTTAAAAGCAGCAGCACTCAGCTTCCCTCCCTCCATTCCCCAGCCTTCTGCCTGCTCTGCTCTTGCTCCAGCGCCGCCCCGGAAGCACAGTGGCCTGGTTTGGTTTGGTCCCGGACTGGAGTGTTTCTCAGCAGAAAATGGCTGAGTCCCCACAATGCAGGGGTCTACGGAGTACAGCAGTGTCACCACAATGCAACCGTCTGCTAGAGAGGAGCAGAGCCCCCACAATGCCGCAGTCTCCTAAAGAGAGCAGAGTCCCCACAATGCATCATTCAGTCCCCACAATGCAGTAGTCTCCTACAGAGGACAGCAGAATCCCCAAAATGCAACCTAACATGCAGACAGAACTTCAGCGGACAGGGCCACATTGACAAAACTGATGCAAAGGTGCATCCTGACCAGGGCCCAATACTTATTAAAATAGCCTCTAAGACTAGATAACGTTGATTAAATACATGATGATTTGCTCAAGCTAAAATGTGGTCAGGGCATGTAGGTTTGAAGCAAAGTTGTTTTGGTGCTCACACAAACACTTCCCACCATTCTCAAATGTATCCAATTGCCAAGGGCAGCCTTCTTAAGTCTGGTCAGTGTTAAAACTAGAAGAATGTGTTGAGTTTCAGCAGAAATAGTGTGTGTGTACGTGATATAAATGTACCTCTCACGGCTTCAGACTTGTCAAAGTGCTAACAGAATCTACAGAAGCTTCTCATTATCAAGGTTGTCGTCATAAAAAAAAACATGTGCATATGGTAATGCATTCTCTAAAAACAAACATATTTAGTTATTATTATCCTGTATTTACAGCCCTATGATTGGTGCTCCATGCTAGCAGCACTGATGCCACCAAGCGTCTGTTCCTCCTTGCCACTATAAAACACACGCCGTGGATGGGCACTCTGGCTAAAATAACCAGCACTTCAATTTACTGGTAAATTAGTAATAATTATCTACAAGTTAACGGTGTTTAATTTATACAGAACTATTGCCTTCATATTTGAAGGCTAAGGACGAGTAGGTTAAAAGACAACATAAAACTCTGGGAAAGTATTCAAGGCCATATGGGTTGTGTGGACAATATGATAAGATGTATCACATTTAAAGTAACTGGCCAGTGTCCAGATTTCTATGAAATATGACCAATAATGAATTACAATGACTGGAATTGTTTCTTCTCCCCAAAAAAGTAATTATGTTAAAAAGCATATTTTCCGTTTTGGAATGGTGTGGGCGTACCCCAACAGCTGAATGGTGTGGGCGTCGACTAGTCCAAAAATATTAATGCGAGTAGACTGCTGATTGGCCAGCTCATCTTCCTCAAGGAGGATGACATCATCCTCTATGTGGAAATAGCAAGCATTTTTTAAACTGTCTGTAGAGCTGGGCGATATGTCAAGAATCCATATCACGATAATGTAAAAAAAAAAAAATGCGCTAATGATAATTCTGCGATAAATTATTATAAAAAAAATTGGGAGGTGCTAGAGCTGGGCGATATGGACAAAAAGTAGTATTGCAATCAATGTAACAATATTGCTCGATAACAAATACAATGATAAAACATTTTTTTTTTTAAATGGACAGTTACTTTACATTAGCGGCAGGGCTCTAGATTATTTATTTTTCAGTGCCAAGTAATACTTGGCAGCCTGACTCAAAAAGTAAGCCATTTCATCTAACATATTAAAATAGGATCCAATATTAGCAGATTTATTTTTGATGACATCTTTGTGCACATTGGCCTAAAGGCTATATTATTCACCACCTGAGGAAGTGGGAACTCAAAACAGCTAGATTGCTAACTCTAAATAGGATATTGTTGCTATATAGAATAAATAATTAGCCTGCTATCAGTAAACATAGGCGATTGTCCTACAAAAACTTTCCAGCACTAGGCCTAGGCTACTTAATGTAGGCCTATTAACTGCAAATGGCAGGCTCTGCTCATCTCCGCTGCATCAAAACCATACTAACTACAGCCTATTCCGGTTGTAAAGTGTTGCCATGAACTCAATTTTGAGGTGATAAATACATGATATACTCACAGAAAGCTGAGTCTCCTCTCTAACTAGAACAAAAGTAGTTGCTTTGAAAACTGTATTTTCCCCCCAATAGCATTTTGAGCAACGGTCATATGCTTGTGCTTCTCAGAATGCATCTCTCCTCCGCCGTGTGCAGTGGGTGTCAGCAGCCAACAGCGAAACAGGTACAGGCAGGAATCAACATAATGCATAGGCTATTACTGTTGACCAAATAATGATTTTAGGACAAACTACAGAAACATTGTGTAGCAAAATCACAGAAAATTCCTGATGTATGCAAAATGCTTCGGTAAGGGGAAGGTAATGTCGATAATTTTCTGCTTATCGTCCCAGCTCTAGATACAATTGAGGTGTTTTTCCCCCTCCAATTTATGCTTTGGCCACAAATACAACTATAGGATGAGTCAACATTTGGGTACGAGTTAACAGAATATGAACTTTAAAAGTGAGATTTTCACTGGACAGTTATACTGGGGTTATAACTGGGGTTGTTTCCCGCTTGCTGACCTGTCCTAAGAAGCCAACCAAGTCGGGGAAAACTCATAATTCGTCCCCAGAATAGGCAATCATGAGTAAAAGTAGAATACATGAAATGAGTGTATCGCCACCATCAAGCCTTTCTTATTCTATTCGACAATCTTCTGTTTGAAAATAGAGTATAATTTTGGAGCAGGGCCGCATGCAGCTGTGTAATCATCCTGCTCCAGCATCATGCTAGGAACTTTACTGTTTTTATATCTAAACATCAGGTTCATCTCTACTACATGGGGTTTTAAATTGTCCTCGCCGTTTTCAACCCCGTCTGTTTTATTGCTCCAACTGGCACCTAGTGGGCCGGTCCCTGGAGGGCACAATGTGACCTTAAAGGGATGCCCAGTGGTATACAAGCCCCTCCCACGTGGCCCCCAGACCCCGTTGCCAGAGGGCAGCATTGACCTAACAGAATCACCCCACCACTCCCACCCCGCAAACTTGACGTCGAGTGACCGTAAAGTCTTGTCTCCACCCATTAAAAGCAGCTTCAGCTGTTGCAATGGAGCCGAACCCGGGACTAAACGAGCAATCCCATTCCTTCTAATGCTGCTACAGCGCTCCCAGAGAAGTCTTGTGTATGTAAACATACGGACAAAGCTTTTGCTAAGCCACCCCATTTAGGTAGGGAGGACACAGCACATAATATAGAGAGAGGCTCCTAGCTTGTGATGCCCCACCCTGTGTGACAATGAGGGGCGGGGGTTTAGAGAATTCATGTAAACAGACGCAGCAGGGCAGCAGTACAGCACACAGAACCCTGTTGGGCCGTAAACAACAAAGGAGGAAGACGGGAGCGCTGCAGGCACACCGATTGGCCAGCGGCGGCAGCCATGGAGAGCGGTGAATGAGGAAACGGGACAATGGGAGGCGCTGAGGTGGATAAAGGAGGGTGGAGTTCCACAATCCAATCACATTAAATGGGTTTTTGTGTAGCTATGCTGGTGCAAACATTTCTTTCTCATTTTCTCCTTCAAATGTAGATGAGGTGACACCTGTACCTATCTTAGTTTGTAAACACCCCATCCCATCCCTCCACCCCTCGTCCCACCACCCAGCCTTGTGACCATTACAATCTGCATGCCAAGTCCCCTTTCCCGCTTCTCCTCCTCTCCCGCCGGCGGTCTTTTAAAGATGAGGACTAGGTGGGTGGACAAACACTTCATAAAATGTGAATCTTCAGAACTTGACAAAAAAAATCATTGACAAAACAAAATAAATCAACAAATTCTACAGACACATTCATCCACACTAACTGATCTTCCAATCAGCAGAGCAAGTAACAGATGAAGGGGAGGGGCCGGGGGAGTGTCTCAGCACCTCCCCCCCTCCGAAAAAAGCCAGGAGCTCCATTCTGTCTTCTTCATATCTTTTAGGGAAACTCCAGTGTAGCACAACAAATATAACCCCTGTCCAATCACTCTAATCCAAGCACAGGGTAAACCCCCCCCCTCCCAAAAAAATAGAGTAGAGCTTGCACTGGACATGGAGCGATCAGTAGTATCGAAGCAAAAGGGAAACATGGGGGTGGGGGCTCAGGGGGAGGAGGAGCAGTAGCAGTGTAATCATAGTAGTAACGGTTGTAGTTTTGGGGAGACTGTGGTATGTAGCCGAAGTGCTTCTGCAGTAGAAGTAGTAGTCGATGGTGGTTCATTTTTGTGTGACTCGAGCGCATATAGAGTAGAGAGAACCGAGAAAGAACAGAGAGAGCACGATGGTGACGGAGTGAGCTCTCCAGCTCTAATGGTTTCCCTTGGGTTGGTTGTCCGTGAGGGAGGGGGGGCTAGGTGGGGGCAGGGGGGAGGAGTCCTGGCTGCCGGCAGCAGCGGTGGAGTGACACTGGCGCTGGTAGAGCCGCCAGCCCTTGCGGCAGAGCAGCACGAACCAGTAGACCTGCGGCGCCAGGATACACAGGCTGCCCAGGTTGACCGACAGTGTCAGGTGGAAGGGCACGCCGTAGATGGGGATGCCGTAGTGACGGCCGTAGACCCAGTACATGTAGGGAAAGAGGGCGATTCGACACAGGAAGAAGCTGAGCAACACCATGCCCCCATTGGCCTTATGGATCCAGCAGTCCTGCAGACCCAGCTGTGAGAAACAAGAGGAGAGGAGGATGGAGGGAGAGATGTGTTGGGAGAATATTGAAAGGAGACAAAGAGGGAGAAAAAAGGTCATTATATGGTCAAACAGTCTTGAAATTCTAAGTGAGCAAAACTGGGCTGGAATCCCTGGACCTGTTTGAATACTTTGAAAATACATTCTTCCTTCCTCCCTCCATGATGTAATCACTGATCTGAAGACTGGACTGGTGAAAGCTATGAAGTGGTACCCATGCATCATGGTAGATCTGTTGATAGATACACTATTACAGGAAGCGAAGGAGGCATTCTAACAGTGCCCATGTGTGGTCTTGTGTGTTATGACAGTGGCTCTGCAGTACCCGACCAGTCCACCAGAGGACACTAAGTAAGAGAGTAGAGAGTGGCACTACTGAATGAAGAGTCAGAAGTCAGCAGAAAGTGAGCTAGAGACCAAGCAGGCTGCCTGCTCTTTGCTCTTTTAGTGATAAACATATACCAGAAGTGTTTATTTAGTGAGTAGCTGTATGGATACAAGTACAAATAAAGGAAACACCAACATAAAGCGTCTTAATAGGGCGTGGCCACCATGAGCCGCCAGATCAGCTTCAACACGCCTTGGCATAGATTCTACAAGTTTATGGAACTTTATTGGAGGGATGCAACATCATTCTATAATTTGGTGTTTTGTTGATGGAACACGCTGTCTCAGGCGCTGCTGAATCTCAATTGGGTTGAGATCCGATGACACACATACAGAGACCGACACACAGACAGAGGCCGAGACTGACACACAGACACAGACACAGACAGAGACCGAGACCGAGACAGACACAGACGACAGACAGACACAGACACAGACGACAGACAGAGACAGACACAGACAGACACAGACAGAGACAGACACAGACAGACACACAGACAGAGACCGACAGAGACCGACAAGCAGACAGAGACCGACAGAGACCGACACAACAGAGACAGAGAAACCGAGAACCCGCACACAGACAGAGACGCGAGACCGACACACAGACAGAGACCGACACCAGACAGAAAGACCGAGACAAGACACACAGACAGAGACCGAGACAGACACACAGACAGAGACCGAGACAACAGACAGACACACAGACAGAGACCGAGACAGACAGACACACAGACAGACAGAGACCGAGACAGACAGACACACAGAACAGACAGCGAGACGACGAGACAGACAGACACAGAGCCAGACAGACAGAGACCGAGACAGACACACAGACAGAGACCGAGACAGACACACAGACCCACCCTTTGAACCCTCTATGCTCCTTTGAGACCTCTCTTCCAAAGTCAGTTAGATCACTTCTAGCCATAATAGCCAAAATAATGAGCAACTGGGCATTTTTATACATGACCCTATGCATAATGGGATGTTTTAATTGCTTAACTGTTTGGAAACACCTTTCAATATACTTTGTATCCCTCATTTACTCAAGAGTTTCCTTTATTTTGGCAGATACCTATATATACACATTGTTAGGTGGAGATACTGGTGTGTGTGTATCAGGGTTTCCGTAAGGAAAATGTGGCACCGGACATTTGACCGGCAGCATTTTAAATTTACCGGACCCATATCCATAGGGTGGTAACCTGATTAGGGCGTCCACCCATTGGTGCTCAGAATGACAGAAATCACATTTAGATTATGGTCATTCATATTAACAGAACATGCAAGTCGAGGATACAACGACGGGTGATCTTTACCTAATTCTGACGTGCACTTTTGATCATAGAATAACTGTTCACATTTACTTTCCCTCAGCCAACAAGACAAGTAACGAAACAGCAAAATCACTAGCTTATGTCAGTCTACTATCCCCCATAGTAGAAAAGTTAACGTATTCTATTGGTCAGCTTGTCAATAAAGAAAAAGCCTATTCCAAACACTCTGGGAGAGATGTAGGATGATAGATGAACCAGTAGGCCTAGGCTACATAAATATATATATATTTTTAACCAAATGAGTCTGATGCAACAGATCAGAACGTTTAGCTATATACTATTGCTTGTTCACATTATGCGCGCAGCAATGCACACAAGGCAGTAGGCTACCCACAAATGTTCGTTCCATAATGCAATTAGCGGGAAAACACCCTTGTCTAAAGCGGATTGCACATGTGAGAGGTTTCATGAGATTGAAATATACGTAATCTTGAAAGAGGGGAGAGCTAATAGGCAACACCTAGCATGGGTTGCTAATATGACTAGGATTGTGCTTTTGGCTACTGGACAATGTAAGAAAGTTGATTTGAAACACTTGCCTCCACGGATATGGTCCGATTTTGGCGAAGCTACTTTGAAGCAAGGTAAGACATGCCTCATAATATGTAGTAAAAGTTTCAAGTTTCAAACTATTAAGTAGCTTTATGTTTTCAAAATGCATGTTGCCTCCAGCTCAATGGTGTGTGACATGCTGATGAAGCCCGCCTTCCGATTTTCCACACCAAGGCTCTGTATCTGTACGCGTGTGATCAACAAGATTCAGAACAAATATACTGTACACGCGCCAATTTCATTTCACAACATCATGCAAATTTACCTACAGACCGATAGACTGGTATTACCATCAATGAACAGGCTAAAAATCATTATTTCGCAATGGGATTTTTTCTTCTCTCGGCAATTGGCCGGTGCAGATTTTTTTTTATTAGCCTGTAATAACCGGCTTTTGGCCAACGGAAACCTTGGTGTGTATACATGGTTGTTATAAGTGGTGATTAGGGTGTTCTAATGTGTGTGCGCGTGCGCGTCTTTCTCACCTGGATGAGGATCTTCCCTAAGGAGACGAAGGGCGTGCTGAGCTCTGTGAGGAACAGGCAGCCGATGAAGTAATCGCCCTGGTCCATCCTGAAGAACTGAAAGGCACAGGGAGGGAGACGGCACACAGTTACAACAATCTGAAACAAGACTACGCACACACAGAGATACACACACACCCATCCAAAATGGCCCTCGGTACTTTAGGACTTGTATGCAAATTGACTGTCCCTAGGGCTGCACATACAAAAACACAAGTCAGGACACAGCTCAATAACACCAACAAGGCTACAAACCAACTTGGCCAACAGAGGACAAACCAGGCCCAGGGTCATGTTCATCAGGCAACAAACAAAAGAAAATGGACTGAAACTGAGAGGAACTCTGGACTTTTCCAACAAGAAACACTCACATTTCGTGGCAAAAGGTTTCCGTGGCATGCAACAATGAACACGACCCAGACTTATGCCATAAGACCAGACGTTAAGGTAAGGGAATAGATCCCAATGAGTAAATGTATGGAGGAGCATTGATGGAAGCTGCAGACAGAGAGGATGCCCAACAGAGGGCTCTGTGTGTGTTATGTGATGATGAATAAACCAGTAGTGTGTGCGGCCCAGACACCAGCTCTGCCATCTGCCCAATGGAAGAATGACCTGCAGCACAAACTGCTGCCATGTAACACTATACCTACCTACCTGCCTGCTGGACCCAGTGTGTGTGTGACCTGACTTGTGTGGGAGGGGAACGAAGCAGGGAGCAAGGGAGGAGGAGAAGGAGATGAGAGGAGGATCACAGCAGCTGGAGCCTGAATAATGGAGGTGTAGGGTAAGGTGATCTCATATCACCATTGAAAGCCACTGAAAACTAAGATGCCAGGTTTCCAATGCACTTGACCTTCTCTCTACATGAAATGGACACAATTTCTTATTTTACCTTTATTTAACTAGGCAAGTCAGTTATGAACAAATTCTTATTTTCAATGACGGCCTAGGAACAGTGGGTCTTGCTCAGGGGCGAGAACGACATATTTTTACCTTGTCAGCTCGGGGATTCGATCTTGCAACCATTTGGTTACTAGTCCAACACTCTAACCACTAGGCTACCTGCCGCTAATACGACACGTGTGTGTGTGTGTGTGTGTGTGTGTGTGTGTGTGTGAGAGAGTGAGTGAGTGATGGCGCAAGCGAGCGAGATCTCAGGGTTTTCTTTAGCGGGCAATTGCCGGCTTTTGTCCCAAAAAATGTAATGAAAAGCCTATAAATAAAACTGTTGTCGGAAAAACAAATCCCATTGCAAACTAATGCTTTTTATTAATTGATGGAAATACCAGTTGATGTAAATGCATTTGACCTTCAGGCTGATCGGTATATAGGTTAATTTGCATAATTTAGTGGAATTACTTTAGACTGTGTATTTTCGTTAGCCATCACGTATCTTATTTAACCAACAACTATCACACGCGCACAGTGGGATTTCTCCTGCAGCTGGAATAAAACATGTGCTTTTAAAAGCCAATTAATTGCACAATTCTAAATGCAACCACGTGCTGAAAACTGTTTTGGTGCAACATTTTTCAAAAAGGCTATTATTTTTATTTCTCAACTAGTAATTAAAGCTAGCCTCCCATTCAAGTGGAGGCAACAGGCTATCAGCACGTCACCCACCACTTTACAATGTGAGCTGGAGGCAGTACGCATTTTGAAAACAGTTAATTTTTTAAAATCAGAATGTTTTATTTAATATTATGAGGAATGTCTTACTCTGCTTCAAAGTAACCTATTGGCAAAATCTGACCATGGGAGCTTGGACGCAATTATTACTTCATTGGCAGAGCGTGAGTTTCAAGTTTGGGGAAGCTTAGAATTTATCCTACCATTTCTACCATTCTGTGTGCCAGTTATGCATTTCTCAAAATCATTGTCACGTGGTCAATCATAAAATTTGGAACTAATGCGTGATCACCAGCCTTCTGCCATAGGGATACATTGATACGTGATCCATTGGCGGCTAAAGAAATGAGAGCATGGAACTCATAGCCTATAGGCCAATGCAGGCCTAGAACTTCACATTGAGGATTATCGAGAGGGAGATTGTTGGAAAGATTT
The DNA here is from genome assembly GCF_002910315.2 of Salvelinus sp. IW2-2015. NCBI lineage: Eukaryota > Metazoa > Chordata > Actinopteri > Salmoniformes > Salmonidae > Salvelinus > Salvelinus sp. IW2-2015. The sequence goes on along the minus strand of NC_036860.1, from coordinate 30,336,192 downwards.
TTCAAGTAGTATACTTTGGGGAATTATAGTTTTAATATCATTCACATTAGATGTTAACCCATACGAGTCTAAGTCCCTGAGGTTCCACTAAGCCATATGGAATTGTTTTAAAGTTATACCAAGGAGCATTAAGTTAATTGATTTAGAATTTTAAGACCCCTTGAAGTATAAAAAAATATGTACAAAAATGTTTAAATAAATTATTTTTGGCTTTACTGCTATTAGCCCATACAAATGCATTGAATAACAGATTCACTACATGGAACATCATATAGTACCCAAAAAATATCAAAAAGGTTGTTTTGAAGTGTTTCTTCTATATATCTGACAGATATAAGATCAGGAAACATATACACACACTTTTTTTGTCGTCACACATGTATTTAACCCCATTAAGACAAGTCTTCTGACACTTGTGGAGAAAACCATCATGTTCGTGAGAATCTCATCTTTCCATAGCGGGATCATATTAGTCGTTTAGGCCAAACCGTTTGGACGCTACAGACGATTTTGTAAGAAGGCCGATTTTCGGGGTGTTTCATGGTCTGACGAACACCTCTCTAGCTCTGTCACCTTTCACCGCATATGCGGAAGTGCGACATAGAAAAACAGAGATCTTTAGCTTACATTTACGGATTCTCATGGGATTTTTGTATTATGCTAATTAGATTTTCACGCTCCCCCAACATTATCAGGACAGAGAAATACAGACGTGCTCATTGCTCACATGGAGCAATCCAAACGAAAGACAAATCTCGTAAAAGAGGGTTATGAAATAAACCAAATAAACCAAAGCTTGTTTCTCATAAGTGTAGCAAGTTGTAAATTCCGCAAACAATGTTTCCACTCCGAGAATGAGAACATTAAATTACTAATTAACACGCATTAACAGAAATTAATGTAACCAAATGACGGAGATTAATGCTACATTTACAACTGCTGACATATGTAAATGGAGAATTGATTAAAAAAAATAAGGGTAAACAATTCACACAACGAAACAATCAATGCGAAGGAATTGGCAGGAGACAGCCGAGCCATTCTGGAGAGATTCGCCACACACCCCTCCCCTTCTTCTTGTCTCAACATTTTAAATTCTACTCAAGACATTATCTTCACACTTATTTTAGATGCTTTCCACTGACAGCCGCAACTCAATAATCAGTTAGCCCCATTGCCACGCACACTGCCCAAATTTCGGGCTAATGATCCTCAATTCTTTCTGGTGAAGTATTTTGAATAATGCATTTATTTCTGTATGGACAGGAGTAATTATATACTTCCCTATTGGACCCACCACTATGCCATTTCTCTCCTGTTCTATTGGTTGTCACATCAACTTTCTGTCGTCCAGAAGCCAAAGGCACAATTCTAGTCATATTAGCAACCCATCCCATTTGTTGCATCTTTACATTCCCCCTCTTTCAAAGTTCCTAACAGAGATGTTCATCTCTATCACATATGGAACCGCTATCAGGTGCGCTGTTTAGAATGGGGTTTTCCCGCGAATTGCATTTCGGCAAATGTTTGAAAATGATTGGCTGCTTCATTACATGAGTTGAATATTCTGTTAAGGTGCATTACCATAATGGAATTGTGATTTCTGTCATTCTGAGCACCATGGGTGGACGCCTTAATGGGTTATGCACCCAATGCATATGGGTCCGGTTAATTTCTCAAATGGGCGGTAAATTAAAATCTTCCCGGTCACATTACCATAATTGTCCGGCGCCACATTTTCCTAACAGAAACTCTGGTGTGGGTGTGTGTGTTCTCTCTCGATTATTGTCATTATACACTCATCTGTCGTTATGTGGATATTAGATAGTGTTCTTGACCGAAAATGCAGTCGACGGGAAGACAATGTAATGAAAACTAAAAGGAGAGGAAAATATCAGCTAGTCAGGCTACACACAGGTCTCTTTCACACACTCTCTGACCCGTTTCATTTTTTCATTTTCAGTTTCATTTTCAAAACACTTGCCAAATAGAGTTAGTGCCATCTCTCTCTCAATGCCATCCTCCTTCCCCTCTATCCACCCTTCCCTCCCTCTCACTGTCAGGCAGCAGAATGGTCAGCAGGACATCTCTCACCCCCCCTTTCCTCCCACTCTCCGTTCTCTCTCACAAGAGTGAAGGGCAGCATAATGGTCAGAAGGGCCATATCATTTTATCACTCTCCCCTCCTCTCCCTCATCAGTGACAGGCAGTAGAATGGTCAGCAGGGCATCCAAAACCTGACAAGTATCCCTGGTCAATAAGTACTGTGTGTTAAGTACTGGTAGTGTGTGTTACTGACCAGGGTGACGGGCAGCAGGATGGTGAGCAGCGCGATGTGGTGGAGCACCAGCAGGAACTCACGGCGGACAAACGAGTTGACCGTGGTCAACGAGTGCTCCTTATACTCCTCGTGACCCTTGACCCGGAAGCGGTAGTAGTGGCTGAGGTACATGGCGTAGATATCGTACGTCATGTAGGGCACGCCGTACCAGATGACAAAGTAGGTGGCCAGCCAGTACCTGAGGGAAAGGGAGGGTTCATTACTTCACACCATTATGCAATGAAAACAAGAGTTTCTTATTTGACGAGTTCAGTGAGTAGCTAAGTGGGCAAGGTCATGGGTTCAATTCATTCCCACAAGGATCACACACATATACAAAACACTTATACAGCACATTGTACTGGAAGTCACTTGGAATAAAAGTGTCCAGTGTTTTTGGCATACATTTTATAACATTACCTAAACGTGGGAATTAAAAAATGTGGAGAGGGTGAAACGCATGACACACACTCCACCCCAGTCCAATTAGCCCAGTTGATTACAGCACAGTAGTTGGCACACACACGTGTGTGTGTTGCAATGTTACAGGCTGGCAGGCAAGTGGTAACTCATGCACTCTGGCTCTACACTGCGCTGTGGGGGTATTAAGCCCTGGGGGGGGGATTAGCAGAGCACTGATGCTGGGTTAGGTCAGAAGGTAGCCAGGGCATTGCACTGACTGCGGCTGGGCCAGGGTTGGAGGCTGCCCTGAGTCAGTGCAGTCAGTGCTCTGCATCAGACTATGAGCATTAGCGTAAGTATAATGCCAAGCAGCACTGGCCGAGACAAGATAGAGATACAGGGATAAGGATGCTAAACTATGCTAGGTTATGCTATGCTAGGCACTGGCTGAGCAAGGACGCTAATCGAAAACGATGCTGTTAAAAGTCAACTGCCGCTTATAGAACCAACTTCTCCTGATTTAAAACTGCCTATGTGGCATCGATATGAGTCAGAAGTGTAAATAGGGCCTTCCGAGTGGCGCAGTGGTCTAAGGCACTGAATCGCAGTGCTAGCTGTGTTACTAGAGATTCTGGGTTCGAGTCCAGGCTCTGTCGCAGCCGGCTGCGACCGGGAGACCCATGGGGCGGGCGCACAACTGGCCCAGCATCGTCTGGGTTAGGGGAGGGTTTGGTCGGCAGGGATGTCCTTGTCCCATCGCGCACCAGCGACTCCTGTGGCGGGCCGGGCGCAGTACACGCCGACATGGTCGCCAGGTGTACAGTGTTTCCTCCATACATAGGATAATTTTGGTCATAAAGTTTTGTAAGGGAGCTCGTCATGAGTTACTGGATGGTTGGGTATGGATTACTTACATGGCTATTTTTGCGAATAAGGCCCAATTGGCCAGAAACAACACATTGTGGTCCGCACTCAGCTGCCATGTGAACACTTGTCGTCAAGTCTGCAACGCACGCGCATTTCACTCAACAAATAGTGAAAATGGGCTTCCATAAAGATGGTACAAACTTCCAATGCATTTCAACAATATGGAAAGATGGCCAGGAATGGATGTTTGTGAGTATGTTAGCTAAGTAGATAGCTGGTACTAGCTAGCTAATAGCTACTTTTGGTTATACAACATTTGATAGTGCTAGCGAGCCAGGCTAGCTATGATACTTGATGAAAGGGGAATGATACTGTAGCTAGCTAAATACATCAAGTGTAATGTAGCATGTCAGAGGAAGATGTGCATTGCTCACGTTAGCTAGCTACCTTGCTAACAACAGCCAACTGTAGCTCATTGACATTTAGCGTCAATACAGGCACTAAAATACTAGCTTGCTAACGTAAACTCACTCACTTTTGTACATCGCCTTGGTCCGTACAATTGACCTTATTTTAGCGCCCTCAAAACGTAATACTTCCAGATCAACTGTAATGTCAATACCATTGTAAAGCACAATTTCTCCCCTTTCTAACAGAATCAATTACATGACCCCCACGCGGCCCGTTTCTGCATAATACAACAAGGCAATGAGCTCCGTCTGGTCTTTAAAAAAATGGCGGGTGGGGAAGCGAAACTAATGCGTGATAGTGAGAAGGAGAAAAAAAGTGCTTTTTTTCACTCGATCTGTCCAACTTATCACCTTATCGCCTCTAAAATGTAAATAAAACACTATAAAAAGTTTATATAATGGGTCATTACATACCTATTTGAAGGTTTGTGTCGAATTTGAATCGGGTTTTTAGGGCGGTGCTAAAGTGATCTTAGAAATAAACAGCGGCTTTGAGAATGATGATCGCATGCAATGACGATGCAAAAAATGACTAGGTATCCCCCTTACCCCGTCATTGTCCATTTCTTGTTTTTAAACGATGAGAGAAGTGCTACACCTGGTGGAGAGAGATTGTAAGACGGAAATAGTTGTTGTATGCGTGCTGTACGTTACGGCATGACACCTCACGATGTAACGGTAACGGAGGGTCAGTTTTTTAAACTTTTCTCCAATACTATAGAGCCATTACCATGTCGATCAACGCTTGAATAGAAACGTAGTTCACACCCCAGATTTTGAAGTCAACACAGTCGCTACAGTACCATTAGTTTTCTTTGCAGCCTCGTTTGAATGTTGCACACATTTGTACAGAATGGGGTGAGTTTACGTTAATCATAGGATGTAGCCAGCTTGCGTTCAAAAAACGTTTCAACTCAAACTGGCTAGCTAACGTTAGCCAACTCATTTCAACTCGGACAAAGATATGATAACTAAACTGGATTTGCAAAATTATGTAGCTAGCATTCGGCGGCTTCGTCTGTTCACCCAAAACAACATACGTGTTCTCAGTTTGTGTATTTTCTTGTGCAAAAATAAATTAAGGATAGTACTCGTCTACTACAAACACAGCTATGGCTCTGCCAGCAAATAGCAAATTGTATCAGCAAGCATTCAGCGACGTACACAGCTGGTTGCATAGTAATGGCGTCAGCGTCACCGGCCTGAATCTATTCCCTCTATTAGCATAAATTACTTCCAAACTAGAGACAGAAATTTCTCGCTATATGTTTATTGAGTGACAATATTTTATTTCATTTAATTTCATTCCATTCACAGGCTACAAACAAAACATGATGGATTTTTTTATTCAGCAATGTTGTGGGATCCCCTCCCATATCAGGAGCTGTTACAGAAGGCTGAGGCAGTGGCAGTTCTGCTTCAGAGTAAATGGGGAGACACTTGAATCAGGTTGGTCACATTTATGACCCGTTTCAGAAAACTAGGTGTATGTCGCATGCCACTACTTCACAGGAGCAGCATTTGAACGTAAACATGCATCATATTATCAAAATATGTTTTTTTGTCAAAAATGCCTTCTAGAACATGTGCCTTAATAACAAACTTGTATTCCATCCATAAACAGGAATACAATTGTTAAATTACAAGCCTAGTTGGTTTAGCCATGAAAAAAGACAAGAACCTTCCCACTAGCCATGATTGGCTGAGATAATGTTCCACTGTGCAAATGGACTACTCCCTTGGACCGAGTAAGTAATGCCATGCTGGCACGTGTCTCTTGTGAATTCGCTGTAAATCAGGATCTCTGATTGGCTATGTTCAACCTTGCATTTATAGTTGGCTTCCATGGCTGTATGGGTACATAAGCATTTCACAGTTAAGATTTGTTTACACTACAGGCTTAACGCAAAAATCAGTTTGGTTTTTAAAATCCGTTTTGGACTACGGACTGTCCAAATAGCAAGTCACAAGTGACCAAATCAGATGTGTGTGTGATCAAACAGCAGCCATTTGCTGACATGGCTACGCTAGTTGTCGTAGTAATGTCGGGTGTTCACGCAGTGGTGTTGATTGATTCGTGGTGGTGCTCGTGGTTCCTGTCACTCAGAAGCTATATAGCAAGCTACGGTAGTTTGAAATGTGGCTTGAAATATCACATTTCATGTGCTTTTTGGCTGTCCAGACTGCAGGAAAAATAACCAATTAAAATATGCAAATAAATAGGATTGGAGTCACTACAAAACTGCCAATGTGAACAACGCTTTAGTTTACACCTGTTATTTATTTATTTTTAATATCAAATTTAAAAAAGGGGTGGATCAGCTTAATATTGCGGATAGATTGTTGCTTCCATCAATGTAATTGTCTGCATCATTTCCAATCGCCCATATATTTTTGGGGTAAATATATATATCCATATACATACATGCAAGCATACATATACAGATATATACATACACATACCTATATAGACATACTTTAAGAATATACCTTTATTATTCCCCGCAAACTCTACCACCCCTCCCCCAATTGGAGTAAACTAATAAACACTTAGGCTTCTACCTTCAGTTTATACATCTTACACATTTTACAGACAATCTATTCTAAGTTATATTTTGTTTGTTTTTAGTCCTTCCTTCCTTCCTTCCTTCTGATGTCCATCCAGTTTGATTTCTATTTGTAACTGTGCTATTTACATTTCTGAACCTATATTCGTTTTACATTGTTTATCTTGTTATTAGTCCCACCCTTCAGCTCCATTCAACCCCTCCCATCTATCTCTTAACATCATCCATTTTGGATTTCCATTTGCCATATATTTTTCAACTGTGCTGTGATGCTTCACAAAAGTACTGAACCTTTCTATTCTCATAGCTTCTACAGATAGTAAAATAAAAATAAACATTTTTAAAATAATTATTATATTATTGATTGATTGACTATGGCTTTTCAAATCACCCAGTATTGCTATCTGCAGCGTTAGTTCTAGGCAAATGTTGCAATTCTTAAACCACTTTTACACCTGTTGTTTACGAAGCATGCAATACATAACATTTGATAAGGCGATTACTAATAAGACAGTACATACACGTGTTTAGTAATATGACCCTTCAATAAATGTCACTCATCAAACTCCTCCTCGCTTTTCTACAGATGGGCTGAAGAGACCCTTTGTATTCTTCAAACATGTCAGGGAGCTAACTCCTGGCTACTATTTGCATTTTACTCCTTTTTTTGTTTTTTGACTCTATGCACACTCACTACCCATACAGGCATTCAGAAAGTATTCAAACATGCCAACACACACACAGCTTCTCTGTTTATCATCTATCCTGATTTCCTAGTCACTTTTAACCCTACCTACATATACAGTTGAAGTCAGAAGTTTACATAAACTGAGTTTAAATGTATTTGGTGTTTCACAATTCCTGACATTTAATCCTAGTAAAAATTCCATGTCTTAGGTCATTTAGGATCAACACTTTATTTTAGGAATGTGAAATGTCAGAATAATAGTAGAGAGAATTATTTATTTCAGCTTTTATTTTTCATCACATTCCCAGTGGGTCAGATGTTAACATACACTCAATTAGTATTTGGTAGCATTGCCTTAATTGTTTAACTTGGGTCAAACATTTCAGGAAGCCTTCCACAAGCTTCCCACAATAAGTTGGGTGAATTTTGGCCCATTCCTCCTGACAGAGCTGGTGTAACTGAGTCAGGTTTGTAGGCCTCCTTGCTCGCACACACCTATTTAGGTCTGCCCACAAATTTTCTATATGATTGAGGTCAGGGCTTTGTGATGGCCACTCCAATACCTTGACTTTGTTGTCCTTAAGCCATTTTGCCACAACTTTGAAAGTATGCTTGGGCTCATTGTCCATTTGGAAGACCCATTTGTGACCAAGCTTTAACTTCCTGACTGACTTGAGATGTTGCTTCAATATATCCACATAATAGATGGCATCATGAGGTAGGAAAATGTTGAAGTGCACCAGTCCCTCCTGCAGCAAAGCACCCCCACAACATGATGCTGCCACCCCCATGCTTCACGGTTGGGATGGTGTTCTTCGGCTTGCAAGCCACCCCCTTTGTCCTCCAAACATAACGATGGTCATTATGGCCAAACAGTTCTATTTTTGTTTCATCAGACCGGAGGACATTTCTCCAAAAAGTACGATCTTTGTCCCAATGTGCAGTTGCAAACCGTAGTCTGGCTTTTTTATGACGGTTTTGGAGCAGTGGCTTCTTCCTTGCTGAGCGGCCTTTCAGGTCATGTCGATATAGGACTCGTTTTACTGTGGATATAGATACTTTTGTACCCGTTTCCTCCAGCATTTTCACAAGGTCCTTTGCTGTGTCTTTGCACTTTTCGCACCAAAGTACGTTCATCTCTAGGAGACAGAATACATCTCCTTCCTGAGCGGTATGATGGCTGCGTGGTCCCATGGTGTTTATACTTACGTACTGTTGTTTGTATAGATGAACGTGGTACCTTCAGGCATTTGGAAATTGCTCCCAAGGATGAACCAGACTTGTGGAGGTCTACAATATATTTTCTGAGGTGTTGTCTGATTTCTTTTGATTTTCCCATGATGTCAAGCAAAGAGGCACTGAGTTTGAAGGTAGGCCTTGAAATACATCCACAGGTACACCTCCAATTGACTCAAATGATGTAAATTAGCCTATCAGAAGCTTCTAATGCCATGACATAATTTTCTGGAATTTTCCAAGCTGTTTAAAGGCACAGTCAACTTAGTGTTTGTTAACCTCTGACCCACTGGAATTGTGATACAGTGAATTATAAGTGAAATAATCTGTCTGTAAACAATTGTTGGAAAAATGACTTGTGTCAAAGTAGATGTCCTAACCGACTTGCCAAAACTATAGTTTGTTAACAAGAAATTTGTGGAGTGGTTGAAAAACTAGTTTTAAATGACTCCAACATAAGTGTATGTAAACTTCCGACTTCAACTGTACAGTCAGTGCCTTCAAAAAGTATTCATACCCCTTACTAAAATTGATTACATGTTTTTTTCCATCAATCGACACATAATATCCCATATTGAAAAAGCAAAAGCAATTTGTTGTGTTAGTCAATTCAAAATGGATTAAAAATGTTTTTCGCACCCATCTACACACAATACCCCATAATGACAAAGTGAAAACATGTTTTTATAAATGTTAGCAAATGTATTAAATTGAACACAGAAATATCTTATTTACATAAGTATTCACACCCCTAAGTCAATATTTTGTAGGAGCACCTTTGGCAGCGATTACAGGTAAGTTTAAGAGCACACCTGGATTGTACAATTTGCACATTCAAATTCTTCAAGCTCTCAAGTTGTTTGTTGATCATTGCCAGACAGCCATTTAAGTCTTGCCATAGATTTTCAATGCGATTTAAGTCAAAACTGTAACTAGGCCATTCAGGAACATTCAATGTCTTGGTAAGCAACTCCAGTGTATGAAAGGTGAATTTGTCTCTCAATCTCTGTTGGAAAGCAGACTGAACCAGGTTTTCCTCTTGGATTTGCCTGTGCTTAGCTCCATTCCATTTATTTTTATCCCAAAAACACTCCATAGTCCTTGCCGATGACAAGCATAACCATAACATGATGCAGCCACCATGCTCAGAAATATGAAGTGTGGTTATGGTGGATTTGCCCTAAACATAACGCTGTGTATTCAGGACATAAAGTTCATTTCTTTGTCTAATTTTTTGCTACTTTACTTTAGTGCCTTATTATAAAACAGGATGCATGTTTTGGAGAAAAACAATTATGTACATGCTTCCTTTTCACACTGTTATTTAGTTTTTATTTTACTAGGCAAGTCAGTTAAGAACAAATTCTCATTGACAATGATTGCCTACCCCGGCCAAACCTGGACGACGCTTGGCCAATTGTGTGCCGCCCTTTGGGACTCCCAATCATGGCCGGATGTGATACAGCAACAGAGTTAGGAAGGATGCCTGTGTTTTAAGTGACTGGGTATATTAATACACCATCCAAAGTGTAATTAATAACCATGCTCAAATGGATATTCAATGTCTGCTTAAAAAAAAAAAAATGTACCAATAGATGTCCTTCTTTGCGAGGTACTGGTACTCCTTGTATATAGCCTTGTTATTTTATTACCGTTTTTATGTACGTATTTTATGTATTCGTTCGGTTTCACAGTGTGGACCGAACAGAGGTCACCATACTGAACGGTTTGGTACGAATGTGTACCATTACAACTAATATTTGCACATTGTTATATTAGCATAACACCGCTTCCACATTATTATGTGAAGTATAGTTTATTCTACATAGAACTGTTACACTTTAAAGTTATCAAAACACTTAGTTTAGAATATCTACATAAGTTCAGCAATTGCACTTGTCTCAAATGACTCTTTAGGCTACTGACCGATGCAAAGCTTCCTCCTGAGTGGTATGAGAAGAGTGCCATCCTCCTGCATCTCACATCTGCTTGTAGTTATTGAACTCTGCTGGGTTGAGGCAAAGTCTGTCATATCCGGGATGGAGTGTCATGCATTTCATCTCCCTGCCATGTAACGACACCATTCTATAACCTGTAATACATTACATAGATGGAAGGGACTTCATCACCCACTTGACTTGAAGACAGAACCACACCCAGAGAACTGTGCATGTCAGTGTGTGCTTAGACAGCCAAATCCTTAGATTCGGCCAAATAGACTAATAGAATGCCATTCTAGTTCTGGTTAGACAGCTGAAGTTGTGCTCTACACACAACTGATTTTTATTTGCTCGGTAAGTGTAGGCATACTGGTCTTTATAGACATCAATATGATAGTTACAGCATAAAAATGTGTCTTCGTAACAAACACGCATACATTTTTAGTCGATATATGGATCTACACTCAAGCTAGGCGATGTTTGTAGGCGATGTAGACTACACCTGTAGGGATATTAGTTCTGGGATTTCTCCCCCGGGAAAGATCTAACAGCGGACATAAGGAGAGATGAGACAAAACTAGCCAGTTATAGAACATTGTGATATAGGACAGCGGAGCCGACTCAAGACTGGGCATTCAACTCACAGTTGACACGGTTTCAACGGTAACATGTATTTACATGACGAAACGTTAAAACTAAGTTGCAAGCTACTTTCATAGCAAGGTGTTGTAGAACAAGTGTCTTATGAAACACATTCCAGACACTGGCTCCTGCCATAACTGATTTGACAAAAATATCAGCTAGATAAGATAGCGTGGTGATATCTGTAGCTGGCTATGCTAGCTAGCTGCTGTCAGCTTGGCTAAACACAAGGTAAGTGCAGGCTTTAGCTGAATTAGCTGACCATCTTGAAAATGACGAGTCAGCTGAGTACACAACCTGGTAATCCATTTGGCTCTGCGGACTCTTTGAATGTTAACCTATTTAAAAAGACGGAGAGCATGATCACAGTCATCTAGAACAGCTGGTGCTCTCACGCATGGTTCAGTGCTGCTTGCCTCGAAGCGAGCATGGAAAGCATTTAGCTCGTCTGGTAGGCTTGCGTCACTGGGCAGCTCGCAGCTGGGTTTCCCTTTGTAATCCGTGATAGTTTGCAAGCCCTGCAACATCCAACGAGCGTCAGAGCCGGTGATGTAGGATTCGAGCTTACTCCAGTATTGACGCTTTGCCTGTTTGATGGCGTTAGAAGTCATGGGGGGATTTCTTATAAGCGTCTGGATTAGAGTCCCGCTCCTTGAATGCGGCAGCTCTAGCCTTTAGCTCAGTGCGGATACTTCCTTGGCTTATGGTTGGGATATGTATGTACGACGTCATCGATGCACTTACTAATGAAGCCGGTGACTAATGTGGTAAACTCTTCAATGCCATCAGATGAGTCCCAAAACATATTCCAGTCTGTGCTAGCAACACAGTCCTGTAGTTAGCATCAGCTTTTTCATTGACCACTGGTACTTTCTGTTTAGGTTTTAGCTTGTAATCAGGAGGATAAGATTTATGGTCAGATTTGCCAAATGGAGAACTTTGTATGAGTCTCTGTGTGTGGATTAAAGATGATCTAGAGTTTTGCCTCTAGTTGCACAGGTGGCATGCTGGTAGAAATGAGGTCAAATGGATTTCAGTTTTCCTGCATTAAAATAACTTAACCACTAGGTGGTATATAGACCACTATGAAAAATATAAATGAAAACTCTCGGTAAATAGTATGTCCTACAGTTTATCATTAGGTATGAAGAAACGGACAGATGATAAGAGAGGGAGATCAGGGGTGCGTTCATTAGGCACTTGTCCAATAAGAAACTCTTACTTTTATGGTCCTGAAACTGCTTGCATGAAGCATTGCGGTGTAGCGTAAAAAAAACTATGCAGACAAAGAAAACATGACTTCTTCGGCCACACTGATTGGGCCACCTGAGTCAAGGAACTCATCCCCCTGTTTGTTACTGGCTGACCTACCTGTCAGTCATGATGTTACCTCTGCACGCCAACACGACGATGACTCCCGCCGTGGTGGCCATAATGGCGTGGATGGAGGACACGAGCCTGAGAAAGAAGGATAAGAAATTTTTCAAAATAGAAAGTTACACATTTTAGGAGAAGCTTTAGATGCACTACCGTAATTAACAGCTTGTTCATCAAATCAAATTTTATTGGTCACATACACATGGTTAGCAGATGTTAATGCGAGTGTAGCGAAATGCTTATGCTTCTAGTTCAGACAGTGCAGTAATATCTAACAAGTAATATAATATTCACAACGACTACATTATACACACAAATGTAAAGAGATGAATAAGAATATGTACATATAAAATATTGATGAGCGATGGCCGTACGGCATAGGCAAGATGGTATAGAATACAGTATATACATATGAGATGAGTAATGTAGGATATGTAGAAATTATTTAAGTGGCGTTATTTAAAGTGACTAGTGATACCTTTATTAAATACATTTATTAAAGTGGCTAGAGATTTGAGCCAGTATGTTGGCAGCAGCCACTCAATGTCAGTGATGGCTGTTTAACAGTCTGATGGCCTTGAGACTGAAAAACAGCTTCTGGCTCTCGGTCCCAGCTTTGATGCAACTCTAATGACCTCGCCCCTGGATGATAGCGGGAAGAACAGGTAGTGGCTCGGGTGGTTGTTGTCCTTGATGATCTTTTTGGCCTTCCTGTGACATCGGGTGCTGTATGTAGGTGTCCTGGAGAGCAGGTAGTTTGTTTCCGGTGATGCATTGCGCAGACAGCACTACCCTAAAGAGAGCCTTGCGGTTGAAGGCCGTGCAGTTGCCGTACCAGGAGGTGATACAGCTCGACAGGATGCTCTCGATTGTGCGTCAGTAAAAGTTGAGTGTTTTAGGTGACAAGACAAATTTCTTCAGCCTCCTGTGGATGAAGAGACGCTTTTGCGCTCTCTTCACCATGCTGTCTGAATGGGTGGACCATTTCAGTTAGTCCGTGATGTGTACGCCGAGGAACTTAAAACTTTCAACCTTCTCCACTACTGTCCCGTCGATGTGGATGGGGGGGGGGGGGGGGGTGCTCCCTCTGCCGTTTTCTGAAGTCCACGATCATCTTCTTTATTTTGTTGATGTTGAGTGAGAGGTTATTTTCCTGACACCACACTCCGAGGGCCCTCACCTCCTCCCTGTAGGCCGTCTCGTCGTTGTTGGTAATCAAGCCTACCACTGTAGTGTTGTCTGCAAACTTGATGATTGAGTTGGAGGCGTGCATGGCCACACAGTCATGGGTGAAAAGCGAGTACAGGAGAGGGCTGAGAACGCACCCTTGTGGGGCCCCAGTGATGAGGATCAGCGGGGTGGAGATGTTTCCTACCTTCACCACCTGGGGACGGCCCGTCAGAAAGTCCAGGACCCAGTTGCACAGGGCGGGGTCGAGACCCAGGGTCTTGAGCTTAATGACGAGTTTGGAGGGTACTATGGTGTTAAATGCTGAACTGTAGTCAATGAACAGCATTCTTACATAGGTATTCCTCTTGTCCAGATGGGATAGGGCAGTGTGCATGCGATTGCGTCATCTGTGGACCTATTGGGGCGGTAAGCAAATTGGAGTGGGTCTAGGGTGTCAGGTAGGCTGGAGGTGATATGATCCTTGACTAGTCTCTCAAAGCACTTCATGATGATAGAGGTGAGTGCTACAGGGCGAAAGTCATTTAGTTCAGTTACCTCTGCTTTCTTGGGAACAAGAACAATGGTGGCCAGCATGTGGGGACAGAAGACTGGGACAGGGATTGATTGAATATGTCTGTTAAACACACCAGCCAGCTAGTCTGCACATGCTCTGAGGACGCGGCTAATGGATGCCGTCTGGGCCGGCAGTCTTGCGATGGTTAACAGGAGCAAGATGTCCGCGACAAGACTGGTTTTCTTTTTGTAATCTGATTGACTGTGGACCCTGCCACATACGTCTCGTGTCTGAGCCGTTGAATTGCGACTTTACTTTTACTCTATACTGACGCTTTGCTTGTTTGATTTCCTTACGGAGGGAATAACTACACTGTTTGTATTCGGTCATGTTTCCAGTCGCCTCGCCATTATTAAAAGCGGTGGTTAGCGCTTTCAGTTTTGAGCGAATGCTGCCATCAATCCACGGTTTCAGGTTAGAGAAGGTTTCAATAGTCACAGTGGGTACAACATATCCGATGCACTTGCTAATAAACCCACTCATCGAGTCAGCGTATACGTCAATGTTATTGTCTGAGGCTACCTGGAAAATCTCCCAGTCCACTTGATCGAAGCAATCTTGAAGCGTGGAATCCGATTGGTCAGACCAGCATTGGATAGACCTGAAGACGGGCATTTCCTGTTTTAATTTTTGCCTATAGGATGGGGTAATATATAGGTGGCAGTATTTTCACGTCCGGATGAAAAGCGTGTCCAAAGTAAACTGCCTGCAACTCAGGCCCAGAAGCTAAGATATGCATATTATTAGTAGATTTGGATATAAAACACTCTAAAACTGTTTGAATCATGTCTGAGTTTGGCAGGCGAAACCCTGAGGACAAACCATTCAGATTTTTTGTTGTTGTTGAGGTCACTCTCTTTTCAATGGGTTTTCATTGGGAATCCAGATTTCTAAGGGACCTTCTTGCAGTTCCTATCGCTTCCACTGGATGTCAACAGTCTTTAGAAATTGGTTGAGGTTTTTCCTTTGAGAAATGAAGAAGTAGCACTGTTCAGAATGAGGCTCGAGGGAAGTGTACTTTTTGTTAGAGGCGAGTGACCTGAAAGCTAGCTACAATTTGTTTTCCTCCGGTATTGAACACAGATCATCCCGTCTTAAATTTGATCGATTATTTACGTTAAAAAATACCTAAAGTTGTATTCCAAAAGTAGTTTGAAATGTTTGGACAAAGCTTACAGGTAACTTATGAGATATTTTGTAGTCACGTTGCGCAAGTTGGAACCGGTGTTTTTCTGGATCAAACGCGCCAAAAAAAATGGACATTTTGGATATATATATATAGACGGAATTAATCGAACAAAAGGACCATTTGTGATGTTTATGGGACATATTGGAGTGCCAACAAAAGAAGCTCGTCAAAGGTAAGGCATGAATTATATCTTTATTTCTGCGATTTGTGTCGCGCCTGGAGGGTTGAAATAGGATTGTCTGTGTTTGTTTACTGGGGTGCTGTCCTCAGATAATAGCATCGTTTGCCTTTTTGAAATCTGACATGTTGGCTGGATTCACAACAAGCGTAGCTTTAATTTGGTGTATTGCATGTGTGATTTCATGAAAGTTGAATTTTTATAGTAATTCATTTGAATTTGGCACTCTGCATTTTCACTGGATGCTAGCGTCCCACATATCCCAGAGAGGTTAAAACTCGTTTTTCAACCACCACAAATTTCTTGTTAACAAACTATAGTTTTGGCAAGTCGGTTAGGACATTTACTTTGTGGATGACAAGTCATTTTTCCCAACAATTGTTTACAGACACATTATTTCACATCTAATTCACTGTATCACAATTCCAGTGGGTCAGAAGTTTACATACACTAAGTTGACTGTGCCTTTAAACAGCTTGGAAAATTCCAGAAAATGATGTCATGGCTTTAGAAGCTTCTGATAGGCTAATTTACATCATTTGAGTCAATTGGAGGTGTACCTGTGGATGTATTTCAAGGCCTACCTTCAAACTCAGTGCCTCTTTGCTTGACATCATGGGAAAATTAAAAAAAATCAGCCAAGACCTCAGAAAACAATTGTAGACCTCCACAAGTCTGGTTCATCCTTGGGAGCAATTTCCAAATTCCTGAAGGTACCACGTTCATCTGTACAAACAATAGTACGCAAGTATAAACACCATGGGATCACGCAGCCGTCATAACCGCTCAGGAAGGAGACGCGTTCTGTCTCCTAGAGATGAACGTACTTTGGTGCGAAAGGTGCAAATCAATCCCAGAACAGCAAATGACCATGTGAAGATGCTGGAGGAAACAGGTACAGAAGTATCTATATCCACAGTAAAACGAGTACTATATCAACATAACCTGAAAGGCCGCTCAGCAAGGAAGCCACTGCTCCAAAACCGCCATAAAAAAGCCAGACTACGTTTTGCACATGGGGACAAAGATCGTACTTTTGTCGAAATGTCCTCTGGTCTGATGAATCAAAATGACCATAGTTATCTTTGGGGGAAAAATGGGGAGGCTTGCAAGCCGAAGAACACCATCCCAACCGTGAAGCACGGGGGTGGCAGCATCATGTTGTGAAGGGGTGCTTTGCTGTAGGAGGGACTGGTGCACTTCACAAAATAGATGGCATCAGGAGGCTGGAAAATTATGTGGATATATTGAAGCAACATCAAGACAATTGGACAATGAGCCCAAGCATACTTCCAAAGTTGTGGCAAAATGGCCTGTTGAGGATAGGGGGTGCTGTTTTCACTTTGGGGGAAAATCGTTCCCAATTTAAACGGCCTCGTACTCAATTCTTGCTCGTACAATATGCATATTATTATTACTATTGGATAGAAAACACTCTCTAGTTTCTAAAACCGTTTGAATTTTGTCTGTGGGTAAAACACAACTCATTTGGCAGCACACTTTGTGACCAGGAAGTGGAAAGTCTGAAATCGGTGCTGTGTTCAAGTGGCTGCCTATAAATGGGCATGATACGTATGACTATACGTGCACGTCATACACCTTCCCCTGGATGTCAAGAGGAAGTGAGAGGAAAAAGGAGTTGATTATCTCTGTCTGACGTTGAATGAGCCCTCTTGGAACAACGTGTCCCCCATTTTCTGTTTTCTGCAAGGCGCGTGTTGGACCTGTTATTGCCTACTGGAAACCTGTCGTTATGGGCCAATATGATCTCCGGCTTTGATTTTATTTGATACATGTTACAATATCATCCTAAAGTATGTTTTTTCAATATAGTTTCATTAGATTATTGAACTTTATTCGGGACGTTCGGCGTGTTACGTTGTTTGACTTTGTTGACGTTGGAGAGCTTAGCGCTGCATGGCCAGTGTGCTTGCTAATTCAAGAGGGAAAGAGGACGTTCTGAATCCAAAACAACGACAATTCTGGACAAAGGACCCCTTATACAACATTCTGATGGAAGATCAGCAAAAGTAGGAACCATTTTGTGATGCTATTTCATATATCTGTCGAACTGTGTACTAGTAGCTTTGCGCTCAGGTTTTGGTTATTCCCTTACCATAACTAAGTCTTATGTCGTAATGAAGATATTTTTAGAATTSTAACACTGCGATTGCATTAAGAACTAATGGATRTATCYTTTCCTATACAACATGTATTTTTTTGTAARGTTTATGAATAGCTATTTGGTCAGAATAGGTGAGAGTCTAATAGAAATATCCGCACATTCTGGGAAAAAGATYCTACGTTAGCATGTTATGCTACGTTATGCTACGTTGTATAACCACGGATTTCAGCTCTAAATATGCACATTTTCGAACAAAACATAAGTGTATGTATAACCTGATGTTATAGGACTGTCATCTGAGGAAGGTTTATGAAGGTTAGTGAAATTTAATATATTTTGCTGGTTCATTCGGTAACGCTAACGTGCCTATTGCTATCGCTAACGTGCCTTGATGAATGAATGCGGTAGTGTGGTAGGCTATTGTAGTAAGCTAATATAATGCTATATTGTGTTTTCGCTGTAAAACACTTAAAAAAATCGGAAATATGGTCTGTATTCACAAGATCTTTGTCTTTCATTTGCTATACACCATGTATTTTTCAGAAATGTTTTATGATGAGTATTTCGGTATGTCACGTTGGTGTCTGTAATTATTCTGGCTGCTTTCGGTGCAATTTCTGATTGTAGCCGCAATGTAAACTATGATTTATACCTGAAATATGCACATTTTTTTAACAAAACATAGATTTATTGTATAACATGTTATAAGACTGTCATCTGATTAAGTTGTTTCTTGGTTTCGTTGGTTTGTTCTAGGTTAGTTTGGTTGATTTTGTGCATGCTACCTGTGCTGTGAAAAATGTCTGTGCTTTTTTCTATTTGTTGGTGAGCTAACATAAATATATATTGTGTTTTCCCTGTAAAACATTTTAAAAAATCGGACATGTTGGCTGGATTCACAAGATGTGTATCTTTCATTAGCTGTATTGGACTTGTTAATGTGTTAAAGTTAAATATTTCTAAAAAAATATTTTTTGAATTTCGCGCTCTGCCTTTTCAGTGGAATGTGGGAGGAGTTCCGCTAGCGGAACCCCTTTCCTAGACAGGTTAAGGACAACAAAGTCAAGGTATTGGAGTGGCCATCACAAAGCCCTGACCTCAATCCTATAGAAAATTTGTGGGCAGACCTGAAAAAGCGTGTGCGAGCAAGGAGGCCTACATAACTTGACTCAGTTACACCAGCTCTGTCAGGAGGAATGGGCCAACATTCACCCAACTTATTGTGGGAAGCTTGTGGAAGGCTACCCGAAACGTTTGACCCAAGTTAAACAATTTAAAGTCAATGCTACCAAATACTAATTGAGTGTATGTAAACTTCTGACCCCCTGGGAATGTGATGAAAGCAATAAAAGCTGAAATAAATCATTCTCTCTACTATTATTCTGACATTTCACATTCTTAAAATAAAGTGGTGATCCTAACTGACCTAAGACAGGGAATTCTTACTAGGATTAAATGTCAGGAATTGTGAAAAATGTATTTGGCTAAGGTGTATGTAAACTTCTGACTTCAACTGCATATGGTTTGCAGTTTACATATAGTCCAGTGAAGTTCTTTCAGGACTGTCGGAGTGTCTGCTTGGGGGGGATATATACGGCTGTGACTATAATCGAAGAGAATTCTCTTGGGAGATAATGCGGTCGGCATTTTATTTTAAGGAATTCCAGGTCAGTTGAACAAATGGACTTGAGGTCCTGTTTGTTATGATTACACCATGAGTCGTTAATCATAAGGCATAAACCCCCACCCTTCTTCTTACCAGAGAGATGTTTGTTTCTGTCGGCGCGATGCATGAAGAAACCGGGTGGCTGTACTGACTCTGACAAAATATCCCGAGTGAGCCATGTTTCCATGAAACAGAGAATGTTACAATCTGATGTCTCTCTGGAAGGCAACTCATGCCCTAATTTCGCCCACCTTGTTATCTAGAGATTGGACATTGGTGAGTAATATGCTCAGAAGCGGTGGCTGGTGTGCTCGCCTTCTAAGAACTGACCAGTAGGCCTCCATCAGCCTCTCCTGCGCTGACCGCGTTGTTTTGGGTCGGCCTCTGGGATCAGATCCCATGGCCAGGGTGGAGGTCCGAACAAAGGATCCGCTTCGGGAAAGTTGTATTCCTGGTCATAATGTTGGTAAGTTGACGTATCTTTTATATCCAATAGTTCTTCCTGGCTGTATGTAATAACACTTGAGATTTTCTGGGCCAACAATGTAAGAAATAATACATAAAAAACTGCATAGTTTCCTAAGGACCTGAAGCGAGGCGACCATCTCTGTCGGCGCCATCTTGCCACCTCATGAATACAAGTTGAAGTAGAAATATGTTAATAAACAGAAACAGTACTTACAGGCAATAGTGAAATGAAAAGTGGTCAACTTTGCCAATGTATGTTAGATTCCGATGAGAGACAAGCAAATCATAGGGAGAACAGCATCCTCATACTCTCCGTTTTCTAAAGTAAGGATGTCACTACACAAGTTGCAAATGGACAGAGTATAATTTTTCTTCGGGGAAATTAAGAATGTAAGCATTTTACCAAGGGTAGCGTACTCCACATCCAGCCTCACAAGCAATTGTGGCAGGCTAATAGATACGCACCCATTTCATCAGTTTGCCGTTCCATTTGGTATTTCCTTTGGTCTTGGTCTGCAAACTTCTATTAACTATATTTCTGAGAGGTGCAATTCACATATAAGAGAATGGAATACTCCGTTTCACTTCTCCCTTTCATTCGGGGCCTGCCTTTATTGAAAACATTTGCGCCCAATATCTGTAATGTGAGATGTTATGCAAATTGTCAGCGATTGGATCATCTTCACAAAGGTTGCAATAATACCCAATCCTGCGTTTTTCCACACAGGAAAGGAATATATAACTTTTTTATAGTCAGCATTTTGAAAATACATATTTCTGAAAGCTAATGGGACCTCTGCTTTAACCAGGGTTAAAGGGTTATAACCAGGGTTATTAATAATAATAATATGAGTCAGTCAATTCAGATAGGGAAAGGGGGATACCTAGTCAGTTGTGCAACTGAATGCATTCAACTGAAATGTGTCTTCAGTTGGAATTCAGGAAGTGGCCTGAAATTCCAATTAATCATAAGAGGCATTTACTTTTCAATGACTTCTGAATAAACTGAAAAGGAGAAGCTATATATTTCAAACGTTTTTCCAATTAAATGAATTGCTGAATTGGGTGACCTTAATTCGAATAGACCCCAACCCTGTCTCTCTTTTGACTAAAGCTAAACCAGCACATCGTTTCTTAGAGGACAACGATTGGACCGGTTACTTTCTAGACTGTCCAAGTGCACCCCTATTGGAGCAGCTCTAGACTTAATCCTTATAGTGAAGGAAATAAAATGCTAGTAAAACATAGCGACATTCAGTTTGGACTCCGGGCCAATTCAATGGGAACATAACAGACATGTGTGACTGACAGACACCGCAGAGACTTGATATGGATCGCCCATCACAAATCTAACCACCACTCATTCTGCACAGATTCAAAGACCAAAACACCAAATAATTATATTTCATATGGGCTGCGACCAAAATGGCACCACTATGGGCCCTGGTAAAAAGTAGTACACTAAAGGGAATAGGGTGCTATTTCAGACACAACCAAGGAGTTCGCCTTAAAATTGTGGACGAAGGGCTTGTTCAACCAGGCACTCAACTTCCGGCTTAGTTTGACAGATCTTGGCATCTCTGGCAATATGCAGCTTGAAATCACATTCCTTCACCCTTACCCACAGCCATTCGCTATTCACGCCTTTTATGAATCACTCAATTTCCAAATTATTAAAGGTGATTGTATTTAGCAGTACAGTAGTCTCACTCCAGGCTAGGTCAAAGGAGGGAGAAGGCACACCGAGCCATTTCCTGTTGAGACCTGCTGCTCTGGAGGCTGGCACCCTTCTCCACAGACCTTTGTTTCATATTGCAGCTTTAATAGGCCTATCATTTCTTTCCTATGGACAATAAAGTATCTATCCATCTATCTAGTATTTATTAGTGTTGTCACAATACCAACATTTTGACACCATCACGATACTAGAGGTCGACCGATTGTGATTTTTCAACGCCGATACCGATTATTGGAGGACCAAAAAAAGCCGATACCGATTAAATCTGCCATTTTATTTTATTTATTTGTAATCATGACAATTACAACAATACTGAATGAACACTTATTTTAACTTAATATAATACATCAATAAAATCAATTTAGCCTTAAATAAATAATGAAACATGTTCAATTTGGTTTAAATAATGCAAAAACAAAGTGTTGGAGAAGAAAGTAAAAGTGCAATATGTGCCATGTAAGAAAGCTAACGTTTAAGTTCCTTGCTCAGAACATGAGAACATATGAAAGCTGGTGGTTCCTTTTAACATGAGTCTTTAATATTCCCAGGTAAGAAGTTTTAGGTTGTAGTTATTATAGGAATTATAGGACTATTTCTCTCTATACCATTTGTATTTCATATACCTTTGACTATTGGAAGTTCTTATAGGCACTTTAGTATTGCCAGTGTAACAGTATAGCTTCCGCCCCGCTCCTCGCTCCTACCTGGGCTCGAACCAGGAACACATCGACAACAACCACCCTCGAAGCAGCGCTACCCATGCAGAGCAAGGGGAACAACTACTCCAAGTCTCAGAGCGAGTGACGTTTGAAACGCTATTAGCGCGCACCCCGCTAACTAGCTAGCCATTTCACATCGGTTACACCAGCCTAATCTCGGGAGTTGATAGGCTTGAAGTCATAAACAGTGCAATGCTTGAAGCATTGCGAAGAGCTGCTGACAAAATACACGAAAGTGCTGTTTGAATGAATGCTTACGAGCCTGCTGCTGCCTACCACCGCTCAGTCAGACTGCTCTATCAAATCATAGACTTAATTAAAACATAACACACAGAAATACGAGCCTTATGTCATTAATATGGTCGAATCCGGAAACTATCATCTCGAAAACAAAACGTTTATTCTTTCAGTGAAATACGGAACCGTTCCGTATTTTATCTAACGGGTGGCATCCATAAGTCTAAATATTCCTGTTACATTGCACAACCTTCAATGTTATGTCATAATTACGTAAAATTCTGGCAAATTAGTTCGCAACGAGCCAGGTGGCCCAAACTGTTGCATATACCCTGACTCTGCGTGCAATGAACGCAAGAGAAGTGACACAATTTCACCTGGTTAATATTTCCTGCTAACCTGGATTTGTTTTAGCTAAATATGCAGTTTAAAATAATATATTTCTGTGTATTGATTTTAAGAAAGGCATTGATGTTAATGGTTAGGTACAGTCGTGCAACTATTGTGCTTTTTTCGTAAATGCGCTTTTGTTAAATCATCCCGTTTGGCGAAGTTGGCTGTCTTTGTTAGGAAGAAATAGTCTTCACACAGTTCGCAACGAGCCAGGCGGCCAAAACTGCTGCATATACCCTGACTCTGTTGCATGAGAAGTGACAAAGAAATTCATGTTAGCAGGCAATATTAACTAAATATGCAGGTTTAAAAATATATACTTGTGTATTGATTTTAAGAAAGGCATTGATGTTTATGGTTAGGTACCTTTTTCGCATATGCGCACCGCATCGATTATATGCAACGCAGGACACGCTAGATAAACTAGTAATATCATCAACCATGTGTAGTTAACTAGTGATTATGATTGATTGATTGATTGTTTTTTATAAGATAAGTTTAACACTAGCTAGCAAATTACCTTGGCTTCTTACTGCATGCTCGTGGAGTGCAATGAGAGGCAGGTGGTTAGAGCGTTGGACTAGTTAACCGTAAGGTTGCAAGATTGAATCCCCGAGCTGACAAGGTAAAAATCTGTCGTTCTGCCCCTGAACAAGGCAGTTAACCCACCGTTCCTAGGCAGTCATTGAAAATAAGAATGTGTTCTTAACTGACTTGCCTAGTTAAATAAAGGTGTAAAAAATATATATATATATAACGATTTCCGATTGTTATGAAAACTTGAAATCGGCCCTAATTAAATCGGCCATTCCGATTAATCGGTCGACCTCTATTCGATACTGCGATTTGATGTTCCAAACATATTGCTTACTACGCTGAAAAAATATATAAAGCGCAACATGTAAAGTGTTGTTCACATGTTTCATGAGCTGAAATAAAAAAAATCCCTGAAATTTTCCATACAAAAAGCTTATCTCTATTTTTTCACAAATTTGTTTACATCCATATTGGTGAGCATTTCTCCTTTTCCAAGATAATCCATCCACCTGACAGGTGTGGCATATCAAGAAGCTAATTAAACAGTATGATCATTACACAGGTGCATCTTGTGCTGGGGACAATAAAAGTCCACTTTAAATACGCCGTTTTGTCACACAACACAATGACACAGATGTCTCAAGTGTTGAGGAAGCATGCAATTGGCATGCTGACTGCAGGAATGTCTACCAGAGCTGTTGCCAGATAATTTAATGTTAATTTCTCTATCATAAGCTGCCTCCAACGTTGTTTTTAATAATTTGGCAGAATGTCCAACCGGCCTCACAACCGCAGACCACGTGTTTCCACGCCAGCCGAGGACCTCCACATCAAGCTACTTCACCTGTGGGATCGTCTTGATGGGGGGGTGCTGTAACTCAGTAAAATCTTTTGTTGCATGTTGCGTTTAATTTTTGTTCAGTATGTGTCTGCTGGAGATACACTCTTGTCTAACAAGGTTGGTTGTTTCTACTTGCCACTACATAAATCTATTTCAACGTTTATGTATTTATATTGGTTAATTGAGATTACATATCAATAAGGTGTTATGCGATTGGTCTTGCTACAGACAGGAGGGTAATACAGTTGTCCTCCACAGCTAAATGTTCTTGTCTATTTTCAGGTATTTACACCTATTGTATATTATTTTTGTAATTGTTGTCTTTGATTACAAAAGCTCAGTCTGATTATTCAATACAAGCGAATAAACACCAATCAACTGGGACTGCTGGATGAGCATTCCTTTCTTTAAAAAAACAATGCAAGGGAGTTAAGAAGTACGATCACATCTGTTACAAGAGCATAAGAAAATGAGTTTTGATCAGTCATGGAAATAAAAGCGCTGAAAACATGTTGGCTCACTATTTAAAAAAGGAAGCTGGAGAACCAGCTAGATTATGAAAATATCAATATGGTATCAATATAATATAAAATAATAGTGTGATATGCAACTATCGATTTCTTCCCCCATCACTACCACATATAGCCTACTGAATACGTCTTAACTATGTTTCATTGGATACAAGTGTTCACAAAAGGACCATGTTATTAGGCCTATATTATTCCTGCATTGGCCAATAGCCACATATTGCGGGGCAGGAGCTCCAAGTGTGTGATAATGTTTAGATTTTATAGATAGTTGTACAAAAGGACCTATAATGGAGCGAGCAGGTTGCATCTATGGTAACTAAGTGCAGCAAAACACTTTTTTCCCCTCCTCTACCTTAAAAGATTCAATGCGCCACAAGACCTGATGAACATTAACACCGGCTACATATGCCCCACCCTGGAATATGCCGCAGCTCATGGACCCAGGCCTAGTCTGATGACCCGGAGCGTATTCAGAAGAGAGCATGCATGCCGCATCATCCTAGGAGGATACTCCAGTTATACTGAGGCACTACTGACCCTGTCCCTACCCAGGCTTCTTGAAAAGGAGGACACAGCTCTGTAGACTTCGCTGTCAGCCTCCTCAACTCTCCATTCAGAGACCATCTACCCCCTGACCGAAAAACAGCAACAGGTAGGAACACCCGCAGCCAAAATCAACTGACAACCCCAAAGTCAACAATACAGAAGGTCACCAATCCCATACCTCTGTTCATTAATTAGTCACTAAGATTGCTGGACCTCTTGATTCATAATTGTATAATTTCTATACATTTTTGTATTTTGGCAACCTCTTAAATCATACATATTTTGTATGCGCAATGATTTCAGTTTGTATTGACTGCTATGAGCGTACATTTGTTTTACTTTAATGAACACACTCACACGGCCAAATGTATGTGGACACCCCTACACCGTTGCTGACAGGTGTATAAAAATCTTGCACACAGCCCTGCAATTTCCATAGACAAACATTGGTAGTAGAATGGCGTTACTGAGCCCAGTGACTTTCAACATGGCACCGTCACAGGATGCCATCTTTCCAACAAGTCCGTTCGTCAAATTTCTGCCCTGCTCGAGCTGCCCGGTCAACTGTAAGTGCTGTCATTGTGAAGTGGAAATGACTAGGAGCAAAAACGGCTCAGCCGCGAAGTGGTAGGCCACACAAGCTCACAGAAACGGGACCAACGAGTGCTGAAGCGTGTAAAAATCAACTGTCCTCGGTTACAACACTAGCTAACAAGTTCCAAATGGCCTCTGGAAGCAACGTCAGCATAACGCCCATAATTTTGGAATGAGATGTTCGACGAGCAGGTGTCCACATACTTTTGGTCAGTATGGATCTATCTTTAACTGTATGTTTCATTGGATAAGCATGTTGACAAAATGACCATATTATAATTCATATGAGGCCTATATTATTATGTTAGGCATGGCTACGAACAGTGTGGCTACATGGGTGATCTTATGTTCTTCCATGATGGAAAGACCTGGGCTTATCCTGCCTGAACCCATCAATAGGAGGAGGCCTTCACATCAGTCCCATACACATGGTGCACTGCAGGTGGAGATAAGGTCCTTTCCATGTAAAGGGACCCATGAGCACCAACATGTGAAATTGGGTTTCAAATGAAAGCTATATAGAAAGTCTACATCTCCTTTAACTTATTTTTTTAAAACATTTCGTTGCATTACAAAGTGGGATTGAACGATTTAATTGTATTGTTTGTCATCGATCTACACAAAATACTCCATAATGTACATAATCTATAACTTTTTACAAATTAATACTAATTTAATAACTAAAATAGTAGTTGCATAAGTATTCACCCATTTTGCTTAGGCAAAGCTAAATTAGTTCTGAAATAAACTTTGTCATAACAAATCACATAAGTTAAGTTACACTGTGTGAAATAATAGGACATTCTTTTTTTATGTCCCCCATACATACAACAACTGTAAGGTCCCCCAGTCAAGTACCGAATTTAAAGCACATATTCAACTACAAAAGACCAGGGAGCTTTTCGAAAGCCTCGAAGAAGGGCAGTGATGGGTAGATGGGTAACAATAACAAATCAGACACTGACTATATATTTAAGCATGGTCAAGTTAATAATTACATTGTGGATTATGTATTAAGTCACCCAGACACATCCAAGATGCTGTCGTTCTTCTGAACTGAGCTACAGGACAGGAACGAAACTGCTTATGGATGTCACCATGAGGTCATTGGTGATATAAAAATGTCTAGAGTTCAATGGCTGTGATGTGAGAAAGCGGAGGACGGATCAACAACATTGTAAATGTTGTTTTTTTTGGCATTGATTTTTCACTTAAAATGTTTCTCACCACAATGGAATTGTCCATAAGACACCACTTTACCCACATGTCACAAAACCCCCGACGAATGCTGTTCACAACCGTCTCGAGGGGAGTTGGGAAAATTGAATTGTTTATTGTTCATTACAAATGTCAATACCTTTCTTCTATTTTAACAATATAGAGGGGATATATATACTACATGATCAAAAGCATGTGGACACCTGCTCGTCGAACATCTCATTCCAAAATCATTGGCATTAATATGGAGTTGGTCCCCCCCTTTTCTGCTATAACAGCCTCCACTCTTCTGGGAAGGCTTTCCACTGGATGATGGAACATTGCTGCAGGGACTTGCTTCCATTCAGCCACGAGCATTAGTGAGGTCGGGCACTGATGTTGGGCGATTAGACCTTGCTCGCAGTCGGCATTCCAATTCATTGCAAAGGTGTTCGATGGGGTTGAGGTCAGGGTTCTGTGCAGGCCAGTCAAGTTCTTCCACACCGATCTTGACAAACCATTTCTGTATGGACCTTGCTTTGTGCACGGGGGCATTGTCATGCCGAAACAAGAAAGGCCTTTCCCCAAACTTTTGCCACAAAGTTGGAAGCAGAGAATCATCTAGAATGTCATTGTATGTTGTAGCTTAAGATTTCCCTTCACTGGAACTAAGGGGCCTAGCCCGAACCATGAAAAACAGCCCCAGACCATTATTCCTCCTCCACCAAACTTGACAGTTGGCATCATGCATTGGGGCAAGTAGCGTTCTCTTGGCATCTGCCAAACCCAGATTAGTCCGTCGGACTGCCAGATGGTGAAGCATGCTCGAGTCCAATGGCGTCAAGCTTTACACCCCTCCAGCCGACGTTTAGTATTGTGCATGGTGATCTTAGGCTTGTGTGCGGCTGCTCGGCCATGAAAACCCATTTTGTGAAGCTCCTGACGAACAGTTATTGTGCCGACGTTGTTTCCAGAGGCAGTTTGGAATACAGTAGTGAGTGTTGCAACCGAGGACAGATGATTTTAACTCGCTACGTGCTTCAGCACTCCCAATCTGTGAGCTTGTGTAGCCTACCCCTTCACAGCTGAGCCGTTGTTCCTCCTAGACGTTTCCACTTCACAATAACAGCACGCACAGCTGACCGGGGCAGCTCTAGCAGGGCAGAAATTTGATGAACTGACTTGTTGGAAAGGTGGCATCCTATGACCGTGCCACGTTGAAAGTCACTAGGCTCTTCAGTAAGGCCATCATATTGACATGGCTGTGTGCTCAATTTTATACACCTGTCAGCAACAGGTGTGGCTGAAATAGACAAATCCAATCATTTGAAGGGGTGTCCACATACTTTCATATATATATAGTGTATGTGGCACGCGAAATGGTCTGGTCTAATCTTGTTATAGAATCTGTATAAAAAAAAAATGTCACTGCCTAAAATACCGCCAGAGCGAGAAAAGCTCGGGCAGCACACTGCAGCTTATCCAGATGCTCACTGGCACTTTAACAGGCAGGTAAAACAAATGCAACACCTACAGTAGCAGGCCAAGAGATCGTAAAACAAACGTATATGAATTAACTATTAATTACGTTGCTGATGGGCATTCAACATGATAACATTAGTTGTCTTTTTTTGTAACCTAGCCTACGTTATTGCAGCCAGATAATGCCCGATAGCTTCTCCCGCTTTATATCGGGATATGTGACATAATCAAACTGGTGAGGCATTCAAGGCTGACTTGACAGGGTTACTGAGCTAGCTATTTAGCTATGTATCCCCCGAGGCATCAACACATGCGTCTAAGAAATGCATTTTCCGTTTGATGAGCATTAGCGAATTAATAGGAGCGTGATTAAGGCCAAGCGATCGGCTCAGTATACTGTAGTTCAGCACTTTACATTGCATAACTCAGTAGCCACCACAGCGATCGAGTTTGATGGGGAATTATCAACTAGCTAGAGAGTGACAGAGTACAAATGAGCATCGAACTCACCCCTGCGCATGTGATTGTGTAATTTTGACCAAGACGCAGCAATATTCCCATGGTATTACTATGTTGTAATTCACAGGGCTAGCCACCACCGTTGTGATAACGCAGCCTACAATAACATTATCGGGTACGACATAATGGCCATGACGACATATGAAATGTATAAAAGCATAATTTCTAATATCTTCCAGCACTGTTTGAAATAGCAACTGTGGCTAATTCGGTTAAAACCCATGCCAAGCTCGAGACTCAGCAATTTGTTGTATCAGCTTACATGGCCGTAATAGCTAGCATAGCCTCCTAGGGCCAGCTACTGCTTGACCAGCTATGTCCAGGATTAAATGTTTACCATCTGAAAAATATATATAATAATTACCTCTCGCTGACCAGTACAACGTCTGCATCGGTCCACTGTTTGAAAATGGACGGGAGTACCCTCCGAAAGACGAAGAAGAGTCCGGGAAAAACTACGACGCCGCAAGCCAGCACTTGCAACATCCTTGCGTTTCGCTTCTCCCGCTATCGACCTATCTATTTTTATAATATGGGTCGAGGGCTGCAAGATGTATTTTACACACCGCGTTTTACACCGGCGACTGGGATTCGCCGTGTTTGCTAGACAGCATTAGTGCTCACGCCACAAGATCCAGTCACCGGTGACCGCTGCGTTTTTTCCCTTGCCTCAGCAACACCACACTGTACACACAACCTAGCTAGCGAAGGTACCCGTTGATTGATTGGTCTTCACTCCTGGCGCAAAGCCGGTAACGTTAGACAGCACGCTAACTACATGCCGCGGAATACAATTTAATATCGAGGTTTGAGAATATTCTACCAGAAAAAGAAATTGGGGAAAAAATAATACATATGTGAATTAAACCGAGGCAAGGTTCGACCTACGCGTCGGTTTCTCCGAGTTGGGGTACCTTGCTATGCGAACCATCTACGACTCGACAAGCGCTCTCTTATCAAAGATGAATATAACTTAACCAAGATAGACCACAGCCTGTCGTTTCAAATGAGTCATAGAGGGCAGAACAAGCAAGGAGGTGGGCAGAGTCAAGCACGAGCTAGCAAGATCCTATTGGCGCGTTTTAGCTGTATTTGCATATTTCCGATAGGAAACGCCTTCTATATGCGCGTGTGCAATAACTAAATTCCTTTTGCACATCTAAACAACGCAATTTTCAAAAACTTTAGCAATGGGTAAAGTCTAGAAAACTTAGTCCACTCTGTTTGTAACAAATGATAGTTTTGGGATCAGAAAACTGTATTGAGATCAAAGGTTTCATCAATGACAAAATGTGCTATGTCAGCCAAAATCCGTCTTGTTACATCTTCTCCCACTGCTGGCCACTGGACTTCCTCTCACTAACATTTTTGGTAGTGTGTGGAAACGCCAAGCGGATGCTTCACATTTACACATCCGGTGAAATATCTGTCTCATTGTTCCATCTGTGCTCTTATTCATGACGGTGCAGAGACCCTACAAACAATGTGGACAAGAAGCATTCCGCAAGACAGCGCCATCTAGGCAGTAGCGGAACTGTGCTGCCCATACAGGCATAGTTCACCCTGATCATTTTTAATTTACTGTAATTTTCTGTTTTAGAAGCTTACTCTTACTGTACACATAATTAGGCTATGCATTGTTGCAAAATTATTCATTTTTGCAAAAACACACTATTTATAGAGGACAAGTACAAGAGGACAAGTACGTTAGAGTGTCTAGTTTGAGAAACAGATGCCTCACAAGTCCTCAACTGGCAGCTTCATTAAATAGTACCCGCAAAACACCAGCCTCAACGTCAACAGTGAAGAGGAGACTCCGGGATGCTGGCCTTTGGCCCATCTTAATCTTTTCTTTTTATAGTCCAGTCTGAGATATGGCTTTTTCTTTGCAACTCTGCCTAGAAATCCAGCATCCCGGAGTCGCCTCTTCACCGTTGATGTTGAGACTGGTGTTTTGCGGGTACTATTTAATGAAGCTGCCAGTTGAGGACTTGTGAGGCGTCTGTTTCTCAACCTAGGCACTCTAATGTACTTGTCCTCTTGCTCAGTTGTGCACCGGGGCCTCCCACTCCTCTTTCTATTCTGGTTAGGGCCAGTTTGCGCTGTTCTGTGAAGGGAGTAGTACACAGTGTTGTACGAGATCTTCAGTTTCTTGGCAATTTCTCGCATGGAATAGCCTTCATTTCTCAGAACAATAATAGACTGACGAGTTTCAGAAGAAAGAACTTTGTTTCTGGCCATTTTGAGCCTGTAATCGAGCCCACAAATGCTGATGCTCCATATACTCAACTAGTCTAAAGAAGGCCAGTTTTATTGCTTCTTTAATCAGAACAACAGTTTTCAGCTGTGTTAGCATAATTGCAAAATAGTTTTCTAATGATCAACTAGCCTTTTAAAATGATAAACTTGGATTAGCTAACAAAACGTACCATTGGAACATAGAGTGATGGTTGCTGATAATGGGCCTCTGTACGCCTGTGTAGATATTCCATAAAAAACTAGCCGTTTCCAGCTACAATAGTCATTTACAACATTAACAATGTCTATGTTCTTTTAATGGACAAAAAAATGAGTTTTTCTTTCAAAAAAAAGTGACCTCAAACTTTTCAATGGTAGTGTATATATCACAAAAGGGAATTAGAAAATACAAATATTCACATGCTTCCTTCTTTTTATATATTTTCAGAATATTTATTGATGTAATGTGCACAATATTTCTAATCACATTTGAGACTGTACAAAACATGATATATGTATCAGAAGAGCTTTGTCAATATTATTATTTGCTCCAATTCCTATGTATAGCAGCCTCACGAGGCTGAAGAAATTTGTCTTGTCACCCAAAACCCCGACAAACTTTTACAGATGCACAATCGAGAGCATCCTGTTGGGCTGTATCACAGCCTGGTACGGCAACTGCACCGCCCTCAACTGCAAGGCTCTCCAGAGGGTGGTGCGGTCTGCACAACGCATCACCGGTGGCAATCTACCTGCCCTCAATGACACTTACAGCACCCGATGTCACAGGAAAGCCAGAAAGATAATCAAGCCACTTTAATAATTAAACATTGGATGTAATAAATGTCACTATGATAATGTTTACATACAGTTGAAGTCGGAAGTTTACATACACCTTAGCCAATTAACGTTTAAACTCAGTTTTTCACCATTCCTGACATTTAATCCGAGTAGAAATTCCCTGTCTTAGGTCAGTTAGGATCACCACCTTATTTCAAGAATGTGAAATATCAGAATAATAGTAGAGAGAATGATTTACTTCAGCTTTTATTTCTTTCATCACATTCCCAGTGGGTCAGAAGTTTACATATCATCAAATCTGTAGCTAAATGGAAGAAAGGTCCCCCTCAGAATGTCCACAAAATCTAGTGAAAAGCTTCAACCGAAGAGGGTGGGAAGGCTGGTTATAAGAGCAGGCAAAGGGGGGGGACAACTCATATTATTTAATGTCCATTGATTTGGATGAAATGGTTCGCAGCAAGGTGGTCTCCATGACTTCTTGGTCAATGTAGGAATATCTGTTGATCTAAAAATGCATTGTATGTTATCTTAGGTCGAATGTGAAATCCACAGATTAGGCTTGTCAATTCTTTAGTATTGGGGTTACCTTGGCCTTTTAACATTGGGTCTTAAACACTTGGGTGGTACATACAGATATAACGGGGTATAGGCTATACCATTCTCTATAGAAATTCTACACAATAAGTTAGGTGAATTTTAGTCCAATTCTCCTGACAGAGATGGTGTAACTGGGTCAGGTTTGTAGGCCTCTCTTGCTCGACATGCTTTTTCAGTTCTGCCCACAAATTTTCTATAGGATTGAGGTTAGGGCTTTGTGATGGCCACTCAATACCTCGACTTTGTTTGTCCTTAAGCCATTTTGGCACAACTTTGGGAAGTATGCTTGGGGGTTATTGTCCATTATATGGAATGACCCATTTGCGACCAAGCTTTAACATCCTGTGTTGCTTGAGATGTTGCTTCAATATATCCACATATTTTTTTCCTCTGCCTCATGATGCTCATCTATTTTGTGAAGTGCACCAGTCCCTCCTGCAGCAAAGCACCAACACAACATGATGCTGCCACCTTGATCTTCATGGTTGGGATGTGTGTTCTTCTTGCAAGCCTCCCCTTTTTCCTCCAAACATATCAAATCAATTTATTTATATAGCCCTTCTTACATCAGCTGATATCTAAAGTGCTGTACAGAAGCCCAGCCTAAACCCGCGAAACAGCAGCAATGCAGGTGTAGAAGCACGGTGGTAGGAAAAATCCCTAGAAAGGCCAAAACTAGGAAGAAACCTAGAGAGGACCAGGCTATGAGGAGTGGCCAGTCCTCTCTGCTGGCTGTGCCGGGTGGAGATTATAACAGAACTTGGCCAAGATGTTCAAATGTTTCATAAATGACCAGCATGGTCAAATAATAATAATCACAGTAGTTTCGAGGGTGGCAAGTCAGCACCTCAGGAGTAAATGTCAGTTGGCTTTCATAGCGACTATTAAGAGTATCTCTACCGCTCTGCTGTCTCTAGAGACTTGAAAAGCAGGTCTGGGCGTAGCACGTCCGGTGAACAGGTCAGGGTTATAGGCGCGGGCAGAACAGTTGAAACTGGAGTAGCAGCACGGCCAGGTGACACTGGGAGACAGCAAGGAGTCATCATGCAGGTAGTCCTGGGCATGGAGGGCTCAGGTCTCGCTGAGAGAGAGAAAGAAAGAGAGAAGAGAGAATTAGAGAGAGCATACTTAAATTACCAGGAAACCGGATAAGACAGGAGAAGTACTCAAGTATAACAAAACTGACCCTAGCCCCGACAATAAACTAATGCAGCATAAATACTGGAGGCTGAGACAGGAGGGGTCAGGAGACACTGTGGCCCATACATCCGATGATACCTGGACAGGGCCAAACAAGAAGGATATAACCCCACCCACTTTCGCAAAAGCACAGCCACACGACTAAGAGTGGAGGATATTTCTAAACCATCATCCATTTTTAGGCCCATCGCTGAGGACATAGGCCTGAGTATCGCCACCAAGATCTCCGCCACAGCACAACCCAAGGGGGGGCGCCAACCCAGACAGGAAGATCACGTCAGTGACTCAACCCACTCAAGTGACGCACCCCTCCTAGGGACGGCATGAAAGAGCACCAGTAAGCCAGTGACTCAGCCCCTGTAATAGGGTTAGAGGCAGAGAATACCAGTGGAGAGAGGGGAACCGACCAGGCAGAGACAGCAAGGGCGGTTCGTTGCTCCACAGCCTTTCCGTTCACCTTCACACTCCTGGGCCAGACTACACTCAATCATATGACCCAGGAGGCCTGCGTCTTGTGAGGCCTGCGTCTTGTGACCGTAGCGTACGTGTAGGTATGTATGGCAGGACCAAATCGGAAAGATAGGTAGGAGCAAGCCCATGTAATGCTTTGTAGGTTAGCAGTAAAACCTTGAAATCAGCCCTTGCCTTAACAGGAAGCTAGTGTAGGGAGGCTAGTACTGGAGTAATATGACCAAATTTTTTGGTTCTAGTCAGGATTATAGTGCTAAATACGGCTGCTATCTGAAGTTTATTTAGTGCTTTATCCGGGTAGCCGGAAAGTAGAGTATTGCAGTAGTCTAACCTAGAAGTAACAAAAGCACGATGGTCATTATGGCCAAACAGTTCTATTTTTGTTTCATCAGACCAGAGGACATTTCTCCAAAAAGTACGATCTTTGTCCCCATGTGCAGTTGCAAACTGTAGTGTGGCTTTTTTATGGCGGTTTTGGAGCAGTGGCTTCTTCCTTGCTGAGCGGCCTTTCAGGTTATGTCGATATAGGACTCGTTTTACTGTGGATATAGATACTTTGTACCTGTTTCCTCCAGCATCTTCACAAGGTCCTTTGCTGTTGTTCTGGGATAAATATGCACTTTTTCGCACCAAAGTACGTTCATCTCTAGGAGACAGAACGCGTCTCCTTCCTGAGCAATATGACGGTTGCATGGTCCCACTGTGTTTATACTTGCGTACTATTGTTTGTACAGTTGAATGTGGTACCATCAGGCATTTAGAATTTGCTCCCAAGGATGAACCAGTCTTGTGGAGGTCTACAATTGTTTTCTGAGGTCTTGGCTGATTTATTTTGATTTTCCCATGATGTCAAGCAAAGAGGCACTGAGTTTGAAGGTAGGCCTTGAAATACATCCACAGGTACACCTCCAATTGACTCAAATGATGTCAATTAGCCTATCAGAATCTTCTAAAGCCATGGAATTTTCCAAGCTGTGTAAAGGCACTGTCAACTTAGTGTATGTAAACTTCTGACCCATTTGAATTGTGATACAGTGAATTCTAAGTGAAATAATCTGTCTGTAAACAATTGTTGGAAAAATTACTTGTGTCATGCACAAAGTAGATGTCCTAACCGACTTGCCAAAACTATAGTTTGTTAACAACACATTTGTGGAGTGGTTGAAAAATGAGTTTTAGTGATTCCAAGCTAAGTGTATGTAAACTTCCGACTTCAACTGTATATACTAGGCGGTGTCAGTGGAAGGCCCAAAAAATTGTCAAAGACTTCAGTCACCCAAGGTATAGCTACCGCATGGCAAGTGGTGCCGGATCACCAAGTCTAGGTCCAAAAGGCTCCTTAAAACTACTTCTCCTTCCAAGCCAGAAGACTGCTGAACAATGAATCAAATGGCCACCCAGACTATTTACTTCGACCCCCCCCCCCCCCCTTTGTTTTTACACTGCTGCTACTCGCTGTTTAGTTTCTATGCATAGTCACTTTATCCCTACCTACATGTCCAACTACCTCGACTAACCTCTACCCCCACACATTGACTCGGTACCGGTACCCCCTGTCTATAGCCTCGTTATTGTTATTTTGTGTTACTTTTTATTTTATTTTTTACTTTAGTGTATTTACTAAATATTTTCTGAACTCTATTTCCTGAACTGCATTGTTGGTTAAGGGTTTGTAAGTAAGAATTTCACGGTAAGGTCTACACCTGTTGTATTCGGCGCATGTGACAACTAAAAAGTAATTTTATTTGAATTGAGGCTGTTCTGAGAGCAAAAGTGGTTGCAACTCAATATTAGAAAGACATACCTAATTTTTTTGCACACTCGGTGTATAAAAACAATTGAGCAGTGAGTAATGAATTTTATGTGATTTATTTGAAGGTGCTTATATGGTAGGTGTGTGCAATGGTGACTGTTAACTCTTTCCTCTTCTTTTATCGTCAGCCATTCTCTATGCATACATTTCTCCTGCACCTGCGGAAAAAACACCCACCCCAACAACACCACCTACAAACCCAGAGGCTACTACTACCGATGTGTTCACCTTCGCATCTTCCACTGCTGATACTTACACCTCTACTCCAGTGACCAACCCAACATCTAACCCCACAGAGGCCACCCCCACATCCACTCAGGCCAATGAGGGAGCCCCAGAGCCAGTATTGTCAACTGGCCAGACAGTGAGTGTAATGCACACACAAACACACACAAACACACACCTATCTATCTATTCATTAACAGAACAGAGGAAGGGGAAACTCAATATTGAACCATGAAAGTGATACCACACTGGTTTATTGGCCATCATGTTTGTGTGTAACCAAATTAATTCAAATGCTACTATTCAAATTACTCTATTAGGCGGGAGCAGCAGTCCCAACTGCCAAAGTAGGTAAATAGATACAAAATGACGTAAAAACGAAATAAAGTACCAAAAAAACAGACAAACAAGGACACATACATCTGTCAATGAAAATGCCTGCTCCAGGCTACTCTGGCAACTGCAATCTTTTTTCTTTTTTTTAATAAACAAGTCCAAGTAGTCCTCCCTCTTTCAGACGTTTTCTTCCATTTGGTTCTTAATTGATATGACCTGGTTGTACTGTAGGTACAGTGCATTTGGAAAGTATTCAGACCCCTTGACTTTTTCCACATTTTGTTATGTTACAGCCTTATACTGAAATTGATTAAATCGTTTTTTCCCTCAATCTACACACAATGCCCCATAATGACAAAGCAAAAACTGGTTTTAAGAAATATTTATTAAAAAAACCTGAAATATAACATTTACATAAGTATTCAGGCCCTTTACTAAATACTTTGTTGAAGCACCTTTGGCAGTGATTACAGCCTCGAGTCTTCCTGGGTATGACGCTACAAGCTTGGCACACCTGTATTTTGGGAGTTTCTCCCATTCTTCTCTACAGATCCTCTCAAGCTTTGTCAGGTTGGATGGGGAGTGTCGCTGCACAGCTATTTTCAGGTCTCTCCAGAGATGTTCGATTGGGTTCAAGTCTGGGCTCTGGCTGGGCCACTCAAGGACATTCAGAGACTTGTCCCAAAGCCACTCATGCATTGCCTTGGCTGTCTGCTTAGGGTTGTTGTCTTGTTGGAAGGTAAACCTTTGCCCCAGTCTGAGGTCCTGAGTGCTCTGGAGCAGGTTTTCATCAAGAATTTCTCTGTACTAGTCTCCAAGTACCTGCCACTGAAAAACATCCCCACAGCATGATGCTGCCACCACCATGCTTCACCGTAGGGATGGTGCCAGGTTTCCTTCAGACGTGAAGCTTGGCATTCAGGCCAAATAGTTCAATCTTGGTTTCGTCAGACCAGAGATAGTGTCGTATGTTTTTCCCCCAACACCACTTTCCATCAATTTGTTCTATTGGCCTGAGACCAGTCCAAGACTCAACCTGCTGCACAACCACTATGGCAAAGAACCAGAGCCCTGCCGCCTTCCTCTATCTGAAATCACTGCCAAACAACACATTGAGAACCATAATTTACAACTTAACAGGAATGAATGCAGATTGCATTATTATGGGCCAAACTAGGGAATGGTATGCTGTGCTCAGTCCAGATAAAATATTACTTCCAACTGCTGATAATATACAATGCACACAAATATGTTTTATTTAGTTTGTTATTTTATGGAGCCATCCCTTGTATCATTTTAGCATTAGTGGCATCGTGAGGTCTTGGATGTTTCTTCTTCAATCTTGGAGAATGCCTGGTACAGACTACTACTAATTTCTGTCCATCTCATCATTCCACCCTGATAATTCAGGTATGTAATGTGCAAAAGTACAATATGAGATAACATGGTTAACTACATGGTCCATGAGTTTAGTGAAGGTAATTGAAGGGAGTTTTAAGAGTGAAAAACTGGTTGATATTTTCCCATTATAAGTAATTAGGGTTTGCTACATTGCTAATGGTTTACATGTAAACAAAGCCAACAAGATTGATTCCAAACTTTGTGTGCAATGTGACGATAGAATGTGTTGAAAGTGTTTATATTTGTAGGAACAGTTCTCTAGCTTTATGATAGCCTCATCGAGAACCAGGCTTCCCTGCTAAAAGAGGGTTGGAACCCAGTGTAAATCAATGACACCTCTAGCCTCCCGTGTGGCGCAATGGTCTAAGGCACTGCATCACGGGTTCGATCCCAGGCTGTGTCACAGCTGGCCGTAACCGGGAGACCCATGAGGCGGCGCACAATTAGCCCAGCATCTTCCGGGATAGGGGAGGGTTTGGCCGGCTGGGTTTTCCTTGTTACATGGCGCTTTAGCGACTACTTGTGGTGGACCCGGCGCCAGCTGGACACATTGGTGCGGCTGGCCTCCGGGTTAAGTGAGCAGTGTCAAGAAGCAGGGTTGTGTTTCGGAGGACGCATGGCTCTCGACCTTCACCTCTTCCGAGTCCGTAGGGGATTTGCAGTGATGAGACAAGACTGTAACTACCAATTGGGGAGAAAAAGGGGTAAAAATAGAAAATAATTCAGTTCAACACATCAAATGTCTTGCTTTGGTGGAGATGCTCACTAGATTAGTGTCGTAGGTGCAACAGTGCGTGAGGATGGTTCTGAAAGATGTGCCAGGGCTGTCTTGATCCCCTCAAGTACCAAAAGAGTGTCTGTTTATGAAAGCAGAGTCCAACGAGACAAGGCATATTTCAGGGACCCAGGCTCAGCAACGGATGACCAGTCGCCAGATATACACTAACACCTCACAAGTCCTCAACTCAACTTAAATAATACCCGCAAACACCAGTCTCAACGTCAACAGTGAAGAGGCGAATCCGGGATTCTGGCCTTCTAGGTAGAGTTCCTCTGTACAGTGTCTGTGTTCTTTTGCCTATCTTAATCTTCTATTTTACTGGCCAAATCTGAGATATGGCTTTTTCTTTGCAACTCTGCCTAGAAGGCCAGCATCCCGGAGTCGCCTCTTCACTGTTGACGTTGAGACTGGTGTTTTTTCGTGTACTATTTAATGAAGCTGCCAGTTGAGGACTTGTGAGGCATCTGTTTCTCAAACTAGACACTCTAATGTGCTTGTCCTCTTGCTCAGTTGTTTCTGGCCATTTGAGCCTGTAATCGAACCCACAAATGCTGATGCTCCAGATACTCAACTAGTCTAAAGAAGGACAGTTTAATCAGAACAACCGTTTTCAGCTGTGCTAACATAATTGCAAAAGGGTTTTCTAATGATCAATTAGCATTTTAAAATGATAAACTTGGATTAGCTAACAAAACGTACCATTGGAACATAGAGTGATGGTTGCTGATAATGGGCCTCTGTACACCTGTGTAGATATTCCATAAAAAATCTGTCGTTTCCAGCTACAATAGTCATTTACAACATTAACAATGTCTACACTGTATTTTTGATCAATTTTATGTTATTTTAATGGACAAAAATATAGGAATTAATTTGCTGCATCATTGGCTGTAAGTGACAACAACGAACGTGATCACTGTATAGTTAAAGTATTCTACTTACGAACAACATAGTTATCTACAGTTAACTTTTGTCAATGGAATAGGCCATGCAGCTACAGGTGAACTTTTGTTTGATTGTTTCTTTGTTTATTACAGTTAGGGTTATGTTTAGGCATTGAACCCAAATTCTTAAGGTTAGGCATTAAGGGTTAAGGTTTGGGATAGGCTGAAAACCAAAATATCAAAACAACTTTCCATCACTGGATTAGAACACGCAACCTTTGGAATCGGAGGCAGATGCGTGCGCCCATCCACAACGCCCCAGCAAAACCGAAACCTACTTGAATGTAACAGCTGTTGCCCCTAGTGGCCGGTTTCCACATCTCCCTCACACATGGATGTGCGTCTATCACGGGTGACCTGCTTGTTTACAACTACTTCTTGTACAAAGTCAAGGATACTTAGAGGTCCTTTGGAAATAATTGGTATATGTATTCAAGGTAATCGGCCCAGAGAAATACCAAGGTATTTGATGCAAGAATTGCGAACACCATGTACGCCTCACAAAAGA
Source organism: Salvelinus sp. IW2-2015 (assembly GCF_002910315.2). NCBI lineage: Eukaryota > Metazoa > Chordata > Actinopteri > Salmoniformes > Salmonidae > Salvelinus > Salvelinus sp. IW2-2015. Next base: position 30,295,665 of record NC_036860.1, on the reverse strand, counting down.
CTTCATCCAACATCAAGGAGCCCATGTCCAGTTTGACATTGCACAGAAAGTCAGCAGAACCATTGGAGGGCAGACAAACCTCATGCAGCGATTTGATTAAGACTGTGAGCAGAAGTCAGAGTCTGGAAAGCCCTCAATCTCAAGTAGTAAAAAATGCTATTGCCTTTTCACAATTCTTTGGGCCAACACTGGGGGGAAAGCACACACATTTTCTACTTTGAAAGTTGTGTAAAGTTTATAGTAGTATACGTTGTTACTTATTTCATCCAAATAAGGCAACTACAAATTACAATAAAGTCATACAATCCACTGAGCATTAATGTTTCCAAATCTGGAATATTTATTAAGGAGAAAAGTGAAAGATAAAAAATGCTATGGGTGACAGGTCACATCTTGGCCCACAAATATTTAAGCTAAAGTATTTATTTACAGTGTGTGTATGGCATATATTCTACTATTCTACAGCTCAATGGTAAAAGGGCCTGTTTCCACAAAAATAATATCCTAGACTACGTACCATAAGTCTTTTGAAGTGTTAAGCAGATGAGAGAATACCTACAGTATTAATCAACATGTAAAAGTCCTCATGTATACACAGTCATGTTTGCAAAAGCCCCAAGTTGTCCCAACACTGAATCATAATCATGACCACTCAAGTGTTCATCATCCCCAAAAACCTCTATGATGACAGAGGGTAGGGCTATTGCATGTCTCATGTCAGTAATAGGCAGAGCAGAAAACATTTCCTAAATTCAGAAAAGAAAGGGAATTGCACTCAGAATGTTGTCTATTATTTTGTCAGGGTTACCGCCATTGGCTGATGCGCAATAAACAGAGACACTCCCATGAACACCTGTGTGCTCCATCTCAAGTGCAAGGTCATGTAATTTCTCTCTCAGGTATTGCCTATGCTCTTCACTGACCAGCCTATATCTGGGTTGTTATTGTCGTCCTACATGCCTCTCCAAAAGACTTGAATTGCCCTCACATACGTCCTTGCAGTTGCATGAGGTAGCACAATTGTCACAGCAGTCATGTTTGTGTGATATTGGTTGCATGACCTTATCAAAGAGCTGTAACAATTTCACCCGCTTGCAGCTGGTACTGTTTGACACATACAGTCTCATCTTATCTGAAACTCCAACACGTTGTCTTCCATGGTACAGGATAAGTGAATGTGAGCTTGTGCCGTCCCTCCCCGCTCTTATATGTGCCTGCATGTAGGACTCAAGGTCTTGAGGTGGTCCAGAGTTGACTACATGACACCCTTAAAGTCTACCCCCATTCCCAGTGCTGAAGTATCCATCACAACTCAGATTAGATTACTCATCTTTCAAGGCTGCGATGATGTGCAGTTTGATGTGCTCAGGTGTCTGTGCTCTGAGTGGTACATGTCGAAAAGTCTTTTTCCATTGTGTCTTCCACAAGGAAATGCTGAAAAACCTGGTTATACAGCAAAGAACAGTCTTCAATTCTCTTACAGTATATGACAGTCCTTGCGGTCTTAGGCCCCTTTGACTCCAACTCTGTGAGCAACCATGAAAACGGCTCTACAGGGTCAGACGACACGTTCACGGCCAGTCTGATGTTGTTCCCGTCAGGATTTCTCACCACCTCAACACATTGCTGCATGCCCAGGTGCTTCATTATGTTCTTCCTTGTAGTCTTGGAAGCTGTAGCTGTGACGGCCAATTCAGGAACTGGAACGAGTGACCGCAGCTCGCCAACCACTTCACGCCATTTCCGAAAAGCAGCCTCCTACTCCTGTGCCTTACTACTGCCTTTATAGGAAATGGGATAAAAACATGAAAATATGCATTATTTGTCATAATAAAGGACTAAATAATGCTGGTTCAATGACAACATTGTCATGTTGAAGGTAGAGCGTGGCCTTTGTTCATTTAAAGGAGTGTCATTTTAAGAGAAGGTCCAACATAATTTTAAAAAAGTGATATATACTAGAATGCACAGAAACACAACTGATCAAAGAATTGGCATGTTTCAGGCATCACTCATTTTACAAGTCAAATAATCAAATCAAATGTTATTTGTCACATGCACCGAATACAACCTTACAGTGAAATGCTTATTTACAAGCCCTTAACCAACAATGCAGTTAAAAAATAAATAAATAAAGTATAAGAAATAAAAGTAACAAATAATTAAAGAGCAGCAGTAAAATAACAATAGCGAGACTATACACAGGGGTGTACCGATACAGAGTCAATGTGCAGGGGCACTGGTTAGTTGAGGTATTATGTATTTGTAGTTTTTTTTTTTAAAGTGTCTATTTATATTTGATTATTTTTGAGTTTATTTGCGGTTAAAATAGGGGGGGGGGGGGGGGGCAATGCAAATAGTCTGGGTAGCAATTTGATTAGATGTTCAGAAGTCTTATGGATTGGGGGTAGAAACTGTTTAGAAACCTCTTGGACCTAGACTTGGCGCTCCGGTACCGCTTGCCGTGCGGTAGCAGAGAAAACAGTCTATGACTAGGGTGGCTGGAGTCTCTGACAATTTTTAGGGCCTTCCTCTGACACTGCCTGATATAGAGGTCCTATAGAAGCTTGGCCCCAGTGATGTACTGGGCCGTACACAGTACCCACTGTAGTGCCTTGCGGTCGGAGGCCGAGCAGTTGCCATACCAGGCAGTGATGAAACCAGTCAGAATGCTCACCAGTCAGAATCTGTAGAACCTTTTGAGGATCTGAGGACCCATGCCAAATCTCTTCAGTCTCCTGAGGGGGAATAGGTTTTGTCGTGCCCTCTTCACGACTGACTTGGTATGCTTGGACCATGTTAGTTTGTTGTTGATGTGGACACCAATGAACTTGAAACTCTCAACCTGCTCCACTACAGCCCTGTCGATGAGAAAGGCGGGGTGCTCGGTCCTCTTTTTCCTGTAGTCCACAGTCATCTCCTTTGTCTTGATCACATTGAGGGAGAGAAAAGGGGCAGTGTGGAGTGCAATAGAGATTGCATCATTTGTGGATCTGCTCGGGCGGTATGACAATTAAGTGGGTCTAGGTTTTCTGGGATAATGGTGTTGATGTGAGCCATGACCAGCCTTTCAAAGCACTTCATGGCTACAGACGTGAGTGCCACGGGTCGGTAGTCATTTAGGCAGGTTATCTTAGTGTTCTTGGGCACAGTGGTCTACTTGAAACATGTTGGTATTACAGACTCAGACAGGGAGAGTTTTTGAAAATGTCTGTGAAGGCACTTGCCAGTTGGTCAGCGTCTGCTCAGAGTACACGTCCTGGTAATCCGTCTGGCCCTGTGGCCTTGTGAATGTTGACCTGTTTAAAGGTCTTACTCACATACCAGGGCATATCAAATCATATAAGGGCAATTAACATGTACACACATACAGTGCCTTCTGAAAATATCACACCCCTTGATTTTTTCCACATTCTGTTGTTACAAAGTGGGATTCAATGGATTTAATTGTCATTTTTGTCAACGATCCACACAAAATACTCTAATGTAAAATAAATCTTGATTAGACAGGTATTCAACCCCTGACTCAATACATGTTAGAATCACCTTTGGTGGCAATTACAGCTGTGAGTCTTTCTGGGTAAGTCTCTAAGAACTTTCCACACCTGGATTGTGCAACATTTTCCCATTATTCTTTTCAAAATTCTTCAAGCTCTGTCAAATTGGTTCTTGATCATTGCTAGACAACCCTTTTCAGGTCTTGCCATAGATTTTCAAGRAGATTTAAGTCAATACTATAACTTGGCCACTCAGGAACATTCACTGTCTTCTTGGTCAGTAACTCCACTGTATACCTTGTGTTTTAGGTTATTGTCTTGCTGAAAGGTGAATTTATCTCCCAGTGTCTGGGAGATACTGAACCCAGTTTTCCTCTAGGATTTTGCCTGTGCTTAGCGCCATTTAGTTAATTGTTTATCCTTAACTCCCCAAGCCGTAACGATTACAAGCATACCCATAACATGATGCAGCCAACACTAAAATATGTTGAGTGGTACTCAATGTGTTGTATTGGCCCCAAACATAACACTTTGTATTCAGGACAAAAAGTGAATTGCTTTGCCACATTTTTTGCAGTTACTTGTTGCAAACAGGATGCGTTTTTTTTAGAATAGTTTTATTCTGTACAGGCTTCCTTTTCACTCTGTCAATTGGGCTAGTATTGTGAAGTAACTACAATGTTGTTGATCCATTCTCAGTGTTCTCCCATCACAGCCATTAAACTCTAACTGTTTTAAAGTCACCATTGGCCTCATGGTGAAATCCCTAAGCGGTTTCCTTCCTTTACGGCAACTGAGTTAGGAAGGACACCTCTATCTTTGTAGTGACTGGGTGGATTGATACATCATCCAAAGTGTAATTAATAACTTCATCATGCTCAAAGGGATATTCAATGTGTGTTTGTTGTATATGTTGTATATATTTTTTATCCATCTACCAATAGGTGCCCGTCTTTGTGACGCATTGGAAAACCTCCCTGGTCTTTATGGTTGAATCTGTGTTTGAAATTCACTGCTCAACTGAGGGACCTTACAGAGAATTGTATGTGTGGGGGTACAGAGATGAGGTAAATCATTCAAAAATCATGTTTAACACTGTTATTGCACACAGAGTGAGTTCATGCAACTTGTGTCTTAAGCACATGTGTACTCCTGAACTTATTTAAGCTTGCTGTAACAAAGGGGTTGAATACTTATTGACTGAAGACATTTCAGCTTTTCATTTTTAATACATTTCTAAAAACATAATTCCACTTTGTCATTATGGGGTATTGTGAACTAACACTGGCACTTGACTCTTTCCCCCCTTACTACTGAAGCTCTGACTTAGTAAGTATATTTTTCTTCAATAAAGTAGCTATGACATGTGGTTGTCGCACCTTGCTATCTTAAGATGAATGCACCAGAGGAGGCTGGTGGGAGGAGCTATAGGAGGAAGGGATCATTGTAATGGCTGGAGAGGAATCAATGGAGCGGAGCCAAACACATTGTTTCCATATGGTTGGTACCATTCCATTAATACTATTCCAGCCATTACAATGAGCCCATCCTCCTATAGCTCCCCCCACCAGCCTCCTCTGCAATGCACTAACTGTAAGTCGCTCTGAGTAAGTGCGTCTGCTAAATTACTAAAATGTCAAATGGAAATGTAGCCCAGTGACACAAAATCTCAATTGAATCTATTTTAAATTCAGGCTGTAACAAAACTAAAAACTAATACTTTCTGAAGGCACTGTATACGGCAACTCCAGGGCAGACAGCCGGGATGACAGCCGGGATGGTGGACTGTGCACTGGAACATCCCAATGCGAATCACAAATGCAGTGAGCCAGCGGAACATCATGTTGGATTCAGGCAGTCGTATTGGACTAGTAATGAAGCAAAGCTTACTTCTTAATAATAAGGAGTCCAATCCTGGAGGCACAAGTTATACCGCAAGTTATAGAACTTGTCTATAAATCAGCTACCAAAAAGTAAAGATTACATTCATCATAAATATTCATAGTTGATATTTCTGCCTGTTGTATCTCTGTGTTTACAGGTCTATATTTCCAAGATGAATTAAGATATCCTAATGCTGTTTGTGCATGTAGGGCAGACTACGCACTACTTGTACTGAAATTTTTGCAATATCAGGACAAACATAAGCACCCCCCCAAATTATTATATGTGAGAAACGGCATGGAATGTGTTTATACATCCGAGCACCGAGAAAGTGATGTGCACATGTGTGTATATAAAGTATATTGTGTAGAGTATACAGTTGAAGTCGGAAGTTTACATACAATTAGGTTGGAGTCATTAAAACTAGTTTTTCAACCACTCCACAAATTTCTTGTTAACAAACTAAAGTTTTGGCAAGTCGATTAGGACATCTACTTGTGTGCATGACACAAGTACTTTTTCCAACAATTGTTTACATATTATTTCACTTATAATTCACTGTATCACAATTCCAGTGGGTCAGAAGATTACATACACTAAGTTGACTGTGCCTTTAAACAGCTTGGAAAATTCCAGAAAATTATGTCATGGCTTTAGAAGCTTTGACATCATTTGAGTCAATTGGAGGTGTACCCGTGGATGTATTTCAAGGCCTACCTTCAAACTCAGTGCCTCTTTGCTTGACATCATGGGAAATCAAAAGAAATCAGCCAACACCTCAGAAAAAAAATTGTAGACCTCCACAAGTCTGGTTCATCCTTGGGAGCAATTTCCAAACGCCTGAAGGTACCATGTTCATCTGTACAAACAATAGTACGCAAGTATAAACACCATGGGACCACGCCGCCGTCATACCGCTCAGGAAGGAGACGCGTTCTGTCTCCTAGAGATGAACGTACTTTGGTGCAAAAAGTGCATATCAATCCCAGAACAACAGCAAAGTACCTTGTGAAGATGCTAGAGGAAACAGATACAAAAGTATCTATATCCACAGTAAAACGAGTCCTATATCGACATAACCTGAAAGGCCGCTCAGTAAGGAAGAAGCCACTGCTCCAAAACCGCCATAAAAAAGCCAGACTACGGTTTGCAACTGCACATGGGGACAAAGACCGTACTTTTTGGAGAAATGTCCTCGGGTCTGATGAAACAAAAATAGAACTGTTTGGCCATAATAACCATTGTTATGTTTGGAGGAAAAAGGGGGAGGCTTGCAAGACAGAAGAACACTTCCCAACCATGAAGCACAGGGGTGACAGCATCATGTTGTGGGGGTGCTTTGCTGCAGGAGGGACTGGTGCACTTCACAAAATAGATTGCATCATGTGGCAGGAAACTTATGTGGATATATTGAAGCAACATCTCAAGACATCAGTTAGAATGTGGTCTTCCAAATGAACAATGAACCCAAGCATACTTCCAAAGTTGTGGCAAAATGGCTTAAGGACAACAAAGTCAAGGTATTGGAGTGGCCATCACAAAGCCCTGACCTCAATCCCATAGAATATTTGTGGGCAGACCTGAAAAAGCGTGTGCGAGCAAGGAGGACTACAAACCTGACGCAGTTACACCAGCTCTGTCAGGAGGAATGGGCCAAAATTCAGCCAACTTATTGTGGGAAGCTTGTGAAAGGCTACCCGAAATGGTTGACCCAAGTTAAACAATTTAAAGGCAATGCTACCAAATACTAATTGAGTGTATGTAAACTTCTGACCCACTGGGAATGTGATGAAAGTAATAAAAGATTAATTAAATCATTCTCTCTCCTATTATTCTGACATTTCACATTCTTAAAATTTTGTGGTGATCCTAACTGACCTAAGACAGGGAATTTTTTACTAGGATTAAATGTCAGGAATTGTGAAAAACTGAGTTTAAATGTATTTGGCTAAGGTGTATGTAAACTTCCGACTTCAACTGTACATGTGTGTGTGTCCGTGTGTGTGTGCGTGTCCTTCAAGGCCTATATCAGTGTGAGGGGGCTCCTTGTGAGATCAAATGTGGAACCCTATATGTCACGTGGCATCTAACGCCCAGATTGAGGCAGCGAGAAAGGAACAACATCCCTCTCTCTCTGCCTCTTCCTCGTCCACTCTGCCGCTAAGCGAGCAGCCCATAAAAAAATGAATCCGGCTCTACGTCCTAAACATGATGGCGATTTTTGTATTATGCTAATTTTATTTAGACTCTGGGGTGTTAATCCAACACAGCACCCTGTTCAACTAAAGCTTCTAAACTGCACTCACCAGCCTTGAGAAAAGGAAGAAGAGTGGAAGCAGAAGAGACACAGAGGGTAGGAAAAGGGAGAGGGAGCACAGAGAGAGAAGAGGAAAGAGACTAAGAGGGTAGGAAAGACGGAGAGAGAGCACCGAGATAAATAAATCCTGCCTCACTTTGGAAAGTAGAAGGAAGATCTGTTCAAGCAACGCTTCTCCCAGTACTTGATTATGGTGATATAATCTACATGCGGCAGCCTCTGCTTTAAAACCTTTAGATTCAGTCTGTCATTCAGCACTGCGTTTTAGCACTGGGGGACGATTTTCGTGCACATCACTGCATTTTGTATAGTTATGTTGGCTGGGAGTCTTTGACTACCAGAAGGGCCCAGCATTGGTTACTTTTTGTAAAGAGGTTCTGCAGAAACTCCCCCACTACCTCAGCTCATGTATTAACTGAAGATCCAGACGTTTTCAGACCCACTCTCTAGACTGGCTGGTTCTGGAGGTCCCACGGGTCTCCACTGACCTGGGGAAAAATGCTTTTAGTTTTTATGCCCCCAGCTCATGGGATAGCCTTCAGGACACCTTGAAATTAGGCTCGCTGGTCTCCATTGGACAGTTTATAGTATAAGGGAGGTAATACTATATGTGAGAGTTGTGTTTTTGATGTATTTTGTTGTATTGTATGTTTCCTTTTCACAGAGCTCCCTTGCAGATAAGACCCTGGTCTCAATGGTGACCCATCCTGCTAAATAAATACCCACTTACACAAGCTTGAATATGCACCCACACGCACACGCACACATACATGCACCCACACACACCCTCTCTCGCTCTCTCTCTCTCTCTCACTCTCTCTCTCTCTTTAATACCCACATTAACAAGATCAGTGACATAAGGATTAGTCTCCAGCCAGAGGTCACTGAGGAGAGAAATGGGGTGACTCTGACCTAGATGTAGAGGCAGGCTGAGGGAGAGACAAGAGAAAGAGAGACAGAGTTGAGAGGGAGAGTAGAGAGAGAGACAGAGAATAGAGACAGAGAGAGAGGTAGAAAGAGAGCACAAAGAAAGGCAGCAGGCAGGTTACCTCCAAATTAGCCCCACGCAAAACAACAACTATCCACTGTGTTTGGGCCAAGCTGCTGCTACTGAGAAGATTTAGACTTGAATAACCTTGGACTAACACACACACAATCTCCCATGGGAGTATGTTAGTGGAGACACCACCCCCCAGTGGATCAGGACTGAACCAACATCACTTCTCATGTTGACCTCATGGCCTGTATTCACAAATAGTCTCAGAGTAGGAGTTATGGTCTAGGATCAGTTTTTGCTTTATAATATCACAATGAATAAGATTGTATGGACAGGTAGGACCTAGTCTTAGATCAGCAATCCTACTGAGAGACATTTTATCAATACAGGCCTTGGGCATTTAGACATTTAGGGGGGCAGGTGCAAACAGGGCAGGTGCACAAGACATCCAAATTAATTATTGCCATCTAATTTTGCTGAAAAAATGCAATCTGATTAGACATCCACATCTCCATAATGGAAGGTGGTAACACTTCCCCCCCAACCCCATCTATTAGCTTAGCTCCAGCAAACCAAGTGACAGGCTGCCATTGTGTTGTTTTCTGCATTAATGAATGGGCCCTTAATACTCTGAATTGTTTAAAGTCATGGTTAACTGGGCAACAAAATCCATTTATAGAGATCATTTGGACATGAAATTTAAAACATGTTTAAATGGGGAAGACTAACCTACATTGGTTTCTGTTTCAGTTAGCCATTTAATTATATTAGCATTTGTTAGCAGAGACTAGTTGAACAAAGTGTGGATTGTAGTCACTGTTTGTCAATAAACTGTTTTCAAGATAAGGGAATAAATATCTAAACATGTAATTTCTCTGAAATGTCCCTTTATGAGTTCATAGTTGGCACAGGTGGAGAAGATTACTCTTAATCAAATCCATTTACTGTACAGGTGTGTTTGAATATTGGATAGAAAATTACACAATTGTGAGTCCTTGTTTTGAACAGATCAGGGTCGTAGACACCAAACGGACGAATACAGACCAAATGGGTTAGGGATTAGCTGAATTTGTCCAATAACAAACTCTAGATTTTGTAGCAAAAAAAACCTTTATTATTTACACTAATAAATATGACCCTGGGTTCAAATACTATTTAAAATCATTACAAATACTTTAGCTGTGCTTGATTAAGCTCTCCTGTTGCAATGGAACATATGGAAAAGTCCCAGAGTTTCAAATAGTATAGGAACCCAAGTCAAATACTGTTTGAAGTAATTCCTAGTTATGTTTAAGCCTTTTACAACTGTACATACACGCATTGACAAACACTGACCTCGTTCTACCCCAGATGGTGCTAGAGTCATCCATCCATCTCTAAAGTCACAAATATGGTGACATTTGTTTAAATAGAATAATTTACAGAACGGAAGGTTACGTGATAGTCTTTCATGTCTCAGTGGTGACCTTGAAGTGAATGCCGAAACTCCGGCTTAGGGTCTTAGAGACCTCGTTGTAGTGCATAAAAAATATATATTTTCACTGTCGGCATGGCGACTGCGCACGAACACACCCACTCTTCCCAACGTCCCCGGGAGAACAGCTATGGTTGAACATCAACTCAATATCTGTATCCTGGAAGTGCAGCCTATGTGTTGTAGCTGATTCCATGGTGCCAAGGGCTACTGTATACATATATACAGAGCAAGGCTCAAAAATCAACTATCAGACCAGACACAGGCCTTTTAGGCTCGTTGCATAGGATCCAGGTGCTGTGTAGATCTATGTAGTCCATATATTATCCATATGACCAGGCTGCCAGGCTTTACGTAGCCTATATGTCCATGACATGTAGCTTCACAGGCGTGAATGAGAGGAGGAGGCCAGCTCGTAGAAGAGCACGTAGGCATCACTGCTGCGGACCTGGCTGGATGACATGGGGCTCACCCTGTAGGGAGGGCGCAGAGAACAAGTGCGTGTTAGTCCGAGCATTGTTATAGACACAGAGATATAGAAATATAGAGACATACAGACACAAACACACCGAAAACAGAGCCATTGACTCCGAGTCGTAAAATGTACACCTAGTGGTCGTATGATAATGTTAGGGGGTTATATAGGGTGGAGGGGACATCATGGCGTCATTACATACCTGGAGTCATTGTAGCTGTACCATGTCTGTCTCTTATACACATCTAGATGTGTATAAGAGACAGCACACACACACACACACACACACACACACACACACACACACACACAGAGAGAGACAGAGATTAGTGTTATGTCATTGACATCACTGAGGCCTTCATTCAGTTTCAACAGACACCCCATCATTATTTAAAGACAATGTCTGTTTTAAGCCTGATTTAACAAAGAGGATGGCAGATCTATAGACTATAAAGCAAGTCAGTTGAACTGTGTGTGTGTGTGTACTGTATGTGCCCTGAGTTCAATGAAGCCAGTTGATCTAGTCAGTCGAGCAAGTGCTTATATTAGACCACTCAATAATCAAGAAATGGCACTAAAAGCAATTCTAAAAATATTAAAGTAGCTGGAGACAGAGTGCTAGCCTATATACAGATCTTGTTTCGTGTGTGTGGGTACTACTTACTGCTGTTCTCGGAGGCAAATTCCCTCATGTCCAGCTCTTTGAGGGGGAAGTTGACGTAGGTAGAGAGTTTACTGGTTCGGACGCGGTTCTCTGAGAAGCGCTTGAGGTCTGGGAGACAGGCTCCGTTAAGGACAAGCACATGTACAGCTCGAGCATAGTAGCATAGATACAGTAGCTATTCATAGCATAGCAGCATATATAGATATTGAAGTAGCGTTGAGCTATACCTAGCTTTCATAGCTCAGCTGGCTACTGGGTTAATCCCAGAACCATAGACATTCAATACACTTTTTGAAACATAACATTACAATGATTTTGGCTGCAAAGTTCCTAGAATTAGTTAATTAGAAACAGTTAATTCTAGCTCTGGTTATGCTGTGTTATTGCTACTCTTCTACATCCTATGAAGTTGTACTACTACAAGATTGAGAGTAATTTAATTGTTAGGGGAACCAATGTTGGGGAGGCCAATATGATGTAGCAGAAAGGATACGAAGCACAAGGATCTGGGGGAACTTCTGGATAGTGAACTTCTTAGTGCATTTCCTTCTGGCTTTACACCTGCAGCATGTCTGGAGGAAGAGAGGAAGAGAGGGTTTGGTCATTACATGCAGAAACTCACAGTCTCACTCACTCACAGTCTCACTCACACACCCACACCAAGAGCAGTAGTCCCTTACCGGTTTTTCATCTCCATCCAGTACATCTTCTTTGGTGAAGAATCGCATGCAGTCTGTCAGACTCACCTCCCCTGAACCTTTCTGCGGACACAAACACCCTCAGTCAGACACAGCTTTCACTGTTTCTTTGTGTGTGTGTGTTGTTGGTGTGTGTGTGTGTGTGTGTGTGTGTGTGTGTGTGTGTGTGTGTGTGTGTGTGTGTGTGTGGTGGTGTGGTGTGTGGTTGTGTCCATGCCTGCTTGCATGTCTGAGTGTGTACGTGTGTGTGTGTACACTGACCTTAGCGATGGGTAGTGACAAGTCCAGAATGGATCGAACACTGTGGAGCAGTAACCACACTCACTGCAGGTCAGAGAGCTCTTCAGCTGGCCAACAAACAGATCTACACAGAGAAACACACACACACGATGATACACATTGGACATTACACACACACACTTGTAATACACACACTTTTTCTCAGTCACTCACCGACCACTTTGCTGTCTTCTCTCTCTAGGTATTTGTTCCACATTTTCTTCCCTTTCTCATTGTCACTGTGGAGGAGACAAACACAGATCCCAGGTGATTTACAGTCAACAAGTTGTCCTCTAGAACAGACACACTTCTCTCACATAGATCCTGGGTCAGTTTACGTTAAACAAGCTGTCCTGTAGAACAGACAGATTCTCTCTAATCCAGATCCCAGGTCAGTTTACGGTCAAACACCTGTACTCTAGAACATACATTCCCCAGCTAGCACATAACGGTCTGAGAACCATATGTTTCTTAGAGCCTGGTGAGAGCGTGGTTGTCCTATGGTTATTTTGCATGCAACCTTCCACAACTTTCTGGAAATGGAGCAGGATAGTTGTTTGGCTTTTGGAAGATCCTCAGAACATTAAGGGAACTTGAACCCCCCCCCACGTATTATTCTTGGTATTTCATTACTTTAACAGAACGTTTCCCATAAGTTCAAACATGGCTACATTTCATTTACATTTTTGTAATGTTCTAGGAACGTTCTCCAACTGGTTTGACATTGTGAATGTTCTGAAATAGTTCAGAGAACATTAAGATACAACCCACTGTGCACACACTGGTTGAATCAATGTTGTTTCCATGTAATTTCATTGAAATTACGTTGAACCAACGTGGAATAGACGTTGAATTGACGTCTGTGCCCAGTGGGAATGTTCTTCTGTGGGAATTTCAGTACTTCAGCATGTTTCCTAATGATTCTATTTAAAGTAATGTTCTCAAATCGTTAACAAACAATGTTCTTCCGTAGAAATTTCAGTACCTCAGCATAACTTTTTCTGCAGGTTTACTCATGGTTATATTTAAAGTTATGTTCTAAGAAACAACGTTCTTCTGTGGGGATTTCAGTACTTCAGCAGAACGTTTTCTGCATGCTTCCATTTAAAGTAATGTTCTCAGAACATTAAGAAAACATTCCATAAAAACCACCAAAAAAAACATTTTCATAATGTTATTGAAAAACATATACATTCTGTTCTGTGTCAAACAAAACTCTATTCTCTTCTTGTTAAGTGTATTCAGGTGATATTAATGACTTTGTGTTGCCTTTGAAATAGGGTCCGTTTGAATGGACTAAAATGAACAGCATTGTATGCGTAAAAAAACATGGCATGCTAGCTCCATCCTGGTGGCGTAGTGGACTAATTCCATGGATAGAGAACAGAAAATCATAGGTTAATGCCTAAGCAAATTCATTTCCATGTGTCCTATCAGTGCTTGGAGCTCAAAACCGTTAACCCAAGCTAGCAGTGTTATTAAAAGTCTTATTGAAACATGTTCTCAGAATGTTATTTAATTACCTTCAAATAACCTATCATTTCCATTCTCAGAACGTTAAAAAAACCTTCCAGGAAAACTTTCAGGGAACCATAGTAAAACATTCTCAGAACCCCCCTGAAACGTAAAAATGGATGTTCCCAGAACAGGTTAAATTTTCACTTAAAAAAAAATATGATTCCCCTGTCAGGAAGCCATACGTTTCGTTCACAGAACCAATGGGAAACCAAAAACGTACATTCCCACAACTTCCAAGGAACCAAATGTGCTAGCTGGGTCCTCTCTAACACAGATCCCAAGTGAGTTTACAATCAAACAAGCTGTCCTCTACAACATACACACTCCTCTTTAATACAGATCGGTTTAACTGGGGCACCCAGTCTTGGTAAAAAAGCACTTAAAGACATGCTCTGGTACTTTGCTGACTAGTAAGTATTTTTGAAACCTGCAGCTTTGGGCTGTATGTGGCAATGTGTAGTTCATGCATGCATAATCTGTTAACAGAATTACTGACTTACTTCAATTAGCCACGAAATACCTCGTTTGAAAGCAACTGTTTTCTGGAGGCTGTCCTATGCCATTTTCCCTACATTTACCCCCACGTGGGCCAGCCCCCTAGCAATTCTAGTTACAGCCTCTCGCCATTTGAGTGAGAGCTAGCAAGATGCACACAGTAGAGGAGAGAGAGAGCAATGACGTGTTACACATATCAACACATTTGTGAAGTAGTGTACAATTTTCAGGGACCACTTTTGGCTCTTGTGCGCTACTTTCAGAACTACTGGCTAAAAATTATACAAAAGTACCAGAGAATATCTTTAACCAATAAAACATGACTCATTACAAAGGCAGTTAACTGCCTGAATATCATGAGGCATGTCTAGGCATGTCTAATCCTAGGAGAACAAGTCAGGTTCATTATCTACTAGGCACACACTGGTTGAATCAACATTTTTTCCACGTCATTTTAATGAAATGACGTAGAACCAACTTGGAATAGACGTTGAATTAGTGTCTGTGCCCAGTGGGTAGGCACCAAACAGAAGGAAACGGACTGAAACGGTAAGGGACTACCCAGGCTTGTCCACTAAGAAACGCTGATTTTCCTTGTCCTTTTCAAAACGGTTAAAACTACTGAACATGCCCCTAGGTTGGTGCTACAGCAGGTGAGACTTACGAGAGGTGGTCAATGTCCTCGGCCGGGAGCCTGGGCCTCACTGTGACCCTGTTGACCTCGTTGTGAAGGCCATCCAATAGGAAACGCAGGAACTCCTGAGCGTCCTGCTGACTAGAGGAGAGAGAGAGAAAGACATTTCATTTCAAAAGCTTTCTTTTTCAACCACAAAATAAGAAATGAAAATGAAAGATATTAACATACATTAATGCCTTACTGGGAAAGGGAGCGAGAGCGAGATGCCGTTTTTAATAGCTAACACTAATTTATGAACTCGCGTTCTCACGGCACACGTATGACCATAGAAATATAATTACTAGAACAGACCACAGCCCTTTTCTGAATTAACCTACTTGTATCCCACAAATTTGGGCGCGTATCTCTGGATCTGGGTCTTGAAGTCTGAGGGACTGATGGCCTCGCTGCTGACTGACGTCCATAGGGTCTGAGTGAGTTTGGCAAACTCTGTGTGTGTGTGTGTGAGAGAGAGAGAGAGAGAGAGAGAAAGAGACGGGGAGACCGAGCGAGAGAGAGACAGGGGAAAGAAAATGAGACCACTTTTAGAGCCCTTGTACTGTGAAGCAGAGGTCACATTGCAGGGGAGAGGAGCCATGTGAAGAATAACAATCAGGTAGCAGACAGACCTTAGCTACTGTTCAAATGTTAATCATTTCCAAACCGTGTGTGTGTGTGTGTGTGTGTGTGTGTGTGTGTGTGTGTGTGTGTGTGTGTGTGTGTGTGTGTGTGTGTGTGCTTGCGCAGAATAGCTCCTATAAATTTCAAATCAATTTACGACACAATCTGTCCAAGTATTAAGCATAGAGGTTATGTTACACATTAGAGGTCAGTATTATAGTGTCCCCAGGTGGTTCGGGAAATATTCTTAGGATGATAATGATGCTGCATAATCATGGTTAGTGCTTCTTTACACAATGTTGTCCTAAGGGAAATAATGGATTATTATTATGTTTTATTACCAAATAGTCCACACTGGCCCACTTCCAACCTTTTCAGAATTTGACAGCTGGTAACGTCCTAATGTTATTCTAACAATGCACTTTACACTCAGGCTTAAGTAAAGTGCTCCTAGTTGGATCAGTAGTGTGCCTTACCCTCCATGAGAGCGGCCTTGGCCCTGCAGTTGTTGTTGAGGTCGGTGCGGTGCGTGTTCCTCAGACAGTAGTCCCTCAGGTCAGGAGTGTTGCTTAGACACTGCAGGATTGAGTTCATGAAACACTACACCAGGACAGAGAGAGAGGGGATAGACGACATCAGATCCACTACAAACCAGACCAGACATAAACACAGTGTACAAACAGACTCGTGTGTTAGTGATTGAAGTAATGGTTTACTCACTGTGTTGCCGAGGTTTCTCAGTCCCACCAGGCCTTGAGGACTCTTGGAGTTCTTTTGAGGCAAAGAAAGAGAGACACGGGTTAGAGCACAGCAGAAATCTTTCTTCACTCAGTCACACTATGGTACATGACAACTTACAAGAACATGGGACCAAACACGAGGTCACCAGTTTAAGCCTGCTCTTGTGAGTCAGGAAATAGAACCCTCTATCCAGTGAATACTGAAAGAAACTGGTGGTATTACTATTTACCCCCACGGAGTATTTGACTCTGTTGTGAAAACATGGACATTATAAACTGGGTAGTTCGAGCCATGAATGCTGATTGGCTGAAAGCCGTGGTACATGACAAAACATTTATTTTTACTGCTCAAATTACATTGGTAACCAGTTTATAATAGCAATAAGGCACCTCTGGGCTTTGTGGTATTTTGCCAATATACCACGGCTAAGGGCTGGATCCAGGCACTCCGCTTTGCGCTGTGCGTAAGAACAGCCCTTAGTCATGGTATATTGGCCATATACCACACCCCCTCAGGCCTTATTGCTTAATTATACACAGTGCGTGAACTGTATGGCCTTTGATGACAGTAGTGTACACTGCATGTTGAATGTTCACTGGAGTGGTGTAACGTTGTCTGAAGGGTATGGTAGTACTATAGTAACAGTGAGGTATTACTACGGTGTAAGCACATAGAGCTGGGATGAGAATAGTCGGCATACTGAACATATGACAGCGTCTGGCGGCGTATACCGCATTCTGCATGTGTGCGAAAGCCTCCTGGGGCTGTGTGATACACTCACACGGGTTGTCACCCTGCCACACGGATCACATATGACATAGTATCACTGGAGGAATCTGCCACTGCTCTGCTAATCATCGCCATTCCGCAAAGTAACACCGCCACCAACAGGCTCCTATCGCATGGTGATGTCACAGAACCTTTTTGATTTGTATTTATTTTATTTAACTAGGCAAGTCAGTTAAGAACAAATTCTTATTTACAATGACGGCCTGAGGAACAGTGGGTTAACTGCCTTGTTCAGGGGCAGAACGACAGATTTTGACCTCGTTAGCTCAGGGATTCGATCTAGCAACCTTTCGGTTACTGGCCCAACACTCTAACCACTAGGCGATGTGCCCTGGGTAAGAGAGTGAGTAGCCCTACAACTACTATGTTGGTTTTGATGGAATGGATCTCAATTATTTAACATTTACTGTACGGAGAGATCGACTGTACACATGACTCGGTAATTCAGCAATTAACTGTCCCTATTCAATCCATTCATATGAATACTGGGTTAAGCATAAGCCTAAATTCTACACTGTATAGACTATAGAGACTTAGCTTGTGTTCAATGTCAGTGTCAATACTGTCACCACACATACACTACATGGCCTAAAGTATAGGGACATCCATTCAAATTAGTGGATTTGGCTATTTCAGCACACAGCCATGCAATCTCCACAGACAAATATTGGCTGTAGAACGGCCCGTATTGAAGAGCTCAGTGACTTTCAACGTGGCCCCGTCATGGATGCCACCTTTCCAACAAGTCAGTTCGTCAAATTTCTGCCTGGTAAAGCTGCCCCGGTCAACTGTAAGTGCTGTTTGTGAAGTGGAAACGTCTAAGAGCAACAACGGCTCAGCCGCAAAGTGGTAGGCCACACCGCCGAGTGCTGAAGCATGTAGCGCGTAAAAATCATCTGTCCTCGGTTGCAACACTCACTACCGAGTTCAAAGCTGCCTCTGGAAGCAATGTCAGCACAATAACTGTTCGTTGGGAGCTTCATGAAATGGGTTTCCATGGTCGACCAGCCGCACACAAGCCTAAGATCACCATGCGCAATGCCAAGCGTCAGCTGGAGTGGTGTAAAGCTCGCAGCCATTGGACTCTGGAGCAGTGGAAACACGTTCTCTGGAGTGATGAATCACACTTCACCTGCTGGCAGTCCGACAGATGAATCTGGGTTTGGCAGATGTCAGGAGAACGTTATCTGGCCAAATGCATAGTGCCAACTGTAAAGTTTGGTGGAAGAGAAATAATGGTCTGGAGCTGTTTATCATGGTTTGAGCTAGGCCCCTTAGTTCCAGTGAAGGGAAATCTTAAAGCTACAGCATACAATGACATTCTAAATGATTCTGTGCTTCCAGCTTTGTAGCAAAAGTTTGGAGAAAGGCCTTTCCTGTTTCAGCATGACAATGCCCCCGTGCACAAAGTCTAACCTTACGGGAACCCACTAGACAGACCAGGTCTTCCTTGAATACTGGGTTAAGCCATAAGCATATAGTTGCTTTACTGTATACACTATAGACTTTTAATATAATTGTACATTACATTAATCAATCAAATGTATTCATAAATCCCTTTTTACATCAGCAGGTCACAAAGTGCTATACAGAAACATAACATTTTAATAATTTAGCTGACGCTCTTATCCGAGCAACTTACAGTTAGTGCATTCATCTTAAAATAGCTAGGTGAGACAACCACATATCACAGTCGTAGTAAGCTACATATACACCCCACCATCAGCCATAATGTGTTAAGATAATCTTCCCTGAATACTGGGTTACACCAGTTCTGGGTTAAGATGGGTTAATGGATAATGTTGCTTTTCCAAGCTAACTGCTACATGTAACCTACTGTATACAATGTCCCCGTAATACACATTGCTGTATACAGTGTCCCCGTAATACACATTGCTGTATACAGTGTCCCCGTAATACACATTGCTGTATTAGAGGGACATTTCAGGGAATTGGAAATTCTTGGAAGTTACATATTAATATTACATATTCCTCTAGTGTTCTAGCTAGGCTAGTACAGATTGAAGTGGAGGGTTTGGTGAAAGTGCGTCGGTACATCTGCTGACGAATGAAACACCTACGGGAGGCAGCACCCGCCTGACGCCACAGCTGACAGGACTGGGGTGGCATCACACGTGCATGTGGGTACAGTATAAACACAAACAGTCAGGCACACACAGGCTAAAAGGAACATGCACACACACACACACACACACACACACACACCACACACACCACACACACACACACACCACACACACACACACACACACACACAACACCACACACACACACACACACACACTGTGAATGAAGTAGAAACAGCAGTCAGATACATGTGAGTCAGTGACTATCTCCTGTCCCACCCCAAACCACTCCACATACTGTACAGTACATAGCACCACAATGCCACTTCTCACACCCATACAGGTACCAAATTCCTCATACTTCTTTCTCATAGTTCACTTTCCACTGGTAGAGCAGTGCAGGCACTGACTAAAGGCCAAATTCATTGAGCTGGAGTGTGAGTACTGAGTACAGACAGTGCTGCTTTACATGGCCCTTCAGAGAGCGTGTCTGGGCCCACTCCTCATCGTTAGCGCTGAGACGGACCATATGGCTTGAGCCACATGCACAGGTCAGTTTCTCACACCCTGGGTAGAAATAACACCAGCGCCAGGGACACTGTTACAGTGATTACTGAGGAGAGGCCTGTAGAGAATGGGCTCTATTGGCATGTGGCTCACTCAGAACATGGAGGGGGGTCCAACAATAAAGGGCCCTGATTGGCTAACGGCCCATCTGTTCTGAGGAGGCAGATATTCCATTGGTTGGCACAGGTTGAAAGTGTAAGAGTGGGGAGAACGCTGTGTTCTCCAACCTTGCTTTGCAGGACTAGTCACAGCCAAACAACTTGTGACTGGGCGCACACACGCACGCGCACGCGCACAAAACCCGCTTCATAGCTCTCTCATACACACACTCATACCCACATAAAGTTGGCATATGGTGCACCACCCAGCAGCCACACCGTAGGCAGACTGTACTGCTCATACCAATAAGACTAAAAACTGTGGTGGATAAAGCATTGATAACGTATTAGAACCATTGATAATGTTGTCAAAGCAGCAATAATGTTGCATTACGGTTATGCGATGCTTGTCACTGTGATGGTGCTGACGGAGGAACATTCTGCTCTCTAGATGTCCCCCGTAAAGGACATCCATATCTTTAGGCCCTCAGCCCATTCTGAGGACCCACGCACCCACAGCTTACTGTACAGTACATGAGATAAGACGAGACATTCTTGGAGACACGGGCTGACATTCCTTATCTATTGGTGTTCTTTCAAAGTCGTAAAACAACGCCACGCCCCTAATTGTTCGGCCAAATGGTCAAATGGTGATAACAGTGTTCTCGATACCCTATCGTGTGTTGAGGTTATGTAACAATAGGCAAAATCAGGTCATCTTCACCCACAAGTGCTGATGGGACATTCCTCTATCAACCAGGGAACACGGTAAGGTAAAACAGTGTTTTTTGTCAAGTGTATACTGCGGTACGTTTGACTTTCAAGGGCTAAGCAGCAGTCACTGAGGGCAATGATTATGAATGGTGGTTTGTTTGGTGTTTCATTGCGAGGTTTTGTGTTGAGAACTTGACTGATAGAAGGAATGATAGACAGGGTGCTATAGGGCATTGTGGGCCTTTGGTTTGTCCACTAGGGGTCATCCTGTCATTTCCTCAGAGTTATTCATGTAAGGATTAACCAGCCGGTATTCATAAAGGGTCTCGGAGTAGGGGTGCTGATCTAGGATCAGTTCCCCCATGTCCATGTAATCTTATTCCGTATGATAAGAAAAGCTAAACTAATCAAAATCGTACTCAGACGCTTGATACATACGGCCCCTGTCTATGTTGTGATATGTTATACAGGTCTTTAGGCCTACATATATGCTATTTAAAAAAACACATATTATTTGAAGAGCGACTTTAAAGTACTGTGTAGTGTTAACATTGATGTGGCACGGACTATTATGTTTTTTCTTTATGCCTAATTCTTCTCCTTTCAGTAGACTATAGTGCATGTTGCATTGGAGCTTCAGAAGGGAAAGGCACACATTTGTCCCGTCACTAATTCTCTGTACTGTACAGTGTAGCCTACATTCAGGGCCAAAAAAGCACAGCTGGAACAGAAGAAAGCAGGCCTATATTATGTGCATTACGGCCAGCGGTGCACGCACTAAGTTTAGAGCAGTGGTTCCCAACCTTTTGCTGTTACTGCTGTCGTTACTTCCCAGAGTAACCCAGGGGGTCGTGGTTGAGAAACGCTTGTGTACAGGATGCTCTGTAAGAACTGCTAAACTGCAGATTATGTAACCAAATCAGACGCACGAGATTACAGTAAATTGACAGGCAGGCAGCTGTTTCGAGCACTGTTTTCAGATGCCCGATGACTTGAACATAATGTGAAACTATTGTTATTGGATTGAAACGATTGCTATTGAATGCTGGCTGTCATACCATATTTGGATCCACATTTGTTAACAATGCAACAACCTTGAGCCTATATTGGCCTGTGTAGGATGACAACATTCCACCACACAAAAGTGTAATTCTATTATTTTATATTATCACGGGTGTCGAAATAACGTGTCACTTCTTTTGGAGAGGATGTAGGCTTGCCTATTCGACCTACAGGTGCAGAATTTAAGTTAGCCTTGCTTCACTTTTGCTTTGGCAAATCAATAACTAAGCCACGGACCCGTCAAGATTCCAAGTTCCAACGTGGAAAGTGTAGTTTAATGGGCTCAAACTCTAAAAGCAATTTCATAACACATTTAATCTGTTGCTGACAGGGTAAGTGATATTGTTACGTAAGTACGRAGACTATAGCTGCCAACATGATCCTTTCCTGAGGTGTATGTTGTTGATGGAAATGTCGCCTGTAACTAAAACAAATCTATCCGATGATAAATGTAAATATGAAATAGGCCCATTAACCTAATATCAAAAATCGTCTGACAATATATTCGCTCAGTCACAATTTGGGCACCGGCTACCTGAATATGCATTTGCTTGCATACCGAATAGGCGCACTTACCTTGGCTTGATTAATAAGAAGACCCACAAATGTGGACACCAACATTGAGCGCGACATTGGAGGACTCTTCCTGCGCAGGTCCGTCTTTATGAAGGGGAATGCAGTGACCGGCGGCTCCTCGGGCACSGTGACGGTATACGACTGTCGCATACTAGGCATGATGGCGGTGTAGGCTACGGTCTATACAGCAGACGATACAATCAATTAGAGGTGGCGATGCTGAAAAGTTGTCTACCGCGGGTGCAACAGTAGCTGGTCCCTGTGTAACGTGGTTGCACTTGGTAAGGAAAATGTTCTTCTCATCGAGGACAAGGTGTTCAATTAATCCTTCGAAACACTTTAATGATCAAATAAAACAGGCGCTGATGATTAATTGTCGCGATTTGCAGTCCGTCAGAAGTGAGACAACCCTAGAGATCAGGTAGTCAAGCCTATATACTAGCCTTTATTRATAAATAAACAGAAACATATAGGCCCCAACCGGCACTTTGCCTACCAGAATAACATTAGACCCCAAACTCAATCTGGAATATCACTGCCTGCAGACTGAGGCCGATTCGGTTGCATAAGGTTCCACCTCTCTCAGTGTGGGTTGAATAAACTAGAGTCGGTGTGCAGTGCCCTTTCGTTTTACTACACAGCACACGCCCCCTCGGACTCAGTAGACGTCAAACAGCAGAGGACGAGACGTTCTCCCCATTCACAGAGGAGGATGAAAGCGGAGAGGATGAGTGAGAGGAGGGTGGTGGAAATGCATGATATATCCGTCGTCTATAATAATATTGCAATTTCGCTGACGCTTTTATCCAAAGCTACTTACTGTCATGCGTACATTTTACGTCTGTCGGTCTCTATATAGATACATTTTTCCATCCATATATTTTTATACTTTGCCTTACAGCATTTGTTTCTTCCACCTTGACATGTGAATTTAGCTTGACAATATAATGCATAATATCAGTGTAATGTCATAAGTAAAACCAATAACATGGTATGACAAGCAATATGTCATGCTTATGGCATTATGTCAATCAAAAGTCAATAACGTCCAACGTGTGTTGCTTTAGCTAACTAAAGCAACAGTTGGTCCTAGCTCAAGCATTGCCACGCGTTTCTCTAGAATATTGTGAATGAATGACAAAACTGGGTCGCATTCACTAAGGAGCAAACAGCGCGAAACAGGGAGGGCCTACCTAGATCTGGCCAATAAGAAACGTTGTTTTCATTTTCCGTTATAGAACGTGTTGCTACGGTGTACAGTAATGAATACGACCCTGGGGTACAGTAAGAGCAATGTAACACATTACCCAATCAAACCTTTCCCCTGGATCTGAGCTTTTTTTTTTTACGCAAGCAGATTTTTGGCATCTCAGGGTTGTGCTCATTAAGGCACACAGTCGAAAAGGGTTTTGCAACCGTAAACGAAAATTAGCTTTCCAGTCTAGGTATTCCCTTCCCCGTTTTCTGCCATTTGGGGTCCAATGAACTCGACCCTACTCCTAATTGGCCCATCATAACTCTACAGTCACATTCAATCTGTACGCAGAATAATACCAGCTAGAGGGGGTGTTAAGAAAAAGTAATACATCCACTCTCAAAACATAAACAGGAAACCCAACAACCACAAACACAGCTCCATAATCGTACGAAAGCAAAGTGTCGCTTTTCGCCGCATCATTACGTAAGCAGCGTTGAACTGACCCGTTCCCTGAGAATCAGTGCATTCCTCTTATGAAACGCCACTCACGTAAGGTTGGGAGTTATGGTCTAAAAATCATATCTTGATTTTTTCAAAGTTATGTGCGATTCACGATATATATCTCGATTTAAGTGTTCTCTAAATAAGCTTTTTGTACAATTAAAGGTAAAATACGCTGCATTGCAAATAGTCAGCAATAATATAATAAATTCAGGGATTGTGAAATTATACCTAGGCTAAATATGAGCCTTCCACACCCATAAGACCCACTAATGATGTAATTATTTTATAAAAAATAGATTAATCTGCTTTTTTGAAATAATCACTGATCTGGCATTCAAGTCTGTCTATTAAAATGCCTTTTTTMTWWWAWAAATATATTAAAAAAAGACCACTGGGGGAAATGGCTAAAATATCATAACATGGTATTTAAAAATAGTTTGACAGTATTTTATGTTTTTGAATAATAAAAGTTCTACATTTGCTTTATGAGTAATGCATGACCCTAGGGTGGCAACACATACATTCTAAGTGATTTCAATGGGTCTTTCTCCATTCTGATTGTTTTATACTGTTCAATTCAACCCAAAATAATTTCCTGCACTCATTTTAGATAATTTCCACACTGTCACATAGGGCTGCACAATATGGGCAAAATGCTGAGGCCTTATTTGTAACCCAATGTTGCAATTGCGATTTGACGTGCGATTTACTTTTTTTTTTTGGTGACCACAGACCCCTTCTCAGTTCCTATGCTTCCTGGCTGATGTTTTGGTCACTTTTGAATGCTGGCGGTGCTTTCACTCTAGTGGTAGCATGAGACGGAGTCTACAACGGAGTCTGTGGTCACCACCTGCAGAACCACTCCTTTATTGGGGGTGTCTTGCTAATTGCCTATAATTTCCACCTTTTGTCTATTCCATTTGCACAACAGCATGTGAAATTTATTGTCAATCAGTGTTGCTTCCTAAGTGGACAGTTTGATTTCACAGAAGTGTGATTGACTTGGAGTTACATTGTGTTGTTTAAGTGTTCCCTTTATTTTTTTGAGCAGTGTACATATYTTAGCTAGATAGCTAGCTAGCGATTGCCATTCGAGGCTAAAACTATTTAGCTAAACTTTCTAAGAAAAGACAAACTAGCTGTTTGCATATGTAAGAAACACAAATTAATAGTGTAATTATAGAACGCTTGTGGATTTATATTAAGAAGCAAAGTGGAAACAACATAGTTGTGATCAACATTGTTGCATGTGTCACTCAATGAACAACAAATGTGTTCATTGAGTGACAGGGGGCGGGGCTATGTCTGTGTGGAAAGCGGCATGGAGAGAGAGGAGAGGGATGACTCAAGTAGCGTGTAAAATATGCACACGGCATATCACATTTAACAAACAAAACATTAATATACCGTTATAGAAGGTAAAGTAAAAACCCAAACCGGTCAGTACATCAATACCGGTATACAGTCAAATCCGTTATACTGCCCAGCCCTACTAATAATGACTAACTTCTTGTAGCAGGCATTATAGAAAATTAACATAGGTCTCAAACAATCTTCCAAGCACAAGCCAACGTGCTAGTGAGTGGCCAGCAAATCCCTGGGCTGCCAACTTTTGAAGAAAGCTTGGAGTGAGATTTTGCCTAGGAGTCTGGGGGAGGACCACCAGGAAAATTGTACTTTTTTAAATCTAATTACCTGGAATATGATGAGTTTATGAGTTGTGAGTCCCCCTACCATCTCTGCCTAGCATGTGCACAATACTAAAATGTCAAAATATATATTTGAGGTCTGGAGCATTTAATATGCAGGACGTAATATGTAGGACTTATTCAAAACTGCAATAGGACCCGGAGTAACAGCAACCTAATTTTGTTGACAACATTGTACATAAAACAGCGCTACCGTGCTGCTCTTTTTACAGTTTTATAAAGTCAACGGAGAACGTTCTCTCTCCATTCTGCTCCACTCTAATCATGAGGAGCGTTTAAAAAAAAACGCGCATCCAACCCCCTAGATCCCGTACTTAACAAGACCAATCATATGCTTCAATGTTCCGCGGTTCACAGTGCTGTGACAAGACAAGACAATGATCGAYGTTCCGCTCTTGATGTAAAATTGAAGTCGCAGATGCTACGATGTCAAAACGATATGGAGTACAGTTGAAAAGTTAATACACTACACAATGTACTCAGACAAATAAAAGCAGTAATTTTCGTTGCGTGATATATAAGAGGTGTGGCGTGTGAGGGTCAATAGCATGTGTCTCACGGCCAATGAGTGGGAGTTGGCAGCTCTGTAATKATTTTAGCCAATTTAGATCTAATTGGTAGCTAACAAGGTAGACCAGTTGACTTGTTATAAACACGCCCTTCTATCCGTCTGCAACAGTTTGAACAGAATGCTAGCCTGCCCACTTTGTTCAGATGTTGAAATGTCGAGTGGCCATCCGTATTTCTCCGAATGAGAACGACTTGCCAATTCGTTATATATTTGTGTTTTATGCTTTAACAGTATTTGGCTAAAATGCTGCTAGCGGTCCGTTTTATCTCAATGCCGCACGCAATAAACTGAACATTAATTTTCCAGAATNGTTTTATGCTTTAACAGTATTTGGCTAAAATGCTGCTAGCGGTCCGTTTTATCTCAATGCCGCACGCAATAAACTGAACATTAATTTTCCAGAATCAATGTTCATTGATACTCCCGTTTTTGTAGGTTCTGGTCTGCGCGCAATTTGAGTCTCAATGTGTTTCGGAATCCATATGACTGATTTTGTTGGACCAAACCTCAAATGCAATTAGTGAGTTGAAACCGCTTGTCAGAGAGGAAGAAGTGATCTCTCATCTTGGTTGTTGTGAGTGGCAGGAGGAGGGGCTTGGTGTGTGTGTGTGTTAATGGAAAGGTGCACACGGACAGAGACCTGTATATAATGGGGAGATGCTCATGTCTCCACCCTAACAATGGGAGTCGTTGTCCCAACGGCGGGAAGGCAGGATACAAGTATAGGTCCAAAATAAGCCCATAGAAACATTGGGTCAATTTTGGACAGAGTTAGGCGAGAGTAAAACCTCTCGCTTCGCCTCTTCCTCTCTGACACAGCACAGAAGGAGCGAAGGAGACGAGACCAAAAATACAACATGAGAATAAGCGTACATAAACGCTCGTAAATGTAAAAATAAAACTAGATTCATGCAATACAGGCATCTGAAATATCGCACAATAAAACATTCAAATTAATTCAATATATCGCCCAGCCCTACACTCAAGCGTTATTATAAAGAAC
Organism: Salvelinus sp. IW2-2015; assembly: GCF_002910315.2. Lineage (NCBI taxonomy): Eukaryota > Metazoa > Chordata > Actinopteri > Salmoniformes > Salmonidae > Salvelinus > Salvelinus sp. IW2-2015. Next base: position 30,268,451 of record NC_036860.1, on the reverse strand, counting down.
TACGATAAACTGTGTTTACTAGCAGTCTAGAGGGCAGGGTCATAATATGACATATAGCACCTGCTCCAGATATGTATGTAAAAGGGGTTAGATATTGAAATATCAGATATTATCATCATCAATAAAGTACTGTTCGAACTCAACAGCCTGGCACAGTACGGAAGCAGATATTTGAACAGTGTTGAGTGTATCTTACACATGTCATTGAGTGACAGTGATTGAATGTGAAAAGGCTGCACAGCCCTTAGCCATGGTTTATTGGCCATATACACCTTCTTGGGCCTTATTGCTTAAATATAACACACCGCCTAAGGGCTGTTCTTAGCACGACGCAATGTGGAGTGCCTGAACAAAGACCATAGCCGTGGTATATTGGCCATATATCAATACAGGTGTGCCAAGCTTGTAGCGTCATACCCAAAAAGACTCAAGGCTGTAATCGCTGCCAAAGGTGCTTCAACAAAGTACTGAGTAAAGGGTCTGATAACTTATGTAAATGTAATATGTCTGTTTGTTTTTATTTTTATACATTTGCAAAAATGTCTAAAGGCCTGTTTTTGCTTTGTCATTATGGGGTATTGTGTGTAGATTGATGATGTGCTGTAACCTAACAAAATCTGGAAATATATCTTTTCCAAATGCACTGTATGCCATAAATTTACTCCACTATCACCCTACCAGTGAGGTATCTGTGTACATCAGATGTGTAACACAGAATAGGTTTTAATAGTGGGAACCAGTTACCGAGATTTATCGGACCGACAGCGCATCTCAGTATGGAGCTCAGTTCACAATGCATGCATCATCTCATCAGCTGGTAACCTTTTTCCTTGTGACAGGTACATTTGCTGCAGCATAGNCCTTTTTCCTTGTGACAGGTACATTTGCTGCAGCATAGTCTATGCTACAGTAATATCAAATTGCATCCAAAATAGATAATCCTGTTCAAGAAACGTATATCGATGTCCTAGCCTACCTCTTTCAGGTAATACATTCAATGCACTATTAGCCTTATATTTAGCTAATGAATGATGGGTTAATATGCATAAGCTTCTAACATATAGCCTCTGTACTGTTTCTCTTGCACAATATGCATCTGCTCTCAGCTGGCCTCGCTCCTTCTTTGCAACATGGATTCAGGGGTAGACGTAACATAGTAAACAAAAAACATGGACACTCAAATTGGTATGATATGTTACGTTTGGTATGGTATGTATGAATTTGTCGATGTCCATCATTCATTTAATTTGATATGCTATGAATTACAATTCGTATGATATGTTATGAAATACAATTTGTTGTGGATAACATTAGCTAGGTTAAGGGTTAAGGTTAGGTTGAAGGTTAGGAGTTCAAGGTTAAAAGTTAGGGGAAGGGTTAACTAACATGCTAAGTACACTGAACAAAAATATAAACGCAACATGTAAAGTGTTGGTCCCCTGTTTCATGAGCTGAAATAAAAGATCCTCTAAATTTTCCGTACGCACAGAAAGCTTATTTCTCTCAAATTTTTGGCACAATTTTTTTTACATCACTGTTAATGAGCATTTCTCATTTTCCAAGAGAATCCATCCACCTGACAGGAGTGGTATATCAAGAAGCGGATTAAACAGCATGATCATTATACTCTAAAATGTGCAGTTTTGTCACACAACACAATGCCACATATGTCTCAAATTTTGAGGGAGCGTGCAATTGGCATGCTGACTGCAGGAATGTTCACCAGTGATGATTCCAGATCATTTCTGTCTGTAATAAAGCCCTTTGTTGGGAAAAACGAAATCTGATTGGCTGGGCCTGGATCCCCAGTGGCTGGGCCTGGCTCCCAAGTGGGTAGGCCTATGCCCTCCCAGGCAAAACCATGGCTGCACCCCTGCCCAGTCATGTGAAATCCATAGATTAGGGCCTAATTTATTTATTTCAATTGACTGATTTCTTTATATGAACTGTAACTCAGTAAAGTCGTTGAAATTGTTGCATGTTGCGTTTAGATTTTTTATTCAGTGTAGTTGCAAAGTTGATAATTAGCTAAAATGCTAAAGTTGTCCGTGATGAGATTCGAACACGCAACCTTTAGGTTGCTAGACATTCTCATTATTATAGTTTTTTTGCCTTAAAACCTGTTCCGTTAGCGCGAAATTCAAATAAAATTATTAGAAATATTTAACTTTCATAAAATCACAAGTGCAATACACCAAATTAAAGCTTAACTTCTTGTTAATCCAGCCACCGTGTCAGATTTCAAAAAGGCTTTACGGTGAAAGCAAACCATGCGATTATCTGAGGACAGCACAAACACATGACAATCATATTTCAACCCGCCAGGCGCAACACAAAACTCAGAAATAACAATATAATTCATGCCTTACCTTTGAAGATCTTCTTCTGTTGGCACTCCAAAATGTCCCATAAACATCACAAATGGTCCTTTTGTTCGATAAATTCCATCGCTATATCTCCAAAATGTCAATTTATTTGACGCGTTTGATTCAGAAAAACACCGGTTCCAACTCGCCCAACATGACTACAAATGATCTAATAAGTTACATGTAAACTTGGTCCAAACATTTCAAACAACTGTCCTAATCCAACTTTAGGTATTTTAAAACATAAATAATCMATCAAATTTAAGACAGAATATACTGTGTTCAATAGCGGATAAAATTAAAGGGGAGTGAGCCCCAGGTCGCGCGCCCCAAACAAAACAGTCCACTTAGCTCGACACCCAGAAAGGAAAGGGCTACTTCTTCATTACTAAAAATAAAAACATCAACCAATTTCTAAAGACTGTTGACATCTAGTGGAAGCCATAGGAACTGCAACCAGATGCCTCAGAAATCTAGATTCCCATAGAAAAACAATTGAAAAAACAGTCACCTCAACAAACAAAAAAATCCTGGATGGTTTGTACTTGGGGTTTCGCCTGCCAAATAAGTTCTGTTATACTCACAGACATAATTTTAACAGTTTTAGAAACTTCAGAGTGTTTTCTATCCAAATCTAATTATATGCATATCCTAGCTTCTGGGCCTGAGTAGCAGGCAGTTTACTTTGGGCACGCTTTTCATCCAGACGTGAAAATAGTGCCCCCTAACCCGAAGAGGTGTTAAGTAACCTTCTGTCTTATGTAACCATACCAAACTGAAAATGTCATACTAATTTCAGTGTCCCGGATTTTTGTTTACTATGCTACGTCTAGTCTACAAGCCCAGGCTTTTCTTTTAGCTGTGGTGGAGTCCCAGTAAAAGCTAGACTAGAATAGCTTGTTGAAACCTAGATTTTCCCAAATCTGTGGAGACTCAAGGGATCTTGAGTGTTAACCATTCCTGAGAACGGGTTTGGTAACATATGATTCTGAACTTAATTAATGAAGTTCCATATGAAGGGAGTTTCTTTAAGATTGCTTTGTAAATAAGAGAATGCAGCTCTCTTCTTACAGACAGAGAGGTCCATCCCACATTTTTATACAGACTACAATGACGAGTCCTAAAGTTGTCCCCTGTGATAAAATGTATTGTGGAATGGTAGACCGTGTCCAAGGGTTTCAAAACAGAGGTTGCCACATGCATGTAAACAATACCACCAAAAACCAAATACAGGGAGAACCATTAGAACAATCTTTCTCCAATTGTCAATACTGAGGCATGATTTATTTCGATATCAAAAAAAACTATTTTGGATCTTAGCTTCTTAGTCATGTTTTGTTATGGGAATTTTATGAATAATGACTAAATAAGGTATACATTTAATGCAGAATTGTTACATTTAATGCAGAATTGTAACAAACAGAATTCTAACCAGTCTGATAAATGCATGTTTCTACACTTAAAAGAGGAAGTGTTAAACAGACACATTTAGACAGACAACTTGTGACCATTGTGAAACTGATAACAGGAAGAAAGTCACCCCACCCAGGGAGGGGAGAGGCCGTTAGGCTTGTAGCAGATTTTGAAACATGTGGTAGCATACGATAAGCCATATATATGTGTTGGAATTCTAGCAGATGGGCTGGTCCATTTTTGCGCAAAATGATCATTAAGTGGCTAATAATGGGGACCTCAAGGAAAATAATGGGCCAGTGTGGACGCCTCAAGGAAAATAATGTCTGGTGTGTTAGAAATGCCAAGACCGTTTTTTGGTCCCAGTAGCCTCAACAGCACTCTGTAGGGTAGCACCATGGTGTAGCCAGAGGACAGCTAGTTTCCGTCCTCCTTTGGGTACAGTGATTTCAATACAAAACCTAGGAGGCTCATGTTTCTCACGCCCTTCCATAGATTTAAAGGGTCTACAGACAATACGCATACAGGGCCGACTGCGCATAGCACAGTGTTGCAATGCAGTTTTGTGTCACAAAAGGGGCGGATCCTTGTAATATGCTCTGTCATTCGACACAGTTTTTTTCCGACCTGGAAATTGAGACCTGACGTATCATTTCTTGCGAAGACTGAGAGGCAGTATTGAGTGAGTTTTGCAACGGAAGTCCCGCCCGTGTCTACATCACATCTTCTCTGGTATTCTTTCTGGTATAAACACAGAAAACATGGACGTTCTTCTACTTTTCTTTTAGGACTTGTAAGCTTCCTTTTTTGTGCTTTTTATTTAGAGATTTGCTAAGCGCAATTATGTCAATGTCCAGTTTGGAGGAGCGTCTGTGCGATCTGGTGAGACAATACAAGAACCTTTACAACCCTTCAATGCGGTTGTATTCAGACAAGCTAGCAAAAACAACAGCTGGAGGGAGATATCATGTCATTTAAACACCGATACTGATATCAAAGAAACATGGAGAAAGATTTGGGACCAAGCGGGCTCTGCCTTTTACTGAGAAGTGGCTTCCGTTTGGCCACTCTACCATAAAGGCCTGATTGGTGGAGTGCTGCAGAGATGGTTGACCTTCTGGAAGATTCTCCCATCTCCACAGAAGAACTCTGGAGCTCTGTCAGAGTGACCATCAGGTTCTTGGTCACCTCCCTGACCAAGGCCCTTCTCCCCCGATTGCTCAGTTTGGCCCAGCGGCCAGCTCTAGGAAGAGTCTTGGTGGTTCCAAACTTTTTCCATTTAAGAATGATTGAGGCCACTGTGTTCTTGGGGACCTTCAAATGATGCAGACATTTTTTGGTACCCTTCCCCAGATCTGTGCATTGACACAATCCTGTCTCGGAGCTCTACGGACAATTCCTTCAACATCATGGCTTGGTTTTAGCTCTGACATGCACTGTCAACTGTAGGACCTTATATAGACAGTTGTGTGCCTTTCCAAATAATGCCCAATCAGTTGAATTTACCACAGGTGGACTCCAATCAAGTTGTAGAAACAGCTCAAGGATGATTAATGTAAACAGGATGCACCTGAGCTCAATATCGAGTCTCACAGCAAAGGGTCTGAATACTTCTGTAAATAAGGTATATCTGTTTTTTATTTTTGTAATACATTTGCAAAAATGTCTTAACTTGTTTTTGCTTCGTCATTATGGCTTATTGTGTGTAGATTGATGAGGGGAATAAATGATTTAATCCATTTTGGAATAAGGCTGTAACGTAACAACATTTGGAAAAAGTCAAGGGATCTGAATAGTTTCTGAAGGCACCGTACATACACACACAAAGTGGCAGCGTTAGAGTATTGAGCTGCTGTTTGGGGCCATGTGCCTGACAAATTAGTAACAAATGCTAATAGGAGTGTTAGTACACTGAGAGGGGGGTAAGCACAGTGGTGTGGGCATGTGACCCATGGTGTTGGATGGACGCCACCTCTGGACTGCTGCTGAGAGAGGTGAATGGACTGAGAGAAAGCGAGGGAGAGGGGAGGGGTTCAAGTAGAGGGGGAATTAATGAGAAAAGCGAAAAGAGATGGGTGAGAGAAGTGGGTGGAGAGGGAGACAAAGATATTTAAAGGGATAGCRCACCCAAATTACATATTGGTTTCTTTACCCTGTAAGCAGTCTATGGACAAGGTATGACAGCAATCCATGCAGCAATCCAACTCACCTCTAACTGTTATAGGCCTATTTCTATTTTGCCCTGTTAATCAAAAGTGTTATAAAAATTTGTCAATAATCAACTGACTGGCTTTCTTGATGTCTATTGTATTCTCTCTGGTATGAAATCTGGTTTCCGCTTAGGTTATGGATGTGTCACTGTCACCTTAAATGGTCCTCAATGATGTCATCATTGCCCTTGATTCTAAGCAATGTTGCTTAGAATCAAGGGCATTCCATTCTTGTGGGCCGGCTAAGGAGTATTGGTGTCTCTGAGGGGTCTTTGGCCTGGTTTGCTAACTACCTCTCTCAGTGTATAAAGTGCAGTGTATAAAGTCAGAAAATCTTCTGTCTCAGCCACTGCCTGTCACCAATGGAGTACCCCAAGGCTCAATCCTAGGCCCCGCACTCTTCTCAATTTACATCAACAACATAGCTCAGGCAGTAGGAAGCTCTCTCATCCATTTATATGCAGATAATAGTCTTATACTCAGCTGGCCCCTCCCTGGATGTTGTGTTAAATGCTCTACAACAAAGCTTTCTTAGTGTCCAACAAGCTTTCTCTACCCTTAACCTTGTTCTGAACACCTCCAAAACAAAGGTAATGTGATTTGGTAAGAAGAATGCCCCTCGGCCCCACAGGTGTGATTACTACGTCTGAGGGTTTATAGCTTGAGGTAGTCACCTCATACAAGTACTTGGGAGTATGGCTAGACGGTACACTGTCCTTCTCTCAGCACATACCAAAGCTGCAGGCTAAAGTTAAATCTGGACTTGGTTTCCTCTATCGTAATCGCTCCTCTTCCACCCCAGCTGCCAAACTAACCCTGATTCAGATGACCATCCTACCAATGCTAGATTACGGAGACATCATTTGGAGATCGGCAGGTAAGGGTGCTCTAGAGCGGCTAGATGTTCATTACCATTCGGCCATCAGATTTGCCAACAATGCTCCTTATAGGACACATCARTGCACTCTATACTCCTCTGTAAACTGGTCATCTCTGTATACCCGTCGCGAGACCCACTGATTGATGCTTATTTATAAAACTCTCTTAGGCCTCACCCCCCCCGATCTGAGATATCTACTGCAACCTTCATCCTCCACATACAACACACGTTCTGTCAGTCACATTCTGTTAAAAGGTCCCCAAAGCACACACATCCCTGGGTCGCTCATCTTTTCAGTTCGCTGCAGTTAGCGACTAGAACGAGCTGCAACAAACACTCAAAATGGCCATCTCTTCATTCAAAGACTCAATCATGGACACTCTTACTGACAGTTGTGGCTGCTTTGTGTGATGTATTGTTGTCTCTACCTTCTTGCCCTTTGTGCTGTTGTTTGTGCCCAATAATGTTTGTACAATTTTTTGTGCTGCTACCATGTTGTGTTGCTACCATGTAGTTGTCATGTTGTGTTGCTACCATGCTGTGTTGTCATGTGTTGCTGCCTTGCTATGTTGTCGTCTTAAGTCTCTCTTTATGTAGTGTTGTCTCTCTTGTCATGTGTGTTTATATATATATATATATATATATACAGTGGGGAGAACAAGTATTTGATAACCTGCTAAATCAGCAGTGTTTCCTACTTAAAAGCATGTAGAGGTCTGTAATTTTTATCATAGGTACACTTCAACTGTGAGAGACGGAATCTAAAACAAAAATCCAGAAAATGCAAATTAATACTTATAAATCATACAATGTTATTTTCTGGATTTTTGTTTTAGATTCCGTCTCTCACAGTTGAAGTGTACCTTTGATAAAAAATTAGCCTCTACATGCTGTGTAAGTAGGAAAACCTGCAAAATCGGCAGTGTATCAAATACTTGTTCTCCCCACTGTGTATAATATATAATATATATATATATAAATAAATAATAGTCTTATACTCAGCTGGCCCCTCCCCGGATTTTGTGTTAAATGCTCTAAAAAGCTTTCTTATATATATATATATATATATTTTTTTTAAATCCCAGCCCCCATCCCCGCAGGAGGCCTTTTTCCTTTTGGTAGGCCGTCATTGTAAATAGGAATTTGTTATTAACTGACTTGCCTAGTTAAATAAAGGTTAATAAAAGTAATACATTTGGTTTAGTTTCTAAATGCTAACAATTTAGCATTTGTGGCACAAATCCCATTCCAGTCATGATACCGATATTAGCATGTTTTGCGCATCATGTTCAAATCATCTCGTAATGGATTGGATTTATATAGCGCCTTTCTACCAAGTGAGGCACTCAAAGCCCTTTACATAGTAAGGTTGAAACTCACCTCTTCCACCACCAATGTGTAGCACCCACCGAAAAGTGCTAATACCGGTATCATGACTGGAATGGGATTTGTGCCACAAATGCTAAAACATTAGCATTTCGAAACAGTGCRAGGAAAATAAAACCAAAGCATGGATTGCTGTCATACCTTGTCCATTGTAATTTGGGTGAACTATCCCCTCAAGAGCAGTGTTTCACAGACTGACACGGAACAGGTCCACAACAAACTCTGTGAACAAACTCGATGTCACTGGTAGCATGCCTGCATCACTGTGTGCATGTGTGTTTCTGTCCTCATTGTTTTTTGTTATTTATTCCCAAAAATAATTTAACCTTCATTTATACATGTTTTTCTCATTGAGATAAAATATATTTTTCAAGAGAGACCTGGTCCACAGCAGCAGGGGGAACAATGTTTCAGACAAAACAACTTCGATACACTAACAACATTGAACAAAACTACACACACATACAGTACAACAATTACATATTACGTAAAAAAATAAAAAATAAATAAAACATAACTTCACCTTGTTACTAGGTGAACGTGTACTTACTGCATCTTTGTGTGTGTGTGCATGCGTGCGTTCACATGCGTGAGTGTGTTTTCGTCTCAACAATTCCATTTTAACTTGGCTGGCATTTGATCTTTAAAACAACCCACACATTACAAGTATGCAACAAACAAACCAGGCCTTGCAAAGGAGGAAGGTAGAGCTCTACCTACAGTGGAGGAAGGAAGAGCTCTACCTACAGTGGAGGAAGGAAGAGCTCTACCTACAGTGGAGGAAGAAGAGCTCTACCTACAGTGGAGGAAGAAAGGCTCTACCTACAGTGGAGGAAAGAAGAGCTCTACCTACAGTGGAGGAAGGAAGAGCTCTAACCTACAGTGGAGGAAGGAAGAGCTCTACCTACAGTGGAGGAAAGAAGAGCTCTACCTACCGTGGAGGAAGGAAGAGCTCTACCTACAGTGGAGGAAGGTAGAGCTCTACCTACAGTGGAGGAAGGAAGAGCTCTACCTACAGTGGAGGAAGGTAGAGCTCTATCTACATTGGAGGAAGGAAGAGCTCATACAGGAGCTTGCGTCCTGGGCCAAGCACACACATAGACACTCTGAGGAGTTGGCTGTAGAAAATGTCCTGTAATGTCCCTTCATGTAGCAATTCAAGTGACAAAGTACCTCTGGTCTTTTCAGCAACACAGGCTCACTTACAGTAAACATGGTCTGACCAACATGTTCTTCCCCCCACTGAGCTGAACTTTCTTATGGCCTCAAGGTGTTAAGGCCCTGGCTGTGTCTGATATTGCAACCTATTCCCTACATTGCACCCTTCTTTTGACCAGGGCCCATAGATCTCTGGTCAAAGGCAGTGCACTGTGTAGGGGTCCTGGTCAAAAGGAGTGCACTGTGTAGGGTATAGGGTGCCATTGTGGACGCACSTGTGTGGGGAAGTGGAGGAAAGGGAACTCAAATACAATGTAGGTATAGAAATAGCCTATAGTGGCCTACACATAATGAGTACAACATGGAACTAGAGTATGGACTGTGTACATTCACATAAGACTGACACAGTGGCACCGTTACGTTGGGCACAGCAACAGCATTGGGCATGGGTACCCGGTCAGTTTGTGGCCAAAGTGTAGGACATTACCTAAGAGCTTTTGGTCACTCAATGAAATGAGACTCAGCAGGAGTAAAACAACAGATCTCTTGTTTCACATCGTGTTGATGCCAAGCAGAATGTTTATGTCTTATGTGGCATTGTATCAGTCATATGTGAATGTACACAGTCCATGATCTAGTTCCATGTTGTACTCTGGCATATTATGTGTAGGCCACTATAGGCTCTTTCTATATCAAATCAAATTGTATTGGTCACATACACATGGTTAGCAGAAGTTAATGTGTGTGTAGCAAAATGCTTGTGCTTCTAGTTCCAACACTGCTGTAATATCTAACAAGTGATCTAAAATTCACAGCGACTACCTTATACACACAAATGTAAAGGGATGAATAAGAATATGTACATATAAATATATGGATGAGCGATGGCCGAACAGCATAGGCAAGATGCAGTAGATGGTGTAGAATACAGTATATACAGTTGAAGTCAGAAGTTTACATACACCTTAGCCAAATACATTTAAACTCAGTTTTTCACAATTCCTGACATTTAATCCTAGTAAAAATTCCTTGTCTTAGGTCAGTTAGGACCACCACTTTATTTTAAGAATGTGAAATGTCAGAATAATAGTAGAGAYAATGATTTATTTCAGCTTGTATTTCTTTCATCACATTCCCAATGGGTCAGAAGTTTACATACACTGAATTAGTATTTGGTAGCATTGCCTTTAAATTGTTTAACTTGGGTCAACCATTTCGGGTAGGCTTCCCCAAGCTTCCCACAATAAGTTGGCTGAATTTTGGCCCATTCCTCCTGACAGAGCTAGTGTAACTGAGTCAGGTTTGTAGGCTTCCTTGCTTGCACATGCTTTTTCCGTTCTGCCCACACATTTTCTATAGGATTGAGGTCAGGGCTTTGTGATGGCTACTCCAATACCTTGACTTTGTTGTCCTTGAGCCATTTTGCTACAACTTTGGAAGTATGCTTGGGGTCATTGTCCACTTGGAAGACCCATTTGCAACCAAGCTTTAGTCTTGAGATGTTGCTTCAATATATCCACATAATTTTCCTGCCTCATGATGCCATCTATTTTGTGAAGTGCACCAGTCCCTCCTGCAGCAAAGTACCCCCACAACATGATGCTGCCACCCCTATGCTTCACGGTTGGGATGGTGTTTTTTGGCTTGCAAGCTTCCCCCTTTCTCCTCCAAACATAAAGATGGTCATTATGGCCAAACAGTTCTACTTTCTTTGATCAGAGCGGTATGARGGCTGCGTGGTCCCATGGTGTTTATACTTGCGTACTATTGTTATTACAGATGAACGTGGTACCTTCGGGCGTTTGGAAATTGCTCCCAAGGATGAACCAGACTTGTGGAGGTCTACCATTTTTTTTCTGAGGTGTTGGCTGATTTCTTTTGATTTTCCCATGATGTCAAGCAAAGAGGCAGTGAGTTTGAAGGTAGGCCTTGAAATACATCCACAGGTACACCTCCAATTGACTCAAATGATGTCAATTAGCCCATCAGAAGCTTCTAAAGTGATGACATCATTTTCTGGAATTTTCCAAGCTGTTTAAAGGCACAGTCAACTTAGTGTATGTAAACTTCTGACCACTGGAATTGTGATACAGTGAATTATAAGTGAAATAGTCTGTCTGTAAACAATTGTTGGAAAAATTACTTGTGTCATGCACAAAGTAAATGTCCTAACCGACTTGCCAAAACTATAGTTTGTTAACAAGAAATTTGTGGAGTGGTTGAAAACCTAACTAAGTGTATGTAAACTTCTGACTTCAACTGTGTGTGTGTGTGTGTGTGTGTGTGTGTGTGTGTGTGTGTGTGTGTGTGTGTGTGGTGTGTGTGTGTGTATATATATAATATAAAAAGTTTACATATATACACACACACGTGTGTGTGTGTGTGTTGTGTGTGTGTGTGTGTGTGTGTGTGTGTGTGTGTGTGTGGTGTGTGTGTGTATATATATATATATATATATATATTAATATAAAAAGTTTACATATATACACACACACACACACACACCAAACACACACACACACACACACATATATATATATATATATATTTACTGAAGTTTACAGAGAGAATAGTCACCATGTGGTCATGCTGGAGAGCGGTGCAATCCCATCACCTGGTGATATTTGTTGGGGTGTGGCTTAAGTCACAATTATTCTACAGTATTTTAATGTGTGTGTTTCGGTAGTGATCTCAAATGGTGGGGCAGCATTTATTTTAGAAAGATGTTAAAAAATAAACAAAACTACTAATTAGATCAGTACAGTGGCTTGCAAAAGTATTCATCCCCCTTGGCATTTTTTCTATTTTGTTGCCTTACAACCTGGAATTAAAATACAAACCCCCAAAAAATGTAACATTTGATTTACACAACATGCCTACCAATTTGAAGATGCTAAATATTTTTTTTGTGTGTGAAATATACAAGAAATAAGACATAAAAAACAGAACTTGAGCATGCATAACTATTCAGCCCCCTAAAGTCAACACTTTGTAGAGACACCTTTTGCAGCAATCACAGCTGCAAGTCTCTTGGGGTATGTCTCTATAAGCTTGGCACATCTAGCCACTGGGATTTTTGCCCATTCTTCAAGGCAAAACTGCTCCAGCTCCTTCAAGTTGGATGGGTTCTGCTGGTTTACAGTAATCTTCAAGTCATACCACAGATTCTCAATTGGATTGAGGTCTGGGCTTTGACTGGGCCATTCCAAGACATTTAAATATTTCCCCTTAAACCACTTGAGTGTTGCTTTAGGTGTATGCTTAGGGTCATTGTCCTGCTGGAAGGTGAACCTTCGTCCCAGTCTCAAATCTCTGGAAGACTGAAACAGGCCTCCCTCAAGAATTTTCATGTACTCAGCGCCATTCATCATTCCTTCAATTCTGACCAGTTTCCCAAGTCCCTGCCGATGAAAAACATCCCCACAGCATGATGCTGCCACCACCATGCTTCACTGTGGGGATGGTGTTCTCAGGGTTATGAGAGGTGTTGGGTTTGCACCAGACATAGCGTTTTCCTTGATGGCCAAAAAGCTAAATTTTAGCCGTATCTGACCAGAGTACCTTCTTCCATATATTTGGAGAGTCTCCCACATGCCTTTTGGCGAACACCAAACGTGTCTGCTTATTTTCTTCTTTAAGCAATGTCTTTTTTCTGGCCTCTCTTCCATAAAGCCCAGCTCTGTGGAGTGTACGGCTTAAAATGGTCCTATGGACAGATACTCCAATCTCTGCTGTGGAGCTTTTCAGCTCCTTCAGGGTAATTTTTGGTCTCTTTGTTGCCTCTCTGATTAATGCCCTCCTTGCCTGGTCCGTGAGTTTTGGTGGGTGGCCCTCTCTTGGCAGGTTTGTTGTGGTGCCATATTCTTTCTATTTTTTAATAAGGGATTTAATGGTGTTCCTTGGGATGTTCAAAAATTAGGATATTTTTTTATAACCCAACCCTGATCTGTACTTCTCCACAACTTTGTGCCTGACCTGTTTAGAGAGCTCCTTGGTCCATTCCATTTATTTTTTTATCCTGAAAAACTCCCCAGTCCTTAACGACTGAAAGCATACCCATAACATGATGCAGCCACCGCTATGCTTGAAAATATAGAGAGTAGTACTCAGTAATGTGTTATGTTGGATTTGCCCCAAACATAATTTGTCCGGAATAAAAGGGTTAACTGCTTTGTCAAAAAAWTTTAATTATTACTTTAGTGCCTTATTGCAAACAGGATGCATGTTATGGAATATTTGCATTCTGTACAGACTTCCTTCTTTTCACTTTGTCATTTAGGTTAGTATTGTGGAGTAACTACAATGTTGATCCATCTTCAGTTTTCTCCTCTCACAGCCATTCAACTCTTTAGCTGTTTAAAATCACCATTGGCCTCATGGTGAAATCCCTGAGCGGATTCCTTCCTCTCCGGCAACTGAGTTAGGAAGGATGCTTGTATCTTTGTAGTGACTGGGTGTATTGATACACCATCCAAATTGTAATTAATAACTTCACCATGCTCAAAGGAATATTCCATGTCTGCCTTCTTTTTTACCCATCTACCAATAACAGCCCTTCTTTGCGAGCCATTGGAAAACCTCCCTGGTCTTTGTGGTTGAAACTGTGTTTGAAATTCACTGCTCGATTTAAAGAGTACAGAGACTATTATTGAGACTATAACACTTTTACTGCACACAGAGTGAGTCCATGCACCTTATTATCTGACTTGTTAAGCACATTTTTACTCCTTAACTTATTTCGGCTTGCCATAACAAAGAGGTTGAATAATTATTGACTCAAGACATTTCAGATTTTAATTTTTTCATTGCTTTTTCCAGTTTGACATTCTGGGGCCAGTGACCCAAATAATCTACATTTAATCTATTTTATATTCAAGCTGTAACACAACAAAATGTGGAACATGTCAAGGGGTGTGAATACTTTCTAAAGGCACTCTATGTCTATCTATTTCCAAAATTAAAATCACTTGGAACTGATTTCCTGGAAAATAAAAATAAATCTTGGGGGGCCAAATAAAACTACGCTTGGCCACCAGTTGGGGAACCTTGATATAGGGAATATGTTTCCATTTGAGACGCAGCCCCAGAGTTCCTGACAGGGTCTTCTGACATCATCACCACCACCCACACTCTGCTCTCCGCTCCCAGCCAGCTGTCAATTACCTCTATAGCTTCTGAGTCATCTCCCACAATACCACACTTTAAGGTGGAACATTAGCTGGTTGTGGTCCTGGGGTTCTGATTGGTTGGTGAGTGCCAGTGCTGTTGCTGCCAGCCAATAGGGCAGCTTTAGGGCGCCTCATGCATCTAAACTATTGTTTTGACTTCATGACGTAATGTTCAACTTAGAGAACATGGCAATACATAGTCTCTGCTAATATGATCTTCCTGCTTCATAGCATTTTTTTATGGAGAAACAGAGAGCGAGAGAGAGAGATAAGAGAGAGTGTGAAACAGAGAGAGGCAAAATAGAGAGAAAGACAAAGAAAAGGCAATATAGAAAGTTAGAGTACTTTCTGGTGCTTATTAAGAAAATGTTGAACTACCTGAAACCAAGTGGTTTATTTCCTACTTGTTTCACTGAATCCCACTGCAATTTAAAAGGAATTTAAGCAGGTAATAATGAGGCAATAAAGTGGTTACCAGATCATTTCCAAGTAAACACTACACTCCTAGAAACAAAGGCTTAGATTTGTTCTTAATGGGCTACAAAAGCTTGTCACTGTAGTTGTACCCTGTAAGATACGTCCTTTGTACCTTTTTTATAGGAACATAATTGCACCCCAGTTCATACCTCAGATAGTACCTTTCTTACATATAGTCCACATGTACAAAAGCTTGCCTTTAGATAAAGTACACTTAGCCTTTATAGAGTGCCATCACAGCGACAGAGCCACTTGTTCCTTGTAAGTGGCAAAAATGTACCTCTACCATAGACCACTTAAAACTGGTACCACACTTCCACTCAAAGGTGGCCAAAAATAACTAACTGAAAGCAACGCCCCCACTAAGCCACGCCGCCAATATAATTTCCCAGTGTGCCTTGCCTTTGAGTAAATTGTAGAGTTACCACCCATGACATGGTTGTTCAATTCGTTTAGATACTTAAAACAGTTCTAAAAATCTACCTGCAGTACAGCATGCTGGGAAATATGATCATGATTATAGTACAAATCTTCCTTTTAGGATAGCACCACAGTGACAAAGCCGTTAGCTAATTTCAAGTGGCAAAAGTTCATCATTGTACCTTATGGTGGGTATTGAGAGTATTAAGGGTTCACAAAATATATGTTCGTACCCTGGAAAACAGAAATGTACCTTCACCGTAGAATGTCATGACTGTACCTTTTACATTCAAAATATTGGGTACAAAAATGTTCCATTATACTAGATTATCCACACATGTAACCTAAAAAAAAAGGTACCGAACAGTACCATGTGAGATCATTATGTGTACCTCGGAAGGTACATCGTGTATTTTGATCTATCTTTTTGTACGTCAGGGAACAATTTGTACCCTAACTGTACCCTTATTTCTAAGAGTCAGGTAAACACAAATGGTTCCTTGTAAGAAGGAAAGCCGGACAGCGAGAGGACTGAAGTGTCTGGGCAGTTCCTTGTATACGTGCTAGAACCCACATGGACCTCACCAGTCTCTGGTCGCTCTGGGTTCTGTCAGAGGTGGACATTTACATCAAAGAGCAGGTAAATGGTCACGCACACACACGGACACAGGAACAATGAATGAGCTGGTTAGACTAGAAGTCGTCATCCTAGGAGGACTCATCGGCCCTGACATCAATCTATATAGCTAGCGTGACACAGAAAAGCGCAGAGGACAGCAGCAATTGTAGCCTTGATTTGATAGAGTCCTTGTAAACCTTACAGCTCTGTACAGAACATTAGGGAGACAGGTGAAGTTAACAGCCTATTGCTGGGTGGCCCAGAGCCATTAAGTGTGTGTTGGGCAGAGTCCAATGCCACAGCCACGTAACTCCATCATGTACTTTGATGATGAATCAGGTATGATTGGATGGGTGGATGGTAGATGACATCTGTCGTAAGTGAGATGTCCTTGATAGATATATATATATATAGATATATATATATATATCTGTCACACACACACACACACACACACACACACACACACACACACACACACACACACACACACACACACACACACACACACACACACACACACACACACACACACACACACACACACACACACAAACCTGGTTGTGATTCAAGGCACACATTTCAACCCGCCGGTTCTCTCCCTCCCGATGTCACCTCGCCTCGCCAATATACTATACCAGGACAGTTTCAGCCTGACCGCATTCCACAATTACTGTGTCACTCCAGGAAAGAGCTCTCTGGGTGAGGAAGGCTAAAATACTCAAATGGCAGAGTTCCATTCAAGATCAATTTAACAAGGATATTTTAGAGCCAGCAGTGGGTACTGAATAGATTTCTGATAAAAGTTAGCATGGAAACTATTTATTTTGGGGACAATTACATTACCTACAAAATCCTGGGTCGTATTCATTAGGGCAAACAATTGAAACGTTTTAAAATGTAAACGAAAATGAGCCTCTCTCATTGGACAAGTCCAAGTAGTGCCCACAGTTCATTTCAGTCGGTTTCTTCTATTTGGTGCCTAATGAACATGCCCATGGTCTCAGTACTTCTCAGTGAAGGAAAAGGAAGAGGAGCTGTGTCTCTCTGGAAACAGTAAAGCTAGGATGTGTCTTATTACTAATAAAGGTTTCCAAGAATGGCTGTAAAATCAGAAACATTACAGAAATGCATTAAAAACAATTCAATTGACCACACATACACTACCGGTCAAAGGTTTTAGAACACTTACTCACTCAAGGGTTTTTCTTTATTTTTACTATTTTCTACATTGTAGAATAATAGTGAAGACATCAAAACTATGAAATAGCACATATAGCATTATATTTGAGATTCTTCAAATAGTCACCCTTTCCTTGATGACATCTTTGCACACTCTTGGCATTCTCTCAACCAGCTTCACCTGGAATGCTTTTCCAATAGTCTGGAAGGAGTTCCCATATATGCTGAGCACTTGTTGGCTGCTTTTCCTTCACTCTGCAGTCCGATTCATCCCAAACCATCTCAATTTGGTTGAGGTCGGAGATTGTTGAGGCCAGGTCATCTGATGCAGCACTCCATCACTCTTCTTCTTGGTAAAATAGCCCATACACCGCCTGGAGGTGTGTTGGGTCATTGTCCTGTTAAAAAACAAAATGATAGTCCCACTAAGCCCAAACCAGATGGGATGGCGTATTGCTGCAGAATGCTGTGGTAGCCATGCTGGTTAAGTGTACCTTGAATTCTAAATAAAATCACCAACAGTGTCACCAGCAAAGCACCCCCACATCATAACACCTCCTCCTCCATGCTTTACGGTGGGAAATCCACATGCCGAGATCATCCATTCACCCACACCGCGCCTCACAAAGACATGGCGGTTAGAATCAAAAATCTCCAATTTGGACTCCAGACCAAAATGACAAATTTCCACTGGTCTAACGTCCATTGCTCATGTTTCTTGGCCCAAGCAAGTCTCTTCTTCTTACTGGTGTCCTTTAGTAGTTGCTTCTTTACAGCAATTTGACCACAAAGGCCTGATTCACAGTCTCCTCTGAACAAATTATGTTGAGATGTGTCTGTTACTTGAACTCTGTGAAGCATTTATTTGGGCTGCAATTTCTGAGGTTGGTAACTCGAATGAACTTATCATCTGCAGCAGAGGTAACTCTGGGTCTTCCATTCTTGTGGCGGTCATCATGAGAGCCAGTTTCATCTTAGCGATTGATGGTTTTTGCAACTGCACTTGAAGAAACTTTGAAGAAACTTAAAAGTTCTTAAAATGTTCCACATTGAAGTGGTTGTGTCTTACAACCTTCGTGTCTTAAAGTAATGATGGACTATTGTTTCTCTTTGCTTACTTGAGCTGTTCTTGCCATAATATGGTATTTTACCAAATAGGGCTATCTTCTGTATACCCCCTACATTGTCACAACACAACTGATTGGCTAAAAACACAACTGATTGGCTTAAATGCCTTTAAGAAGGCACAGTTGTTAAGTGAAATGCATTCCAGGAAGCTGGAATGAAGCTGGTTGAGAGAATGCCAAGAATGTGCAAAGCTGTCATCAAGGCAAAGGGTGGCTACTTTGAAGAATCTCAAATATAAAATATATTTTGATTTATTTAACACTTTTTTGGTTACTACATGATTCCATGTGTTATTTCATAGTTTTGATGTCTTCACTATTATTCTACAATGTAGAAAATAGCAAAATAAAGAAAAACCCTTAAATGAGTAGGTGTTCTAAAACTTTTGACCGGTAGTGCACATGCTATGTAAGCCATAAAACTGAAATGCAAACTTCCACATACACACAATAATATTGACACAAACAAACCTACATAAACATTAGAATACATTCACAGAATTGAAAAGACATTCTCACCCACAGTCATACACTCTGAAATATCACACCCACTCTCTCTCTGCTCACATCAGAGAGAAAGAACACCAAAGTCATGACTAATATTCCTGGTATTACTCAATACATCACATGGTCTGCATCTCAAATGGCACCCTATTCCTTTCGTAGTGCACTTATTTTGACCAGAGCCCTGGTGAATAGTGCGCTATATAGGGAATAGGGTGTCATTCAGGACATATCCACGACTCCAGGGAAGCCTCTGTGGGAAAAGCCCTTCTAGGGAAACCTACCCTACTATTGCTAGATGAGGCATCATCACCCTGGCAAACAAACAAGACAGCACATCAGTAGATCAGGCTACATGACTCACATTTGCCACTCAGAAGATATGGATAGTCATAAGTCTACTCTCATCTAGGATGATGATACTGAGAAACTGAGAAACAAACAACATACACTTAATAACCAATGATGTAGACACAACTTATTTTGTGGTTTGGCTTCTTCCACCTCTTACATTAGTGGGGGGGGGGGGGTTGCATTTAGGGTTTACCCACAGTGCTCAGGGTTCATCAACCTATATTTTACCACTACATTCTCCCATCAAGGCTAAATCATACATTCAATAAAACCAAATGGAAAAGGCTAAGGCATGGTGTTGTAAATGGGAATTAGAGCTGGGCATTGCCAGGGACCTCACGATACGATATTATCACGATACTTAGGTGCCGATACGATATGTATTGCGATTCTCACGATTCTATATGTATCGCTATTCAATACTGTGATTTTATTACGAGTCCATGGTCCAAACATATTGCTCACCGTATGTCTGTCTGCTGCAGAGGGGCAAGAGAGCCATGAGTAAATGAGTTTTGATCAGTCATGGAAATAAAATGGCTGAAAACAAATAGGCTCTCTATCTTTCAAAAAAAGATGGATGACAAGCTATGAAGGAAAAATATTGCAATATTGTCAAAACAATAAAATATATCATCAAAGATAATATCCCGATGTAACTATAGATTTTTTCKCCCATCACTACTATGAATAAGGCCAGTCCTCCCTTCCATTTTTTWAATTATTTGAAACCAACTAAACTTATTTAGGACATAAAGGTCACAACTCATTTCACTGAAACATTGAAAAGGCTGTATAAAACCCTGAATAAATACAATCTATGATGACTAATAAGTGAGTTTGGTTATGGCAGAGGCTGAATGCCTACATATGGATCTCAGTCTTGTTGTCATTCTCATAGTAGTGGCACCTCCAGAGGTCACACTGTGAGTACAATTGCTGACAGTGAGGTGAATAAAAATGCAATTGACTGTAATTCTTTTCAGGAGATTTTTAAATGTGCGGCTGAACAGTCATCAACCCTGCTGTTTCTTAGAATGCAGGGTTGAATCCTAACTTGAGAGACATGCGCAAATGCACATAACTCAAAGTATTACGTTTGTGTCAATGAAAGTTTTGTGTGAAGGTTTCAAGTTGTTCAGTGCTCTCTGGTCTCTACCACTTTGGTACTATATTGTCAAAGATAGTATTTCTTTGCCCTCTCTGTTGGACATAGGCAAGGATGCCATCAAGTGGTCTACAGTGAGTATTGAACAAATACCTAAATTATTTCACCTCAATGTCCTTGTGTGCTTTTACCACCAGCCCTGTGTCTTGAGAGCCTAGGTTGTGTCTACACTTGACACTTACATGTGACTTCTGCTATCAGAATACCACATTGAAAAGACAGGTCTAGATACACAAAAGTCACTGTGGTCTGATTGTGTTCAGATCTGGCTGACCACTTCAGAAGGTGGTCAGYGATGCACTGTGTGCGGGTTTCTCCTCAGTCTGGACGCAATCAGGTTACCGAAAGCGCATACAGTGGGCGACGTCATCAGGACTCCTCCCACAAGTCTCCAGAAAACTTGTGTTTTGGGCCGAGGCACCTTTATTTAACTAAGCAAGTCAGTTAAGAACAAATTCTTACTTTCAATGACGGCCTAGGAACAGTGGGTTAACTGCCTTGTTCAGGGGCAGAATGACAGATTTTGACCTTGTCAGCTTGGGGATTCTACTAGTCCAACGCTCTAATCACTAGGCTATCTTTTCATTCTAACGTTAGAGGGAATACATTCCTAGTGTGTGAGGAATGTGTTTGCTGGCCTCATAAATGCTAGCCAGCTGGCTAATATTTTGAAAAAAATATGTTTGTTTGGCTAGAGTTATGCTAACCAGTTTGCAATCACTTTAGCATTGCTTGCTAGCTACAGAGGTTAGCTGGCTAGTTAGCTACTGCCATCAGTTGTTGTTGTGTTATTATCATAWTTAGCCTGGCATTTGAATATAGCGCAGGCATAGGGAATCCGGACACATTTAACACATTGAGCTTCCACACTCGTAGTTGTTGTGGAAATTGATCCACTATTGCTGTTTACTTTAGGAATCTACAGTTGAAGTCGGAAGTTTACGTACACTTAGGTTGGAGTCATTAAAACTATTTTTTCAACCACTCCACAAATTTCTTGTTAACAAACTATAGTTTTGGCAAGTCAGTATATCTACTTTGTGCATGACACAAGTAATTTTTCCAACAATTGTTTAAGGACAAAAAAAGAGCCAGACTACGGTTTGCAACTGCACATGGGGACAATGATCGTACTTTTTGGAGAAATGTCCTCTACCAAAAACATTTGACCCAAGTTAAACAATTTAAAGGCAATGCTACCAAWTACGAATTGAGTGTATGTAAACTTCTGACCSKCTGGGAATGTGATGAAAGCAATAAAAGCTGAAATAAATCATTCTCTCTACTATTATTCTGACATTTCACATTCTTAAAATAAAGTGATGATCCTAACTGACCTAAGACAAGGAATTTTTACTAGGATTAAATGTCAGGAATTGTGAAAAACTGAGTTGAAATGTATTTGGCTAWGGTGTATGTAAACTTCCGACTTCAATTGTACGTCATATTGCTGAGTCTACCTTTGAAGGCACTATGAATCAACTACAGATCAGCTCAGCCTCTCACAGTATATAACATTTTATTCTTTTAACGAATAATGGTATCAGTATGTCTCACTCACTCTCCTTCACCCACCATTCAACTATGCATAGAACTATGTATAGAACTATGCATATAGTATGTACAGTACTTCCGTCCCACTAACTCACCTCAGAGACCCAGTAGGGAAAGCTATAGTAGTCAGCTCTGGCTGGACTCCGTCCTCTGATGGCAGGGCAGGGCTGCTGGTCCGACAGCCCCATGGAGGCCAGGTCCTGGGTGAGGGCCGACTGGCTGACCAAGCGATGCCGGCGCGACAAGGGCGAGGTGGACACCATAAGGTACCCTGGACGAGTTGGCGAGAGACCCCTACTACCCCCATTGGTGTTAATACGCTCCCCAACCGGCCACCATTTGTTGGTGGCCCCCAGGGCTCGGCTGAAGCTTTCACTGCGCCGACTTGCCTGGGGGACCTCGATCCTGGGGAGGGGTAGCTGGGCTCTCCCCCTCTCTGGCCCTCTGTGGTTGTGGCTGGGGCTGGTGAGGCCCAGGTTCCTGGAGGTGGAGATGGCGTACATGGAGGAAGATGGGAACCCGAGGTGGAGAAGCTCTGATCCCCTACGGGGGTAGCTCATGGTGGGCTCGTAAGCGCTGTAGTAGCCCAGGGGGTTGGAGCTGGGGCTGTACCTGGGGGTGGAGGACACTCGAGACATGCTGGAGCAGAGAGGTCAGCCACAGGGAATGATACAACAGGGATGGATACGCAGACTGGAAGAGAGCAAGGAAGGAAGAGCATCAAGTACTGGTCCGAGGTAAAGGAGTTGGACCTCCCCACAAGATGCAGCCAATAGAGCTGTCAGCTTCCATCTAAAATCAGATCTGCTGTTTTGAACAGATGTGTATTGGATACATGTGGAAGATACACACTTTACGTGCTACACACAAAAGACACACACACACACAGACGAGTCCAAATCTCACTGACACACACATAGGCCCCCCCTAAAGGAGAATGGAAAACATGACACAAAAACACACACATACAGATCACGTGAACACACTCATATGCACACACACACATGATCATTACAGATACATGCATGCATGCATGCATTACACCACACACACACACACACACACACACACACACACACACACACACACACCACACACACACACACACACACACACACACACACACACAATATGAAAGTCTCAGTGTCACCCTTCTGGTTATGATATTCAAGACAACCAATGCAATGTTTGAGAACCTTGTTTTGCTGGTAGGCACAAATGTGCACATTTGATAGGCTACATAAATAACGTTACAAGGCTGACAAGAAATCCACTGGCTTCCAATGTGAATGTTACTAATGCATTAATCAAATACTACAAAAAAACACCTGTTGCTGTAGTCATGTCGTTGCTATACCAATCTGAAAGACAAGAAAGAAAGCCTCATTGGGAGGGGGGGGGGGGGGGGGGGGGGGGTAAAAGTACCATAGCAACAGTAGTTGTCTTGTCCACCAATGTCCTTTTACATGGAACCAGGTTTAAATCCAGTCGGTAACCAACGTTCGATTTACTCTAAGCCAGTTAACGTTACATCATCGCAATGAGCTATTACTGTACAGTAGGCTATATAGAAGTACGTTATCTCTCACCTTCGAAGGCACTTTTCTGGAGTGTCCAAAACATGTATCTTCTGTGTCGATGTCAAACCAACATTTATTTTGGCCTTAACTATATCTGCACATTATTTATTCTATACTCCGCTTTCAATCCAGATAGGGATAAAGTTGCAATGTCCTTGCGCGCAGTGTACGGAGCATGAATGCATGTAACAGGTAGGTGAGGTCTATTTCTTCTTCTTTTTCTTCTTCTTCAAATTTGTATTGGCKGATAGCAACCAATTTAAGGTGCTTATAGTGCCACCTATGGTACTGGTGTGGCCCTATTCATCTACTTCTCTTCTCTAGCCCTGTGTTTCTGCATACTGTTCTGTGCCCAGTTCCGACAGCGATTGAATTTAGGTTTACAAAACAAAGGAGGACACTGTGTCCCGATGTTGTTGCCATTCATGTTCTCCCTATTGAGTAGACTCTACCACGGTAACATCTAGATGGCTACCAATATTCGTTATTTATTGTGCAGTCTGCTATCCTTATCGCTGGCGACACTATGCTGTTACAGCTGCCCTGTGGCAAGCACCCTATTTTCCAAAAAACACCGCTGCTCTCGTATCAGCTTTCTCCATTCAAATCTTAGTTAAGCATTAGAATTATTCCACAAAAATGACGAAGGATCAGCTGCTAGAAAGATATCACCTATGGTTGAAAATATTATAACGCTTACACCCACTATAATAATGCACTAAATCAAGATTTGGCACATCATTGCCCACTTTTTAGGCTACACATGAAATATATTGAGACAAACTACAGACAGTAACCTATACAAGTAGTAAAATACTCAGTTGATTGAACATTACATGTATTTCAATATGATTGAAAAAGGCCTATCGCCTACTGTATTTATTATTTAACGAAGTCATCTCGGTTTTAATTTGAAGCATTTTTTTTATATATCTCTTGTTTGTTTCAATTGTGTTTGTAGTCAACTTTGTTCTGAAGTTATCTGTGTTAACAGAGAGGCGGATAAACCATGTGATTCTTTGTTTATTGGAGATCTTTTGTGTATAAATTACATGGGAGTGCAAAAAAAGCATCTAACGACCCAGTTAGCTGTTCTACCAGTGGTCTGAGGCAGCCAGAGATGGGCAATATTTCCGATACATGTATTTGAAATACGTATTTTAATTACTTCTGAGTATTTTGTAGTTTGACACTGGTTTGAACTACACTTCATCTTGTATTTTGCATTTTCAATGTACTGTAATTTGTATTTTCAAAATACTAAATACTTTTCTACACCATTTTTTTGTTGTTGATCTAGAGCATACCAAATATGCTCAATGGGTGACATGGCTGGTGAGTATGCAGGCCATGGAAGAACTGGGACATTTTCCACTTCCAGGAATTGTGTACATATCCTTGTGACATATGGCCGTGCATTATCATGCTGAAACATGAATGGCACGGTATCTCTGTGCATTCAAATTGCCATCTATAAATGCAATTGTGTTCGTTGTCCGTAGCTTATGCTTGCCCATATCATAACCCAAACGCCACCGTGGGGCGCTCTGTTCACAACGTTGAAGTCAGCACAACGCCATACACATGGTCTGTGGTTGTGAGGCCGGTTGAACGTACTGCCAAATTCTCTAAAACGATGTTGGAGGCGGCTTATGGTAGAGAAATTAACATTTAATTATCTGGCAACAGCTCTGGTGGACATCCCTGCATTCAGCATGCCAATTGCACGCTCCCTCAAAACTTAAGACATCTGTGGCATTGTGTTGTGTGACAAAACTGCACATTTTAGAGTGGCCTTTTATTGTGCACAAGGTGCACCTGTGTAATGATCATGCTGTTTAATCAGCTTCTTGATATGCCACACCTGTAAAGTGGATGGATTATCTTGGCAAAGGAGAATTGCTAAAAGGGATGTAAACCCATTTTTGCAAACAAATTGAGAGAAATAAGCTTTTGGTGCCTATGGAAGATTTCTGAGATCTTTTATTTCAGCTCATAAAACATGGGACCAAGATTTMACATGTTGCGTTCATATTTTTGTTCAGTGTAAAAATTGACAATTGCAAAGCATGCTGAATATTACTCTGATGAGCTCTGCCCTGAAACAAGGCCAATAACCCTGTGTGCTTTGCTGTTTATTTTGGTATGTTCATTTTCACATGTACACATTTGTATTTTGGTCATTTAGCAGACTTAACCTTTACTGAGAATGTTGTTGATGTCCGGGCTGGCTACATGCTAATGTATTTTTGTATTTTAAAATACAAAAGGCATGTATTTTAAGTCAATACATTGATCTTTATGGTATTTTGTGCTTGTATTTTGTAATTGTATTTTGTAATTTTTGCCAATCCCTAGAGGCAGGCATTAGATTAGGCCTACTAGCGTTTTCAAGTACAACATTAATAAAGGTGGTTTTGGGAAACAGCTCGGAGATTTAACGATGCTCCTACAAAGGTTCTAACGATGAACTTAGCCTTAAGATGCTTTTGGGAAACCGGGACCTGGAGTGTGAATTCATTACYCTTTGTGGCACAAAAGGGAAGGGGAAAAGGACGGTGAAAAGGGAAGAAAAATTGCCTACCAACTAACGCTACAGCCATTAAAACATCACCACTATTCCACTACTTGGTCCTATCTGATCCTACACAAGGAGGACAGGACACTCTTGTTCAACACACCTTGAAGCCCTCTGCAGTACTTCTCTGCAACTGCCACCACAACATCTATTTTCGGTGATTTACGTTCCATTTCACAAGGSGTCTGAGGATCTCATCTCGGTACCTAATGGCAGTCAGGCTACCTCTGGCGAGCACATGGGGGGCTGTGCGGCCCCCCAAAGAAATGCCACCCCACACCATGACTGACCCACCGCCAAACCGGTCATGCTGGAGGATGTTGCAGGCAGCAGAACGTTCTCCACGGCGTCTCCAGACTCTGTCACGTCTGTCACATGTGCTCATGTGCTCAGTGTGAACCTGCTTTCATCTGTGAAGAGCACAGGGCGCCAGTGGCGAATTTGCCAATCTTGGTGTTCTCTGGCAAATGCAAAACGTCCTGCACGGTGTTGGGCTGTAAGCACAACCCCCACCTGTGGACYTCGGGCCCTCATACCACCCTCATGGAGTCTGTTTCTGACCGTTTGAGCAGACACATGCACATTTGTGGCCTGCTGGAGGTCATTTTGCAGGGCTCTGGCAGTGCTCCACCTGCTCCTCCTTGCACAAAGGCGGTCCTGCTGCTGGGTTGTTGCCCTCCTACGGCCTCCTCCACGTCTCCTGATGTACTGGCCTGTCTCCTGGTAGCGCCTCCATGCTCTGGACACTACGCTGACACACACAGCAAACCTTCTTGCCACAGCTCGCATTGATGTGCCATCCTGGATGAGCTGCACTACCTGAGCCACTTGTGTGGGTTGTAGACTCCGTCTCATGCTACCACTAGAGTGAAAGCACCGCCAGCATTCAAAAGTGACCAAAACATCAGCCAGGAAGCATAGGAACTGAGAAGTGGTCTGTGGTCACCACCTGCAGAACCACTCCTTTATTGGGGGTGTCTTGCTAATTGCCTATAATTTCCACCTTTTGTCTATTCCATTTGCACAACAGCATGTGAAATTTATTGTCAATCAGTGTTGCTTCCTAAGTGGACAGTTTGATTTCACAGAAGTGTGATTGACTTGGAGTTACATTGTGTTGTTTAAGTGTTCCCTTTATTTTTTTGAGCAGTGTATATAATAGTAATCATTTGGGGTCTTCACTGTCTCAGCATAATACACCCTCTGTACTACTCTGATCCTGGCAACATCAACCTACCTTTCTCTCTCACCGGACACTTCTGATCTCCAGTAAAAACAAATGTTAAATGTCTTTTAGACCCGCCCATCACACGGTAGTTTTGGCGACGAGATACCCATGTCCTGCACACGCTCACATGTAGAATTTCGTGCCTATTTATCATTCACCTGTACAAAGTCAAATTACTGGTAAGCATAATAACATTTGTAGCTCTTTCACAAATGTTAACCATATAATTAATTGAGTTTCTGTATATTTGTTGAAATATTTTTTTCCAACTGTCACGTTCTGACCATAGTTCTTTTGTGTTTTCTTTGTTTTAGTGTTGGTCAGGACGTGAGCTGAGTGGGCATTCTATGTTGTGTGTCTAGTTTTCACGTTTCTATGTTTGGCCTGATATGGTTCTCAATCAGAGGCAGGTGTTAGTCATTGTCTCTGATTGGGAACCATATTTAGGTAGCCTGTTTTGTGTTGGGGTTTGTGGGTGGTTYTCTTCTGTCTTTGTGTCTATGCACCAGATAGGACTGTTTCGGTTTTTCACATTTATTGTTTTCGTATTTTGTAGTGTTCACGTTTATTGTCTTAATTAAAGTCATGATGAACACTAACCACGCTGCGCTTTGGTCCGATCCCTGCTACACCTCCTCTTCGTAATCTGCCGTTACACCAACTGTGTTTTACCCCCTTTTCTCCCCAATTTCGATCTTGTCTCATRGCTGCAACTCCCCAACAGGCTCCGTAGGCGAAGGTCAAGTCATGTGTTCTCCGAAACATGACCCGCCAAACCACCATTCAACTGAAGACCAAGGTCAACCTGCAGGTGCCCGGCCCGCCAAGGAGTTGCTAGAGCGCGATGAGCCAAGTAAAGCCCCCCAGCCAAACCCTCCCCTAACCTGGACGACGCTTGGCCAATTGTGTGCCACCCTATGGGACTCCRGATCATGGCCGGTTGTGATACAACCCGGGATCGAACTCAGGTCTGTAGTGACGCCTCTAGCACCGCGTTACAGTGACTACAGTGAACCACTCGGGAGGCCCCGAGGCCCTGAGTTTATGGTTTTATAAAATCATTGAAGCATTAATGCACGTAGGAGCAAATTAAGAAACATTGACATAAGAGACACAATGGTAATTATGAGAACCATTCATTTTATTATGGAAATGGTACTGCTTCTCTAAAATGGGATGGTTGCCTCTCTTGTCTTGCTGCCTTTTTGGGTTGCTTAATTATCCAAACTCAACATTTAAAGGCCATTTGAAATTCATACAATATACTTTAAAAAGCCTGTATTAACAATATGTACATTTGTACATAATGAAAATGTTATGAAATACTCTGATATTTTCTAAAAGGAAATTGTTATTGCTAGCTATATGGAGTGGGGTGAGGTTCCTTCTGTGTCATTCATTGTACAAAAARATCACCTGTTCACGTGCTGAGAACAGCATAGGTAGGCACATTTGAAGATACGATAATTTGAAGATAAGAATTTGTTCTTAACTGACTTGCCTAGTTAAATAAAGGTAAAATAAATAAAAACAATTTTTTAATTTGACCCAGGTCACTTTGATATTTAGCTCATACTGATATCGGTCTGGACAGTTCTACATCGGTCTTTAGAAAATTAATGTTGTGATTTTTTTWAACCAAAATACATTTTTGAGAATGAATTTCACCTTCACAATATTATTATTCTTTCAATCAAATGTGTCTGAAAGCATCATTTGAAACATGAGMTATTTTAGAACTGTTTCCGATTGAGACTGGCACATGTGCCATGAAGTAGGCACGTAAAATGTCAGTGGGACATGACCAAACACTTTGGTATTCAAGACACATCCACCACAGCAGTTATTCCCAAACTAGGGTGAGCGTACAGGGGTACGTGCAGTGACGMCGGGGGTACGCCAAATAAAAATGTGATTCACATTAAAAATAAAAAAAATCTTCACATTTTCAAACAGTACATTTATATTTTCCAACGGGGGTATACATTTGAGTGAGTTTTTTTTCTCATCTGAGTAGCCTCGATTTACTGCCAAAAATAATATTAAACCATCTCGTGTTCAGCGAAATAACAACACAATGTAAAATACAGGTAGCCTAATCAAATAATTAACATCCAATCACATTAACCGTTACTCTCTCGCGGGAAACCTTCACTCTTGCGCAGACATTTAGAAACTAAACATGACAATTTGAAAAATAAGCCACAGGAGTTTTTTGAGCGAGAACAAAGACGACTTTCGAGTAGTAAGACATGTATAAAGCAACAGATACCATTAATAAGAAGGGGCTAGAAGCGTCTTATATGGTGAGCTACCGAGTGGCTAGGACAGGCAAGCCCCATACTATTGTGGAGGACTTAATTCTTCCTGCTGCCATGGTCATGGCTGGGACAATGCTGGGGGAAAAGGCCAAAAAAACTATACAGACAATGCCTTCATCAAACAACACCGTTTCATGACGCATCAGTGACATGGCAGGAGATGTTTTGAAACAATTACTGCTTCGCATACAAGCCAGTGAATTCTATGCATTACAGCTGGATGAGTCAACAGACATGGCGGGCCTGGCACAGCACCTGGTATATGTCCGTTACGTTTATGGGGGGTCAATTAAGGAAGACATCCTCTTCCGCAAACCACTGGAAACCAGGACAACAGTAGAGGATATATGGACAGCTTTGTGACATCAAATGGACTTTGGTGGTCAAGATGTGTTCGTATCTGTACTGATGGCACAAACGCCATGACAGGGAAACATAGTGGAGTGGTAACTTGCGTGCAAGCAGTTGCTCCCGACGCCACTTGGGTACACTGCAGCATCCAACGAGAGGCTCTTGGTGCAAAGGGAATGCCTGACAGCTTGAAAGACGTTTTGGACACTACAGTGAAAATGGTTAACTTTGTTAAAGCAAGGCCCCTGAACTCTCGTGTATTTTCTGCACTATGCAATGATATGGGCAGCAACCATGTAACGCTTTTACAACATACAGAAATGTGCTGGTTATCAAGGGGCAATGTATTGACAAGTTTTTTTGAATTTTCACTTGTCTGAKCGCTTGCATGATGACGAGTTTCTTACATGACTGGCCTATCTGGGTGATGTTTTTTTTCGCCTGAATGATCTGAATCTAGGATTACAGGGACTCTCTGCAACTATATTCAATGTGCGGGACAAAATTGAGGCTATGATTAAGAAGTTGGAGCTCTTCTCTGTCTGCATTAACAAGGACAACACACAGGTCTTTCCATCATTGTATGATTTTTTGTGTGCAAATGAACTCAAGCTTACGGACATTGTCAAATATGATATAGCGAAGCACCTGAGTGAGTTGGGCACGCAGTTATGCAGGTACTTTCCCAAAACGGATGACACAAACAACTGGATTCGTTATCCCTTTCATGCCCTGCTTCCAGTCCACCTGCCGATATCTGAACAAGAGAGCCTCATCGAAATTGCAACAAGCGGTTCTGTGAAAATTGAATTTAAATCAGAAGCCACTGCCAGATTTCTGGATTGGGCTGCGCTCAGAGTATCCTGCCTTGGCAAATCGCACTGTTAAGACACTGATGCCCTTTGCAACCACGTACCTATGTGAGAGGGAATTCTCGGCCCTCACTAGCATGAAAACTAAATACAGGCACAGACTGTGTGTGGAAAATTAGTGAAGGCTGAGACTCTCTCCAATACAACCCAACATTGCAGAGTTATGTGCATCCTTTCAAGCACACCCTTCTCATTAACCTGTGGTGAGTTATTCAACATTTTTGATGAACAAATAAAGTTTTATAATTTATGGCTAAATAAAGAGCAAAATTATTGATTTTTATTATATTATTATTTGTGCCATAGTCCTATCAGAGCTCTTTGTCACTTCCCACAAGCCGGGTTGTGACAAACTCACACTCATTCTTATGTTTAATAAATGTATCATATAATGTGTGTGTGGCAGGCTTACAATGATGGCAAAAAACAACATTTGAGAGTGTGCTGACCTTGGTGCTAGAGGGGGTACACAGCTGGAGGTTGAATGTTTGAAGGGGTACGGGACTATAAAAAGTTTGGGAACCACTGCACCAGAGCATTACTTTGTATGTTACTGAGACTCATACTGTAGTTTCAGAGTAGGGGATTAGGGGTTGAGAAGGGAACAGGTAATCGATTCACATACACAGCCTCTGACTTCACACATAAATAATGATACAATTATTTTAAAAACYTTTTAGCAACCAAGCTTTGCTATCAAAGATAAATGTAGTGCAAACTATGCCCTCACCTCTCATAAAAAAAACACTGTATCTAGTACTAACTCACTATGCTGTTTGTTAAATGAAATATACCGACTTTTTGCTGTCTAGCTAAAGTATACGTGAATAGAGAAACTCTTTTGGAGGGCTTTTTCCATTGTGATCCAGTGCCCCAGTCTTGTGAGTTGTTGTTGTTTTTGTTTAGTGCAACGGGTGGGCAGTGCTTCTCTGCCCTGTGATTGGTTGCTGTGGCAGTCTCTGTGACAGTAAGTAGGACGTGTAGATGTCTGCTCTCCTCTGGTTTGCTGTTTTTTTCGTGTTATACTGCTCTCCTCTTCATCTGTCTCTCTCTCCCTCCCTCCTCTCTCTCTCTGACTGTCCGCCCAGGGTTAGGAGAAGAGGGAATTGTGTGTGTGAGTGAGGAGCACGGAGACCACGGTGCTAAGAGCCAGAGGGAAAACAAGGGGTCGAAGGTCAACGCTGGAGCTGACAGCTGCATGGAGGGAATAAAAAAATAGAATCTTATGAAGGGTAGAATAGAAGGTCAGATGAGAAAGAAGAGAACCCCGGTGGTTTTGGTATCAAATAAAACATTTTGGTGGTACTTTACATTATGATTCCGAAATAACCAGGCATTACTTAAAAAGTAGACGGTAAAATGGTAACAATACAGTATTAATGATTTACGTGCTTGTTTCTTGAAGATTGATTTGTATTAATCTTGTATTTGATTAACAAGTAGTTACCAATTGTGTTGTATAAGTGGGTCGTTCCACCAATTTGGTGAAAAATTACTTTTAATTTCACCTAATTTTAACATTCTATAATCATGTTCAACTTTTTTTTTTAAAGAGAAAAAAAAGACTATAGTACAGTAAGTGCCAAATAAAGTAACAGGGTTGACGATTTTATCTGAAATCAACCATAAATCCCCTTGTGGAAATGGACGCTTGTGTGCAACAGAGCGGGGCAATTGAATGCAAACTTCATAATTATTCTTTTTTAAGACTAGAACCAGCTCACCTGCTTTTCTGGTATGATTTGACTATTAGATGTTCACTCTTTCTTTAGAATAGTTTTTTTCAAAGGAATAGTTTCACCATATTAAAAACAAGAGTACATGAAACAGGGTTGACCTTAAAATAAGGGTCAGTGTTTTACCTTCAAATGAATTACTAATGACATTTTTAGAAATGACTTTGCTAAAGCAACAAAATAACTTGTAACGGTGTTCCTCCTCCTCTTCATACGAAGAGGAGGAGTAGTGAGTCGACCAAGGCGCAGCGTTGTGATATGACATGATATTTATTTAAACAAGACGAAAACAAACTATACTTGACTAACAAAACAATAAACGATGTAGACAAACCTGAACGTAAGAACTTACATGTAACTCGAAGAACGCACAAACAGGAAAAATGACTACATAAAACGAACCGAACAAACAAACCGAAAACAGTCCCGTATGGTGCAACATAGACACAGACACAGGAGACAACCACCCACAACAAACAGTGTGAAAACACCTACCTTAATATGACTCTCAATCAGAGGAAATGACAACCACCTGCCTCTAATTGAGAGCCATATCAGGTCACCCTTTAAACCAACATAGAAACAGAAAACATAGACTGCCCACCCAAACTCACGTCCTGACCAACTAACACATACAAAACTAACAGAAAACAGGTCAGGAACGTGACATAACTAGGGCTTTACAATCATTGTGACAATTTTGAGAAATGCAGGGCTTAAGTGGATTAAAATCTTCCAGGATGTCATAGAGGGTGAACTGAGAAAATGCTGGATTTTGGAACTTTAGGAAGTCTTTATCCATATTAAAAATGGATTCATTGAATTCTCCATGTGGTCTATATTAAAGGGCACTTCACTGAATATAACAGGCTTTTAAAAGTAAATAATGGTGCACAATTTCTTCTTAAAATATCAAAGGGACGCAAAAGGCAATCATTTTGTGGTACGACCCAAGAACAAGAAAGTACCATTGATACCACATCATTTCCTAGTAAATAACAAGTTAATACCAGTGGAAAAAGTACTATAAATACTGGAAAACAATATTTTAAAAATACTGTAAAATGTAACTTTCTAACACATCTCTGATCAGAAAGGGAATGCTCCTCCAAGTCGTGAACTGGTTGTCTTTGTAACAGGGAATCTCTATTCTATAATTAGGAGATAATACTGCACTATCCCCTACTTTTCTTGTAGCTATGGTTTAGTGAGTTGTAAACCATGAGATGGGCGGCATGGGCCACATGAAGTCAACACACTCCTGAGGCAATATATGTTAGAATCAACTTTGGCAGCGATTACATCTGTGAGTTTTTCTGGGTAAGTCTGTAAGAGCTCTGCACACCTGGATTGTACAATATTTGCACGTTATTATTTTTTTAATTCTTCAAGTTGGTTTTTAATCATCTCTAGACAGCCATTTTCAAGTCTTGCCATAGATTTTCAAGCTGATTTAAGTCTAAACTAACTAGGCCAATCAGGAACATTCAATGTCCTGTTGGTGAGCAACTCCAGTGTACAGCATATTTGGCCTTGTGTTTTAGGCTATTGTTCTGCTGAAAGGTGAATTCATCTTCCAGTGTCGGGGAGCTGTTCTTGTTTATTAATGTTCTGTATTATGTCGTGTTTCATGTTCTGTGTGGACCCCAGGAAGAGTAGCTGCTGCTTTCGCAACAGCCGATGGAGATCCTAATAAAATACCAAATACCAAAGCAGACTGAACCAGGTTTTGCTCTATAAATTTGCTTGTGCTTAGCACCACTCCAGCCGACGCTTGGCATTACGTTTCTTTTTTATCCTGGAAAAAACTACCCAGTCCTTAATGATTACAAGCACACCCATAACATGATACAGCCACCACTATGCTTGAAAATATGGAGAGTAGTACTCAGTAATGTGTTGTAATGGATTTGCCCCGAACATAACACTTTGTATTCGGAACAAAAAGTAAATTGCTTTGCCACATTTTTTTGCAGTACTAGCTTAGTGCCTTGTTGCAAACAGCATGATTGTTTTGGAATATTTTATTCTGTACAGGTTTCCTTCTTTTCCCTTTGTCAATTAGGTTAGTAATGTGGAGTAACTACAATGTTGTTGGGTCAGTTTTCTCCTATCACAGACATTCAACTGTTTTAAAGTCCCCAAATGGCCTAATGGTGAACTCCGTGAGTGGTTGGTTTCCATCCTCTCTGGCATCCGAGTTAGGAAGGACGCCTGTATCTTTGTAGTGACTGGGTGTATCGATACACCATCCAAAGTGTAATTAAAACTTCACCATGCTCAAAGGGATATTCAATGTCTGCTTTTTTTTACCCACCTACTAATAGGTGCACTTCTTTGCGAGGCAGTGGAAAACCTCCCTGGTCTTTGTGGTTGAATCTGTGTTTGAAATTCACTGCTCGACTGAGGGATCTTACAGATAATTGTATGTGTCACAGATGGTTGGTGGCACCTTAATTGAGGAGGACGGGCTTGTGGTATTGGCTGGAGTGGAATGACATTTACATTTTACATTTAAGTCATTTAGCAGACGCTCTTATCCAGAGCGACTTACAAATTGGTGCATTCACCTTATG
The DNA here is from genome assembly GCF_002910315.2 of Salvelinus sp. IW2-2015. NCBI lineage: Eukaryota > Metazoa > Chordata > Actinopteri > Salmoniformes > Salmonidae > Salvelinus > Salvelinus sp. IW2-2015. The sequence goes on along the minus strand of NC_036860.1, from coordinate 30,233,223 downwards.
ATATCCAGTGGAACAACCACTTTACAATAGTGCATCTAACTCTTTTAAGGGGGGGGGGGGGGGGGGGGGGGGGGGGGGGGGGGGGGGGGGGGTTAGAGGGATTACTTTATCCTATCCTAGGTATTCCTTAAAGAGGTGGGGTTTCAGGTGTCTCCGGAAGGTGGTGATTGACTCCGCTGACCTGGCGTCGTGAGGGAGTTTGTTCCACCATTGGGGTGCCAGAGCAGCGAACAGTTTTGACTGGGCTGAGTGGAATGGTATCAAATACATGGTTTCCCTTCCATTTGCTCTTTTCCAGCCATTGTTATGATACGTTCAAAAATAATGTTAAACACTATTATTGCACACAGAGTGAGTCCATACAACTTATTATGTGACTTGTTAAGCACATTTTTACTCCGGAACTTATTTAACCTTGCCATAACAAGGAGTTATTATTCAGCTTTTCATTTMGACATTATGGGGTGTTGTGTGACACAAACTCTCAATTTAAAACATTTTTAATTCAGGCTGTAACAATAAAAATTTGAAAAAGTCAAGGGGTGTGCATACTTTCTGAAGGCACTGTAAGTACCTTCAAAATTAAGACTGAGTATGTGCCCACTGTACAGTGCGTGGGATCAATACATTTTSAATTCAGTCTATTGAAATTTAATTGACCCCAACTCTCGTACATTGTACTTCCTTTTTTCTTTGCCAAATTCCCAGATTATGCTGAAATCCTGATTTGAGGATTACATTTTTCTTGCTTATTCCCWTCTGATTCRGATAATCTTCCAACRGGGATTTCTYTAAAACCRGGGAATTTTTGGACAGTTAACGGAATTTTGCAACCCTAGTCACTGTTATKGTAATTTTTCTTCATTGAACCTATTGAGATGGGAAACATGTTTGTTATGAAGTTGCTCTTTATGACAGAATGGTACAATTAGGTGAAATAAATGTATTTTTAACAATTACACTACCTTAAAGGCAGTATTCGTAGAATGACCCATATTATTTATTAGCACTGTATAGATGTGAGAGGATGATGTGTGTTTACCTCGACAGCTCTTGCCATCCATCTGCAGCATCCCAGTCACACAGCTACACATAGCTCCCATCCCTTTACTGGTGCAGATCTGCTCACAGCCTCCGTTACCCACCTCACACCAGTCCGACTCTAATATGCACACATAAACACAAAATTATTCAATCACACACATACTAGTATTTACACAAACATAATGCATGCAGATGTTGCAGTTGGACATCAGACACAGACAATACACACACTCATACATTAAGGTAACGTGTCTGTATCACATACACACACTAGGGCAACACTGATGTGTACCTCGCCTTCTGATGGGTCCTACAGTGAGGATCTGCTCCTTGTGATCGCTGTAGTCTGAGTACATTCTCCTGTTGTTGGGACAGGTTCTACACCACACACACACACACACACACACACACACACACACACACACACACACACACACACACACACACACACACACACACGATAAGGTGGAATAACGTAGCCATTGTAAGCTTAGCCATTGTATTAACACTTTGGGACAGTTTCCTGGACAGATTAAAGTAGTTCCTGATGTAATATGAACCTGTGTTCAGTGGTCACCACCATGTTCAGTGTGCAGCGTTCAGGATCTCCTCACCACTTTGCAGGCATTGGTCTCGTGGTCACACAGTGACACGTCACAGTGGAGGTGGACCGCACTGTAGTCCCCGATGAACTTGAAGACGGTGACGTGGAAGCGACAGGTGAGGGACACCCCGTTCTCAGCCATGCCGATGGTGTTGTCCTTGACGTTGGGACAACTTTGGAACAGAGAAGGAGAAGTTAGTGTGGTCCTTTCCTTTGTTGTCTTACAGTATCCTACAGCCAGGATTTCTGGAAAACCTGGGAACTTTGGGTGTCACGACTTCCGCCGAAGTTGGTCCCTCTCCTTGTTCGGGCGGTGTTCGGCGGTCGACGTCACCGACCTTCTAGCCATCGCTGATCCATTTTCCATTGGTTTTGTCTCATCTTCCATCACACCTGGTTTCAATCCCATCAATTACATGTTGTGTATTTAACCCTCTGTTTCCCCTCATGTCTTTGTCGGTGATTGTTTGTTGTATGTTTTGTGCAAGTCATGTTCTGGTGTGCGACGGGTTTTGTACCCTTTTATATCGTTTTTTGTATATATTGGTTTTCTGAGGTTTTTTGTATTTATTAAACTGCTCCGTTTATACCAAGTTCACTCTCCTGCGCCTGACTTCCCTGCCACCAGCACGCACCCATTACATTGGGAAAGTTGCAATAATTTCCCGAGCCTAATAATGGATAGGGTGCTGTTTTGGCTGTAGGTGTTGAGCCTACCCTCTCTCTATGAGGACGTAGCGGAGGTGGTCGTTGCTGTAGCGGGACGGCGTGGCCCAGCACATATTGACGATGAGGATGAGCTGATCCTCGTCGGCCCCCTCCACAAACACCCCCACGAAGATGACGTCCCCTGTGCTCAGGACCACCTCGCCCTCGCGGTACGGCTGGCGGTATGAGGAGTTCTTGTACAGCGCCATCTTAGTGATGAAGTTTCCTTCCTGGGTGGGGAGGGTGAGGTTGATAACACTGGAGAGAGGGACAGAGAGAGAAAGCGAGAGGGAGGTTGGGAGAGAGAGAGAGAGAGATAAGGTGGGGGGGAGATGGAGAGAGGGACGTCAGGGAATGGAAAACATTGGTTGTGTGCAATCTCTTGTCTCCTTGTCCAATGTGACATGGCACATACTGTATATCTATCGTTCACATAAATGTATAGATATAAAACCAAAATAAATGCATATTTCAGACTACATTTCATCATGTAGGGTTGCAAAATTCTGTTAACTTTCCCAAAATTCCCAGGTTTCCCAGAAAACCTTATTCAAGTATTCTAGATTTCCTGCTAATTCCCTTCTGAATCTGGGAATCTTACAATTGGGATTTCTGGAAAACCTGGGAATTTTGCAACCCTAGTGTTGAGAAAAAGAAGGTCCTCTAACCTGAGCATGGGCTTGAGCACAGTCTCCAAGGATATCTTGATGTCTAGCTCGTAGGCGCAGGTAAACTCCACGTTGATTGTCTTGTCCCTGGTGATGATGTTGCCTGTGTTGTTCACACTCTCAATCCACACCGTGTTCTTGTACATGATGTGTGTGCCGTTGGACTGGTAGAAAATATTAATATAATTTGAAGATAGAAATTCCAGACAATAACCATCATTACAGTAGGTATAGTATGACTATTGATCTGGGAAGAGATTTCACTAGTAACATGGAGCCCTACTGGCAATTTGGATACACTGCAAAAAGTGAAATCTAAGCAAGCCTAAATACACCGTATATACAAAAGTATGTGGACACCCCTTCAAATTAGTGGATTCGGTTATTTCAGCCACACCAGTTGCTGACAGGTGTATAAAATCGAGCACACAGCCATGCAATCTTCATAGAAAACATTGGTCGTAGAATGCCCTTACTGAAGAGCTCAGTGATTTTCAACGTGGCACRGTCATAGGATGCCATCTTTCCAACAAGTCAGTTTGTCAAACTTCTGCCCTGCTAGAGCTGCCCTGGTTAACTGTAAGTGCTGTTATTGTGAAGTGGAAACGTTTAGGGGCAACAACGGCTTACTCGCGAAGTGGTAGGCCACACAAGCTCACAGAATGGGACTGCCGAGTGCTGAAGCAAGTAGCGTGTAAAAATTGTCTGTCATCGGTTGCAACACTCACTACCGCGTTCCAAACTACCTCTGGAAGAAACGTCAGCACAAGAACTGTTCGTCGGGAGCTTCATGAAATGGGTTTCCATGGCCAAGCAGCCGTACACAAGCCTAAGATTACCATGAGCAATGACACGCGTTGTCTGGAGTGGTGTAAATCTCACCTCTATAGGACTCTGGTGTGATGAATCACGCTTCACCATCTGCCAGTCCCGACGGACAAATCTGGGTTTGGCTGATTCCAGGAGAACGCTGCTTGCCCCAATGCATAGTGTCAAGTGTAAAGTTTGGCGGAGGATGAATAATGGTCTGGGGCTGTTTTTCATGGTTTGGGCTAGGCCCATTAGTTCCAGTGAAGGTAAATCTTAACGCTACAGCATACAATGACATTCTAGATTAATCTGTGCTTCCAACTTTGTGGCAACAGTTTGTGGAAGGCCCTTTCCTGTTTCAGCATGACAATGCCCCCGTGCACAAAGCGAGGCCCTAACAGAAATGGTTTGTCGAGATCGGTGTGGAAGAACTTGACTGGCCTGCACAGAACCCTGACCTCAACCCCATCGAACACCTTTGGGATGAATTGGAATGCCGGCTGCGAGCCATGCCTAATCGCCCAACATTAGTGACCGACCTCACTAATGCTCATGGCTGAATGGAAGCAAGTCCACGCAGCAATGTTCCAACATCAAGTGGAACGCCTTCCCAGAAGAGTGGAGGCTGTTATAGCAGCAAAGGGGGGACCAACTCCATATTAATGAGTTTGGAATGAGATGTTCAGCAAGCAGGTGTCCACATAATGTTGGTCAAGTAGAGTATCTTCTATTGAGTGATAAAAAAATATATATATTTTAGAAGTTATCTAATGTCATTAGCAGATAATTTACCTGTATTAGCAGATAATTTACCTGTGTTAAGCCTTTACCTGTATTAAGCCTTTTTTAGGTTAAAATAAGCATGAAAAAACTTGAAAAAAAAAACAAATTTTAAGAGATTTATCACTCAATATAAGATATTTAGGCTTACTTAGATTTCACTTTTTTGCAGTGTAGGAGGACAGATCTACCCTATTGGCTATACGGATTATAGCAGTTTCTCACCAGGAAAATGGAGCTCTATTAGCCCTGAGTCACAAGACTAAGATGTGTTCGCCACCCGTAGGTGGAAGTAGCACTCTAACCACTAATCCAGGATCAGATATTTTTTCATCCCGCTAATGATACAGTTCTGATTAAAGGTAGACTAATCTGACTATAGATCTGTGGCTACCTGTCTGATAGAGCCACACTGTTCCTTTGTGTTGTTTATGTGGAAGGAGACCACTGATACAGGGACAGATATATTATCACACCCCTATTGATAAAGGTTAGAATTTTAAAATGATCCACTGACCCTGAATCTGTGGTTAATTACCTGTACAATGGAGCCGCAATGGCCCTTGGTGTTGTTGATGTGAAAGGAGATGAAGTCCTCTCCCTCAATGCCGGGGCAGTACTGGTCGTTGATCCTCACGTCCTCACGCTCGAAGCCCAGCTGGAAGAGCTTACACTTGGAGATGGACACCTCCATCTGGGCGTGCTTACATGTCACCTCCGCCTGGATTATGTCATCCTCACCTTGCAGGAAAACACAGGGCTTGAGAATCATAAGATTACTGTAGCTAGCCAGTATTCAGTTTCTAGACTTGGCCTTAAGTCGTGTTCAAACGGTTTACTTCCATTTCATGCCTAGTGAACACAACCCAGGTATTTCTTGTAAGAGATTTGATCAAAATGAGACCGAGTAGGATAAATAAATGACTGAGATAAAAAAAAAAACATTTCTACATTTGTCTCTATTCTTGTCTAGCCCTAACAATCAATCCCCCCCCCCCCTCGCTCACCCCCTTCTCTCAACTCCCCCACTCTGCCCCCCCCCGCACTCACCACCAGCGTTGTTGGGCAGCTCAGGGCAGCCACACAGGTCTCCCCCGTTCTCCTGCTCACACGTGTTGTTGGTGCAGATCTCTCCTGCGCAAGGGTCGTAGATCCATTCTGCTAAAGACAGATCCAGGAACAATGTTAGCTGTCACACCACTAACACTCACCCATGAGAACACAACTGAACTGACTGTCATTCTTGAATAGCCTGATGCTCAGTTTAGAGAAACATAAATCAAATTTCCTGAAATTTCCCCCACGGACACCAACGCATGCTCAAAGTTTTGGATCCACACCCAAGTAATTAATTGACCCCACAGCTACACCTCAGTTAACTGTGTATCATCTGCGTAACAATGAAAGCCATAACCATTGCATAACGTGTTTTGTGTTTTACATCGCCGTCTGGTAGCATGTGTAGGAAGAACAATAACAGACCTACCCCTGCGGAACTCTGTATGTTACCTTAAAGTAGGGGTATTCAAATCTTACCCTACAAGGTCCAGAGTACTGCTGGTTTTCTGTCCTACCTCATAATTTAATTGCGCACACCTCCCAGCTAACAAAAAAAAATTCCCACAACTTTGGAGAATGTTCCCTTTAGAGTCTCATTAGGTCATTACCTAATATTTTCATATGAATCTTCCAGTGATGTGCAAGGACTGTTTCCCAGAGACCATTCCCTTAATGTCAAACYGAACTTGCCCAGAACATGGTTACCATGTTCTCAGAATATTCAATATTAATGTTGTAGACACTTTTCATTGGAACGTTGTAAGAACATTCATGTGTCTTGTTTTCTGAGGGTTAGGAGAATATTCCATCAACGTCAGAACCAAACATACATAGAACATGGTTGTGACGTTCTCGGAATATAAGATATGGATGTTCTAGACACGTTTCGTGGGAACGTTGAAAGAACATTCCTGTGTTCAAAACATAGTACGTTCTGTCAAGGTCCTCTGGAGTTTTTTGTCTAGTTCCCAGCTTGTTCAGAGGGACGTCCCTAAATATGTTTTTAGGACTTCGCCTGATGGTCCCAAAGAAACCAAAACTAAACATGTTTCTTTACACACCACCTCTTTTTACTTTTCCGAGCCAATCAAAGCCCAGATTGGTGAACCACTGATCCATTCATAACTCTTTGTCTGTTGGCAAGGTCAGGGACACCCACACATAAACAGTGTTTTTAACATACAATGTTTTGAACTTACATATTTGCAGGGCCAGATTAAGGCAGGGGCTTACCGGGGCTGAGGCCACTCGGCCCAGGCTCAAGAGGAAACAAAAATATATAGAATAATAATAAAGGAAATATATACTGTATATATTATATATGTAGTGTATACTTAAGTGATAATCCCCGAGAAGCCGGTGTTTGTGGGATATTTTCGGCACAGTTGTTACCGTGCCAATATATCCTCCAAACACAGGAATCGAGGGCATTATCACTTATATACAACAGGTTACCAACATGTTTAAATAATGATTGACATATTTTTATTAAAAACGTTATTCCCAAAATATAGTCCCGAAACAAATCTAGGGTTGCTACCCAAGCCAGCTGGTTGTTCGTTCTATAGGTTCGGTTGCCAGAGACGCGACCCAGTCATTCAGTCTTTTTGTTCTGTATCTATGGACGCGACCCAGGTGTTCATTCTAAATGTTGCTTGCTAGCTAGCCAACTACGGCTAACTTACAGTCACGTCAAACAATGCAGACAGAATAACAACAGTAGCTGCATTTGTTTAAGCTGTTTTCTAGTCACATTTATTTGGACAATGAGCTAATGAGGCACGATTTCGCCTGGCATAGAAAATGTGCTCTCTCTTTAGGACACTGTTGTTCAGAGGAGTTCGCCTCTGCACAACACAATAACTTCAAACTGAAGCTGGAAAGACTCCAAACTAGCTGCACTTCGTTTCGTTTGACCTTTTTTCAATTGACATTTCTTTGTATATATCCATAAAATGATGCCAGCTCATTCATGATTTCGACAGGCTGAAAAACACTGCCTGCCTCTCTCTCTCGTCCCGACTCTTACAGGTTCATTACTATGGGACAGTTGAAGATCACATTTGAATATTGAAACAATGTTGCAAATGTCAGAGAGACAGACAGCAAGGTTTATATAAATCTCCGCTGTTGAAAACTAAATGTTAGTCTAAAAGAAATGTGAGATAATGACTAGATGCTTTTTACAGTGGAGATCAAGTTTATAACTTCCCTGCCTGAGCTGATGAGACAGTGGATTGCACAGTCAGATGGAACAAAGTAAATAGGCATTTTAACGTCATAGATTTAGCCGGTGGTATCTTGTGGAATAGACACCGGCTGGAATTTTAAATGGGCTTTTAACCAATCAGCATTCAGGATTAGACCCACCCGTTCTATAAACATATATATATAGTACCAATCAAAAGTTTGGCCACGCCTACCCATTCAAGGGTTTTTCTTTATTTTTTACTTCTTTCTACATTGTAGAATAATAGTGAAGATATCAAAACTATGAAATAACACATGGAATCCTGTAGTAACCAAAAAAGTGTTAAACAAATCAAAATATGTTTTATATTCGAGATTCTTCAAAGTAGCCACCCTTTGCCTTGATGACAGCTTTACACACTCTTGGCATTCTTTCAACCAGCTTCATGAGGTAGCCACTTGGAATGCATTTCAATTAACATGTGTGCCTTCTTAAAAGTAAATGTGTGGAATTTCTTTCCTTCTTAATTCGTTTGAGCCAATAAGTTGTGTTTTGACAATGTAGGGGGGTATACAGAAGATACAGTAGCCTTATTTGGTAAAGACCATATAATGGCAAGAACAGCTCAAATAAGCAAAGAGAAACGACAGTCCATCATTACTTTAAGACATGAAGGTCAGTCATTTCAAGAACTTTGAAAGTTTCTTCAAGTGCAGTCGTAAAAACCATCAAGCGCTGTTGATGAAACTGGCTCTTATGAGGACCGCCACAGAAAAGGAAGACCCAGAGTTACCTCTGCTGCAATTAACTTGAAGTTCATTAGAGTTAACTGCATCTCAGATTGTAGAGCAAATAAATGCTTCACAGAGTTCAAGTAACAGACACGTCTCATCATCAACTGTTCAGAGGAGACTGCGTAAATCAGGCTTTCATGGTCGAATTGCTGCAAAGAAACCACAACTAAAGGACACCAATAAGAAGAAGAGACTTGCTTGGGCCAAGAAACATGAGCAATGAACATTAGATAGGTGGAAATCTGACCTTTGGTCTGATGAGTCCAAATTTGAGATTTTTGGTTCCAACATATGTGTCTTTGTAAGACATGGAGTAGGTGAACGGAGGATCTTTGCATGTGTGGTTCCCACTGTGAAGCATGGAGGAGGAGGTGGGATAGTGTGGGGGTGCTTTGCTGGTGACACTGTCTGTGATGTATTTAGAATTCAAGGCACACTTAACCAGCATGGCTACCACAGCATTCTGCAGCAATACGCCATCCCATCTGGTTTGAGCTTAGTGGGACTATCATTTGTTTTTCAACAGGACAATGACCCAAAACACCTCCAGGCTGTGTAAGGGCTATTTGACCAAGAAGGAGAGAGATGGAGTGCTGCATCAGATGACCTGGCCTCCATAATCACCCGACCTCAACCAAATTAAGATGGTTTGGGATGAGTTGGAACACAGAGTGAAGAAAAAGCAGCCAACAAGTGCTCAGCATATCATGAAGCTGTTTGAAAGAATGCCAAGAGTGTGCAAAGCTGTCATCAAGGCAAAGGGTGGTTACTTTGAAGAATCTAAAATATAACACTTTATTGGTTACTAAATGATTACATATGTGTTATTTCATAGTTTTGACATCTTCACTATTATTCTACAATGTAGAAAATGGTACATATAAAGAAAAACCCTTGAATGAGTAGGTGTGTCCACTGTGTAAACTTCATAATAAATAAATGTGACTGGTCAATTGTGTGAGTTATCCAACCACAGGAGCCCACTCTCAATGTTTAAAATACACCAGAGAGCATCATTTTGCTACAGAGGATCAATAGTTTATAAAAAAATAACTGTGGATTAAGTTATCACAAGCACATACAGGTATCTGCCAAAATAAAGGGAACACCAACAAAGTGTCTCGAAAGGCTGCAAGAACAGCTTCAATGAGCCTTGGCATAGATTCTACAAGTGGTCTTAAACCTTGCCAGGAAAATGCACCCAACACCATAACATATACTTTGTATCCCTTGTTAACTCACGTGTTTCCTTTATTTTGGTAGTTACCMGTATGTCTACAATTGGGAAGGCAGCAGTTTGGGCAGCATGTGCACTAAATATACAGCTTCTTGCATTGTGGCCATAGACATTTAATCCATAGAAGGGTTTTATAACCTCTTACCTTGGCAATTTGACTGTTAAACTCATGGGTACACTAGCAATGGATGCCAGTCCTCCTGATTTGAATGGGAACTGTCATCTATAGATGCCAGTCCTCCTGACTTGAATGGGAACTGTCATCTATAGATGCCAGTCCTCCTGACTTGAATGGGAGCTTTGACTGACTATGGTTGGTTGCGGCTGTCGGTATGCCTCTTTTGCAGATTTCAAAATACAATCGCGGGTAAATCGTACCATTTGGAAAGCAAATGCCTACTGCTGGAAATACTAATCTCTGTACAACCAATAGATTTTATTTTTCTCAACACCCAATTTTTTGCTAACAGCAGAACTGTTTTTCAAAGTAGCTCATCTTGAGATGGGCTAATGCCACGACGAGCGCATCGGCCATCCCCGTGAGTAGCCTACGGCTTCACCTTCATCATTAGGGGAGTCAGTGTGCCACTGGAAATGTCAGTTAGAAGCCTACTGTAGCATATATACACTGCTCAAAAAAATAAAGGGAACACTTAAACAACACAATGTAACTCCAACTCAATCACACTTCTGTGAAATCAAACTGTCCCTTAGGAAGCAACACTGATTGACAATAAATTTCACATGCTGTTGTGCAAATGGAATAGACAAAAGGTGGAAATTATAGGCAATTAGCAAGACACCCCCAATAAACAAGTGGTTCTGCAGGTGGTGACCACAGACACTTCTCAGTTCCTATGCTTCCTGGCTGATGTTTTGGTCACTTTTGAATGCTGGCGGTGCTTTTCACTCTAGTGGTAGCATGAGACGGAGTCTACAACCCACACAAGTGGCTCAGGTAGTGCAGCTCATCAGGATGGCATCAATGCGAGCTGTGGCAGAAGGTTTGCTGTGTCTGTCAGCGTAGTGTCCAGAGCATGGTGGGTGTACTAGGGACAGGCCAGTACATCAGGAGACGTGGAGGAGGCGAGGAGGGCAACAACCCAGCAGCAGGACCGCTACCTTCCGCCTTTGTGCAAGGAGGAGCACTGCCAGGCCCTGCAAATGACCTCAGAGGCACCAAATGTGCATGTGTCAGCATATGGTCTCACAAGGGGTCTGAGGATCTTCATCTCGGTACCTAATGGCAGTCAGGCTACTCTGGTGAGCACATGGAATATATGAGAGTCTGCTAATAGTGACTAAAATGTAAATGTATATCAGCCCACCAACACACCCACGGGACACATACTACACTCCACACACCAGCGATACACACTTATCTACTCTCACACACACCACACAACGACACTACACCACACTGGCACATCACACACACAACACACACACACACACACACACACACTGTATATATAATTTCTTAGTCTGGCCCTGCATATTTGACACACTTTGCTACAGAATTGTTAGCAGAGCTACCAGTCCCTGATTAGGAAAAAAAAGCAGTGGAGTTGCCTTCAAGATCCAGATTTGAATTTGAGGGCCTTAGTGTTCTGAATATTCTTTATCATGTTTTATCAATATTCACCCTTGTACCTCCCCTTGTAACCCATTTCCAGAAACCCATTGTAACGTCCTGACCAGAGTTATTATGTGTTTTGCTTGTTTAGTGTTGGTCAGGACGTGAGCTGGGTGGGAATTCTATGTTGTGTGTCTAGTTTGTCTGTTTCTGTGTCCAGCCTAATATGGTTCTCAATCAGAGGCAGCTGGTAATCGTTGTCCCTGATTGAGAATCATATATAGGAGGCTTGTTTGGTGTTGGGATTTTGTGGGTGATTGTTTCCTGTCTCTGTGTTTGTGTTCTGCACCAGATAGGACTGTCTCGGCTTTCACGTTTGTTATTTTGTTGTTTGTTAATGTTCACTGTTTATCGTCTGATTAAACATGTTGAACAATAACCGCGCTGCATTTTGGTCCTCTCCTTCTTTCCAGGAGGAAAGCCGTTACACCCATGCCCCCCTGCCAGTGGCGCCATGCCCCCATGACCGTCCCCATGCCTGTGCCCTTACAACAATTCTCCTGGACAATCCACTTGGTGGTGAGCGTGCCTAGGGAGCGGCAGGCCTCGGCGTAGGCAGCCAGCGAGCCGCACACCTGGGCCTTGTGGTGGTTGTAGCAACCGTCCAGGTAGCAGGACTGGTAGAAGGGCCTGGGGTCCAGCAGGCCGTGGCAGGGCTGAAAGAAGCCCTTCATCTGGGTGAGCTTCTGGCACCCCTCCTCGCCCTGGAGGCCCAGCACAGCTGTGTTCTCACACGACTGGGCCAGCGCCATGTACTGGGTCTCATCACAGCTGGAGTGAGAGAGGGTGAAGAGATGGGAGGTAGAGGTAGAGTTTAGCAGATCCATCCATGCTTTTGAATGCACCAATGATACAATATGTTTCAACTAGCACCACTACATTCTCCATAAATCCTAGGAGATTCTGGATGTTGCTAAATAACCAGCAAACACATTTTTTAATGGCTTGGAGGAAGCAAGAACACCATAGGGTGGTTTTTTTTTAATATAATTTTTTTAATAGAACTGTCACTTTAACCACTAACTGTCTATTATCTCTCCCATGCCCCCCCCCCCCCCCCCCTTGCCCATGGCTCCTTTCAACTTCTGCATGCCATTGGTCTTCCAGCTCTGGGCCAGCTCCAGGGCGCTGATGGCCGGCTTCCCATGGGAGTGATGTAGTCGTCAGTGGGGTCTCCGTTGAAGTTGCCGCAAAGGCCGCACACCTTACAAATAATAATACATGCTATTTTAAGCTCTCTTAGTTTATTCTAAAACCCAAAGATGCTTCACAATAACCATGTAATGGTCTACATAATGCTTACCTAATGTTCTCCAACCATAAGGGAAAACAACAACAAACTTGTTTTTGCAGCCGTGGCCATAGGATGCTGAGCGTGTTGAAGCGGTTGTAGCGCACCTGGATGTCCTGCGGCGTGTCGATGACCAGGAAGCCCTCCGAAGTGGAGACGCGCGTCATCAGGCCCGTGACAAAAGGCAATGACACAGGAGTGCCGTTCACCTGGTTGGGGGAGGACAGGCTGTGAGATTCATGCACTCGGTGGTCAGACTTTTTAAGTACACACACACAAATAATTGTATGATATATGTAACTATACACATGACTCACCATCCAACCTCAAACTAATAAAAACACCCACATTTCACATGTATTCTCTCCATAAACAGATGATCGCGATGCAAAAATAAAATGCACCTGGTGACATCACCCCACCCCAAATCATTTTCCTGCGGCCATGCACTCATCCATCCATCCAACCATCTAACCACCCTTTAATTCATCCATTAAATCTACCCTCAATCCCTCCCCATCACCTTCACGGTGCTCCCGGAGATTAGAATATCTCCTCGTTAATATAGAGTATGCATGGAGATGGTGGTGAGGTTGGGCGTGCTCCACTTGTCGAAGTTTGCGATGAGCTGAAAGGAGAGGTCAGGTAGCTTGTGGCAGTTGGTGGACAGCACGAAGGAGCAGGAGCAGGCAGGCGGAGGACGCCCCATCAAAGGTCCTGAAGACACCGCACCAGACGCCACACAGTGCTGCAAGCGCTGGGTGAAGCAGCCGCGCACGCCATGGCGCAGGGCGCACTCCTCCTCGGCCTTGCAGCGGCGCGGGTCACACTGGATGAGATTACGGCCGATGCACTGGCAGCGCTTGTGCCATCACTGTTCCAGAACAGCTGTTTTGGCTAGGAGGGATAGCAGGGGGAGGATACAAACTTAATGAACTAATTTTACAATATTTTTTTTAAATGCCTTTCCTTGCTCACAAAATAGATTTAAATCCCAATGGGATTTTACCTGTATAAATCAGTGGGGGAAAAAACTTCGCCTGCACTACAGAAGGCTCTATTGCTCTTCTAAGACACACCTACTCATTCAAGGATTTTTCTTTATTACTATTTTCTACATTGTATAATGTAGAAATAGTCAAAATAAAGAAAAACCCATGAATGAGTAGGTGTGTCCAAACTTTTGACTGTACTGTATATATATATATATATGAAAAATCTGAAAAAAAAAAAAATATATATATATATATAGAAAGAAAAAAATTATATATTAATATTATCTACCCTCAATCATGTTTGAACTTTTAGAAACGCTGAGAATGTTTCAAAACCATTGGCACCATCAGACCAACTCCTTGAATGGCCTACTCCATGAAGTTTACACTTGTGTCTAAAAAACATAATTTTCCTCAACAGAAAAAGTAAAAAAATAGCTGGAGTGCGTACTTTCTGTGTACTTTCACAAGCCATAATTGAAATCTTAAGCTAACTAGCTTGTCACGTGTATATGAATGTCTGTGGAGAGAGACTACTGTCTGTGTGACTGACTCACCTCATAGTACTTGCCGTCGTTGTAGCAGCCACAGTTCTGGGGCCGGATGCAACCCTTGCCATTGAGGACGTATCCCTGGTCACACTGGCAGCCCTCCACACAGTCTTGGGTGCACTCTCTCTGGCCGCGGGCTGGGGCGCACTGCGGTTGGCACACTGACACGCAGCTAGAGTAGTGGCTGTTGGCTGGGCACGTCAGCACTGGGGAAGGAGAGAAATAACATGTCTTTATATGGGTAACGAAAATGTGGGTTGCGTCCAAAATGGCACCCTACTCCTAGCATTATAGAGGGCATATGATGCCTTTGATTGAGACACAGACATGATGATTACATGATTCATTTACCTGGCATTGGTTCTCTGGACAGATTACAGTTCGGGTGCAAAGTGGAGGATAGATGCAGAATACATAAGAACAAACATAAAAATATCAGTTGGTTATTCATTTGACAGCGTAAAGCTGCTGCTTTGTGATTAATCTCTCCTTCCATCATATGACTGAGAACTCCATGTAACCTTGGTGAAAGTATCAGTTGTTATTGTCGGGCACTAACTTCGAAACTCCTGAGGGTATGGACATCTACTGAGTGAGAAAGGGGAGTGCAGAAAGTTTACATTTTGTAAGAACATGCTATTGTTAAATCTCATGTATCCTATGGAGAGGAGGAGGGCAATGGTTCTGGTTTCAGTCAACAGATAAGGTAGGACAGGCGTGAGTTGGGTGAGGAGTGAGGAATTTTGGCCGGTCAGATGAGTTCAGGTCAGATGAGGTGAGAAAGAACAGGCACCACTAAAGTCCTGTCTAGCAAACAGAGATGTATTGGTTGGAGGAGACTCAGCATAGGAGGAAGGTATAAATATATGTGCTTGTGTAAACATGTTTTGTCTTTGTAGCTGTTTGACCCAGTGGGTGAATAAACTTGGTTTGAGCTTTGACCAGTTGTCCGTTAGTTTTTCACTCTGTTTGTCAGAACCTAATATTATCTAATAGGCTATTACTACTGAGGAGTAGTTCCATGTAAGATAAGCCTCCACCTGGGCTGGAGAGAATTAAACTCAACTCAATCTACTTGATTCATGCCTCAATTATTATTGTGCTCACCACAGGGTGTGTCACTCCTCCAGCCTAACACACGCACTCCCTGGGTCTGGCATGTGCTGGTGTAGATCTGCAGCCAGTTGCAAATGGTCCCTGAGGCACCCTGGTCCAGGCATGTGTCCTGCAGGCAGTTCTGGTAGAAAAACGCCGGCGCCACCTTGCTGTGGCAGCGCGCAAACACACCGCCGCGGTCCACGATCAACCTGCACAGACGCACTGCCTCGGGCTCCACAAACAAGTACAGCTCCTCGCCCAGGTGGAATCGGATTCCTGTGTAACCCCCGCCATCAACATTGATTCCTCCTCCCTCACCATCTTGGGCCACGCCTTCCACGTAGGCGTCCGTGACGAGTAAAGGGGCATCGATGGCACCAAAGCCTCTCTCGACCAACCCACAACGTGGGCACGAGTCGCCACAGCCCACCTGGCAGAATGTGTCTTGCTCAGCCCAGGCCATGCCCCAGTTGGTGGTGGTGAGTGCGGGTGGAGAGGAAAGTGGCATGCCCTGGCACAGGCCGCAGGTGGCTTTGTAGAGGCGTCGAGGCAGCGTGAGCAGGAGCAGGGTGTTCCAGTCGAAGGCAACCTTCAGGCCAAAGTCCGTCTCCACCACCAGCTGCATGCCGAAAGTGAAGATATGGACCTTCCCCGGCCCCAGCTTCAAAGGCAGGTACAGACGTTCCTTATTCACCTGGGAGAGAGCATGGGAGAGTGAGTCATGACTGTTTGTGTGTGCGTGTGCGTGTGCGTGTGCGTGTGTGTGTGTGTGTGTGTGTGTGTGTGTGTGTGATATAACTAGCAAGTGTGAGTGTATAGGATTGAGTGTGTGTATTGTGGTTCTCCTCAGATCTTTGTGTAGGTTTGTGAACCTTTTCCAAATGTCGCTCAGGTCAGCCGTTCCCCTGAGCCCAATCCAGCCTGATAAAAGATGGAAATAAGATCTGCCCTGAGCCAATCAAAGAGGAATTCACTCTTTGCTCCGCTATTCTATCGGCTTGATTAACAAATAACTCTCCCTCACACGTCTGTGCGAGATTCACAACACATCAGTCACACTGGAAGGATGAATATGCATTGAAATGAAAAGTGTCAAGACATAGTAAGAACACATTTCTCCTGTCTTTTTTTCAGTTGGATTGAAAAGCACTAAAAAGCATTGGTAAAATTCTTGGCCTGTTACTTACAACACGTGGTTCTTCCTAATAAAGTCTAACAAGACTGACTGTGCCCCAGGCTTTACACCCTACTGAGTGGAACCGAGACAAGTCAAACCAAATTTTACTGAGCTGGCCTAGTTACGCATCCACCATAGTTTCTGGAATCGTGATTAAAAGGACAATGGGAAATGAAAATATCTGATCCAGTACAGTACAGTTTAATTCAGGACAGAAAGGTAGTGTGAAAAGTGTATAATACACTCACTGTGATGGTGTGTTTGTAGCTCCGAGACACCTCAATCTCATAGCCGTAGACTTCCAAGATGAACCCCCTCACCCAGATGGCTTGCCCCGTGTCCCTCTCCTCGTTCCGGGCTGACAGCTTGAAGCGAGGGAGGTCGGCGCTGGTGCTCGTCCTGGGTCGGGTGGAGGTGCTCTGGTCCATATCCTCCTCTCCCGCCACTCCGCCGTTGCACCTCGTTGTAGCCAGGATCAAGGTACAGCTACTCTGCAGCTCGAAGGGCACACCTCCGAATGGCAGAAAGTGGCTGTAACCAGCGGCAACGCACAGCGCTTCGGTGCGCGCCTGGCAGAAGTAGAGGCCCTCAAGGCCCTCCTGGCAGTACTCACCCTCCCGGCACGGTGCCAGCGTGCAGTAGACGCTGTTGTCCGAGCCGTTGCAGTAGCAGCGCTCCTGGCACTCCCAGTCATTCCAGAAGATCTGGTTGGTGGCCAGCTGCCGGCCCCCAGAGCTGATGCAGCCGCAGTCGCTGCGCGCCACGCACTGGCCGTTGCGGAGTGCAAAGCCCTCCCTGCACTGGCAGCCCTCCTGACAGGGCAGTGGGCACAGCTCGGCGGGCTCGTCCAGGCCGGCGCAGGTCAGCGGGCAAGCGCTGGTGCACTCATCAAAATAGCTGTTCTCCGGACAGGGCAAGGCTGCGGGAAGGAGAGCGAGGGGTGGGCGGAGAGAGATGAGAGTGGGGTAAAAGACAAATAGAGAGAGAGAGAGATAGAGGGACCGTAACAGAAAGAAAAAGAGAGTGAGAGAAAAGGGGAGAGACATAGAGAGAGGTCGGGACAGAGATAGAAACAGAAACAAGAGAAAGGGCTATTCAGAATTAGCAGAGCCAAGGTTTGGTTAATAAAGGAAACAATACACAATCAGTCCATCACTCAACATCACTCCAAGGTGGTGGCGAGGGACTAACTCACGGCAATTGGTAGCACTCCTCCAGGCAGCAAGGCCCACCTGGGCATCCTGACAGGCCGAGGCATACGCCTGCAGCGAAGAGCAGAGCACCGAGCGGTTTCCCTCCCGCACGCACATGTTGTACAGGCAGTTCCGGAAGAACGGCGAGGGGTTGACGGCACCGTGGCACGCCAGGAAGGAGCTGTTCCCCGGGTCGTTGATGTTGCCACACATCCACGGGCTCTGGTAGAGCCGCAGGTCCGTGCACATGCGGTACAGGTTGTCGCAATCGCCATTGCACGTCAGGTCGTCAGCGATGGCCCGCCAGCCGTCAGTGAAGAGTTCGAGGGATTCGGCCAGCCGGCCGTTAGGCAGACGGAGATCGTCGCTGGCGTTTCCGTTGAAGAGACCGCACAGGCCGCAGGTGGCGTTGTAAAAGAGGGTAGAGAGAGAGATGTTGAGGAGGCCCTGACGGGTGTAGCGGACTAGGACCAATCCGCTGGATTCCACCACGGTAGCGTTGCCAGGGGCACGGTAGATCATAAGGGTCTCCAGTGGGTGGACATAAGGCAGTAGTACCAGCTCACCGTTGAGCTGGGATTTAGACACATCGTAACATTATGTCATAGAGAGGTAGTAGCAGCAACATTCAGTCACTGTAATGTACAGTAGTGCAGTGATATATCTGTCATGTAGTTACACATTTTCAATCAGTGAGGCTGGTCTGAATGGATCTTTTCATTCATCTAGTAAACTCATAATTCACATCGCTTCCTGTCTCACTCATCAGCATTGCAGGTATTTATATGGCAGGGGTTATAATGATACCTTGTCAGCATGGCAGGTATTTATAGTATTGTGTCTTAATGTTAGCTCGTCAGCATAGCGTCACGTCTCCTCCTCCTCTTCTATTAGCAAGCGTGTGGAAAGTCGTTCACCTATTAACTTCCGCCTATGAGCATGGCACACTAAGGCAATTCCACCGCTGTTGCTGATTAACCTACTCACTCGTGCAATAATCACTATCTTTCTTTCAACCAATGGGCATGAATCTAGGGGGGGTATTTATATGTCGACTCAAACCTTGTTGTTTTGCAGCAACAGTCGTCCAATGACCTATCTCCCCACCACCACCAGCATAATAACCTTAAGACCCGTCATTACAACTCTTTTCCCCCAGCATGGGGCAACCTGTCATCAGCATCTTGCTCTGAGGAGCATTCCTCGGAGACAAAGCCTATACCAAACTATTCAATACAATTCCTTACTATATTATCTCTGTTGTCATTCAGTTAAGCCTGTACTCAATTGAACTACGTATTCCAGCTAAATGACTTTGAGAAAGGTATTCATCTCTTGATGACAGACTTTCAGGGCCAGTTTCCCAGACTCGTATTTAGCCTACTCCTGGTGTAAAATAATGCTAAATGAAGTTTCTCCACTGAAAGTGATTCGTAGTCTAGAAGTAAAGTTGCCCTGGGTCCAGGGGAGGCTGCTGAGGGGAGGACTGCTCATAATAATGGCTGTAACGGAGCGAATGGAATGGCATACAATAAAATGGAAACCATGTGTTTGATACTATTCCACTTATTCTACTACATCCATTACCATGAGCCTGTCCTCCCCAATAAGGTGCCACCAACCCCCTGTGCCTGGGTCTGGAAAACATACCCACAATGTAGCACAATATCAATGCTCAGAGAATCTTTACACATACTTTTGTATGTTTACTTGTCTGGAGACTCATGCATTTTCTCTCAATCGGACTGAGGTAGCACCAAAATAGCCTGGTCCCATACTGTATATTTGGAATGACAATGAACAAACATAGAGAAAAGTTGGCTAAAGCACAAACAGACTGGAGCACCAGGCTATAATACTGACCTTCACTGTGTCAAAGTCCGATCCACCCATCTGGGCCTCCAGGTTGGCCACCCTGACCACCACGGGCCGCATCCAGTACGGACCCTTGTTTACCAGCCGCCTGCCCATCTTTACTTCCACAGCAGACACGTTGGCCGGCGTTGGCCCACACGACCTCAGCAGGTAGTAGGAGCTGTCGTCCGGGAAGGGCATGGAGGTCCCGTCGAAAGAGGCTGTCACGACATTCTGGCCCAGGGAACACACCCCCTCCCTGCGGGGGTAACAGCCCAACAGGCCGAACTCTGTCACACACACCTCGCCTTCTCTACATGAATCGTTGAAGCAGGAGACTTCGCCGTTGGGTCCACAGACGCAGCGCAGGGTGCACTCTTCACCCTCGCCGGCAGGGCCCGCCCAGAAAGTGTCGTTGAGAGGGTAGTAGAGGCCTTCACGCTCGCAGCCACAGTCCTGGTGCCGGACGCAACGGTTGCCACTCAGCACGTATCCCGGGTCGCACTGGCAGCCCTCTGTGCAAGGGTGGGTGCAGTACAGGTGAGAGGTGAGGTCCGGGCATGAGGCGGCGCAGGCACTGGTGCACACCTGGTAGTGGCTGGACTCAGGGCATTTCAGGGCTGGCAGCCAATCAAAGGAGAAATAGGATGTTATTGTATTTAACAAATCATAATAACCTATGTTTGTTATGCTGTTATGTGCTACATGATTACTACTGTAAGTTACATTATGATATTAACCACATCTAAGGGACAGATCGACATATACTGGGGGGAGGGGTGGTCAAACTGCCGCAACTGACAGTTGAATTTGAGGTGAGGGAGACCGTTTCAGGCCTACCAGAGTTACTAATATCTAACAATATAGTGCTTATCTTTATACAAAATATAAGGATAGAACATTTACAAATTACCCTCCTTCTYTACGTCTATATCTGTGTAGTAGACGCAGTAGCCATCTGACATAAAGAAATGCATGTCGGTGTCGTAGCATGGTACCTGCATATCTCTATCTCTCCGGGGTTAGGCCTAAGATTCTCTTCCGAAGCCTATAGGCCTTGCAATGCCCTGACACATTTAGTGCTCAAATCTCTGACAGCTGAACCGTGAGGTGGACAATTATTGCTTTAGGAAAGTAGCCTAAAACCCCTCCAAAAAAATAGACTATAAAGTGTTGCATATGCTACACATCGGAACACAAGGAATAGTGATTTTGTAATTTGTTATAGGCTGTTTTTAAGGACACGTAAATGTGTCTCATTTGTCCAACATCCCTCGTTTATTGATGGTGCTGGCTGCGCCAGGTTGAATTTGAATGCATATGGATGTCCATAAAATTTCTCAAATGTTCGGTAAATTAAAATCTTCCCTGTCATGTTGTCCGGTGCCAAATTTTCCTAAAGGAAACTCTGAAATGGCATATTGTTTTTATGAAGATTTTTGTATATTCACATGAAAATCTGTCGCCAATTGGATGGAAACCTAGCTATAGACATGCTGAAGACTCTGGCAAGTTTGCTAGTCCAGTGTCACTTTGATTATGTCTGCACATCATGGTTCACCAACAGCCCCAAACATCTAAAGAATAAGCTACCAGCCAAACAAAGTTGTAAGAATTGTACTTAAAATCACCCCTCATACTCATCTGAAGGTTGAGCATTTATTCATCTCTATATCTATGGAATTATATATTAATTATGTAAAAAAATAAGTCCRGCAATCAAAAGTTTGGACACACCTACCCATTCAAGGGTTTTTCTTTATTTGTACTATTTTCTACATTGTAGAATAATAGTGAAGACATTAAAACTATGAAATAACACATATGGAATCCTGTAGTAACCAAAAAAGTGTTAAACAAATCAAATTATATTTTATATTCGAGATTCTTCAAAGAAACCACCCTTTGCCTTGATGACAGCTTTGCACACTCTTGGCATTTTCTCAAACAACTTCATGAGGTAGTTACCTGGGATGCATTTCAATTAACAGGTGTGCCTTCTTAAAAGTGAATATGTGGAATTTCTTTCCTTCTTAATGCGTTTGAGCCAATCAATTGTGTTGTGACAAMGTAGGGGTGGTATACAGAAGATAGCCCTATTTGGTAAAAGACCAAGTCCAAATTATGGCAAGAACAGCTCAAATAAGCAAAGAGAAACGACAGTCCATCATTACTTTAAGACATGAAGGTCAGTCAATACAGAACATTTCAAGAACTTTGAAAGTTTCTCSAAGTGCAGTCGCAAAAACCATCAAGCTCTATGATGAAACTGMCTCTCATGAGGACTGCCACAGAAAAGACCCAGAGTTACCTCTGCTGCAGAGGATARGATCATTASAGTTACCAGCCTCAGATATCGGCAATTAACTGCACCTCAGATAACAGCCCAAATAAATGCTTCACAGAGTTCAAGTAACAGACACATCTCAACATCAACTGTTCAGAGYAGACTGTGTGAATCAGGCATTCATGGTCGAATTGCTGCAAAGAAACCACTACTAAAGGACACGAATAATAAGAAGAGACTTGTTTGYGGCAAGAAACACGAGCAATGGACATTAGACCGGTGGAAAACTGTCCTTTGGTCGGATGAGTCCAAATCCTTTGGGTTCCAAACGGTGTGTCTTTGTGAGACGCAGAGTAGGTGAACAGAAGATCTCCTCATGTGTGGTTCCCACTGTGAAGCATAGAGGAGGAGGTACTTTGCTGGTMACACTGTCAGTGATTTATTTAGAATTCAAGGCATGCTTAACCAACTTGGCTACCACAGCATTTTGTGGCTATACGCATTCCCATCTGGTTTGCGCTTAGTGGGACTATCATTTGTTTTTCAACAGGACAATGACCCAACACACCTCCAGGCTGTGTAAGGGCTATTTGACCAAGAAGGAGAGTGATGGAGTGCTGCATTAGATGACCTGGCCTCCACAATCACCCGACCTCAACCCAATGGAGATGGTTTGGGATGAGTTGGACCYCAGAGTGAAGGAAAAGCAGTCAACGAGTGCTCAGCATATGTGGGAACTCCTTCAAGACTGTTAGAAAAGCATTCGAGGTGACTACCTCATAAAGCTGCTCGAGAGAATGCCAAGAGTGTGCAAAGCTGTCATCAAGGAAAAGGTTGGCTACTTTGAAGAATGATTTGTTTAACACTTTTTTGGTTTCCATATGTGTAATTTCACTATTTCACTCTTCACTATTATTCTACAATATAGAAAAGAGTCAAAATAAAGAAAACTCTTGAATGAGTAGGTGTGGCCAAAAACATTTGACTGGTACTGTACGTATTTCTTTTACTGACAAATAAAATCAATCAATCAATCCAAACTGTGCAGCGGCCAATTGATGAATGGAAAGAGACATCTGTTACAAAATACCTTAAAAGTTTAATGACATTCGGAGATTGTCAAGCCAAGCCTTCGATACTAGGTAAGCCTACAAGGTAGGGAGGGATATATTTTCTGTTTGTCAAGATTGACATTGTCTATTTATTGTGGTGTTAAAAACACAAACCATGATATTAAAGTGCCCAAAGTCGTTATGCTTTGTTTATTGGTTGTGTGGTGCATTGGCACAGAAACTTGTTGGTGGAAAATTAATTGGATATATTTTATACAATTAAATATGGCATCAAAATGTTGAAAATCTGATTTCCCCCTAGCTGATCAGTGTGTGCAGCCGACTCTGATCGTAGTGTAATGAAACAGGCAGGGAGAGTGAGCTCGTCTGTGGTGGTCGGCCAGCCCTCAACCTTCTGGCCCGTAGCCCTGCGTGGCATCGACTGCGCCACAAAAGCATGCTGAAGTGGCAAAGTTGATATCCACTTTTATAAACACAGTTATTGTTATTTGTGGTCATAAACATTATTTTCAGTTAATTATATGGGGGTGAGGGTGTTCAATTTATTTTACGGTAAAAGGGGAGAGTCATGTGAAAATATTTTAAACTTTGGGGAGGTGTGCATTTTTTTTTATGACACTGAGTTGGACCAGRCCCTCCCACCCAGTACATTTTAGATCCATCACTAACAGAAACAGTAGGTCATTTATTTTAAGGATAGGTAGCTATAAAAATGTCCAAACAAAACCATTTCTACCCGACATATAGATATACATCGGGACAGAAGAGCACCCACCACAGAAGGTGTGTGACCTCCAGGTTCGTATGGTGACCCCCAGGGCTTGGCAGGCTAAGGCYTAGGCRTGAATGGCCTGACAGAGGGTGGTAATGTTGTCCTTGTTGCTGCACATGTCGTAGACACAACTGTAGACAAAGGCCGTTGGGTCCACCACTGCCCTGCAGTCCCTGAAAGGCCCGTCCGTCTTGTTGATGATTCCACAGTAGTCCGGACGGAAGTAGAACGCCTCGGTCAATGGTTCACAGACACTGCAGTTCTGGGCACAGCCGTCTGTGCAGCGCCAGTCAGCGTCCTCCGCCCGCCAGCTGCCACCCAGCGCCACTACGCTCTCGGCCAGCGAGCCGTCGGGCAGCACAGGGTCGTCGGCAGGATCGTCGTTATAGTTACCGCACAGGCCGCATGTGTTGTTGAAGTAGGAGCTGGGCAGGGAAATGGAGGCGTAGTGCTGCCCATCGTAGGTCACCAGGAGGCCGAAGTCGGTCTCCAGGGCGACGGCCATGCCCGACTGGTACACCCTGACTGCACCTAGCTGGAGTTGGACTGGCAGTGTCTTCATCAGTCCATCCACCTTGAAAAGGAGAGGTAGMAGATTCAGGGCAGATTATGCAGTACAGTACCACATAAACACCATATTAGATTAGATAGCCCAACTAACAATTCTAGAGAAAGATAACTTTTTTGTAATGTTACCTGTAATGTTCCCCAGATGTTTGAGTGTTCAGTTTTCTGTTAGTTAGGGGAACATTCTATGTCTGTTAGCAAAAACCTCCTGAGAACCTATTTAGCATGTCTTGGCAAACATTCCCTAAATGTCAAACATAATTTACACAGAACATGGTTGCCATGTGCTCAGAACATAATATATGCATTTTCTAGACATGTTTCATGGGAATATTTCAAGAAAATGTATTTGTARTAGTAGCAGGACTTCACCTGATGATCCCAAAGAAACGTTCCCCCCCCCCAAATAAAATCCACATTACACATTTCACCTTGTAACTGTTGCTGAGCCCATCAAGGCCCTGATTGGTGAACCACTGATCCATTCACAGCTCTTTGTCTGTTGACAATGTTCGGGACACAGTGCTTTCAACTTACATATTTGACACTCTTTGAAAAATATGATAATATTGTGCATGTTCAATTAAACAGTAATTATTATTCAGCATGTCCTCACCTCGGAATTTGAARTCACAACCTCTTGGTTCACGGCATTCTGATATTTATGCTACGCCTCCATGGCTGTGTCAGTTTGCAGTTAATCTGAATATTCTCTCATCATTTATTTGATGTCCTTATGTCAGCAACGTTAGGGCTTTCTATATAGTGYTCTATTGTTGGTGGGGCATTTTACCTGGTTTTAARGTTACTCCTCAATCACTATGATCAATAAAATAGTTTTTCTTGAGTGCACTTTAAGAGATTTACTTCAAAGTGCATTTCAAGCATACTGTATACTGTATACTGCTAATAATGTGAGTGTGACTCCCCTAGCAGGTCACAAACCCAGGCCACAAGCACCAATGACAAATGCCCTAACCACTGTTCAAGAGTAACATTAAAACAAGGTTATATGCCCCACCAACATAAGAAAACTATATAAAAGCCCTAACATTTCTGAAATAAGTAAATCAAATTAATTAAGAGAGAATAGTCTGGCCTCCCGGGTGGCGCAGTGGTCTAGGGCACTGCATCGCAGATTTACTGACAAGCCAGTCGACTGTCTCTGGGTTCGCGCCCAGGCTCTGTCGCAGCCGGCCGTGACCGGGAGGTCTGTGGGGCGACGCACAATTGGCCACAGTAACAAAGGGTGCTGTGTAATAATGAAACAATTGGGTTTCTTTGGGACCATCAAGCGACGTCCTGACGGCTGATACACAGGAATGTTCATGAAAGGTGTCTAAAACATGAATATCTTATATTCTGAGAAGATGTCAACCATATTCTTTGTATGTTTGGTGGGACGTTGATGGAATATTCCTATGAAAACATTAGGTAATGACCTAATGAATCTCTTGGAGAGCGGTACACAGGATCTGCTGGTCTTACCTGTCAAACTACATGATCAGACCACTGTTATGTACCTAGCCTCCCAAAGGCACAACWTCTGACCTATAACCATCTGACCTATGGCAAACTGACAAGACTGTGTTAGCCTGCTGAGCTAAAACCTAGACATCCCTACATATTTGTCCTCCTTGGAAGTGCTGCTCTGCTCACCTGTATTGTGCCCTGGCTGCCCTTAGGCAGGGTGACTCTGTGGTCGTACACCTCCACAGTGACATCTCTCAGCCAGGACACAGAGGCCACGCCGCGGTTCTCGTTCTTGGCCTCCACGCTGAAGAAGGGCAGGCCAGCCACCTCCCAGCAGGGCCGAGCTAACAGGTAGGAGCAGGTGCCCTGGAAGTGGTAGAGGAAGCCATCAAAGGTGTGGTAGTGAGGGTCYCCGAAAACCACACAGGTGCTGGTGCGCGTAGACTGGCAGTAGAAGGCACCCTCCTTCTGCTCACAAGTTTCCAGCTGGCTGCACGGCGCCTCCCGGCAGAGCACCTCGTTGTCCATGTCCAGGCAGCGGCACCGCTGGGAGCACTGGTCGGACAGCCAGAAGATCTCACCGCGCCGATAGAACCGCCCTAGGAGAAGATATGGACATTCATGACTATGGGTCTCCCCAGCCATGATGTTTTTTAATATGGGGACTCATGCTGTGTTATGAGGAGAGTGATTCAAGTTTACAGAAACTGTCTACATGCACTTGACTAGTACCTAGACATTTGAACCGAGACATTTGACCAGTGTGTCAAGTCTTTGTTATGTTATACTTTTTACCCACCATTGTAACTGCAGCCATTGGCAGGGTCTATCAGGGCAGTGTCTACARGGAAGACCCACCGGCCAGGCAGGTTTACATTGGTCGTCCTCTCGATTTCAACCACAGCATTGGAACGGGACCCAGGCAGGTTGAGGAAGTTACCGATTTCTCCTCCATTAAAACCTGACTGGAGAGGGGAGAGATTGGGAAAAGGCAAGTGAGGAGGTTATCACTTTCATAGAGGTGGGAGGCATCAAGATTGGTCTGCTGTATTTTAGCTATATCTGGGAGGTTGTGATTGGTCTGACATGTTTTAAGGGTGGTATATGGGGCACCATGATTGGGCTGATGTGTTTTAGGGGTGGTATATGGGGCACCATGATTGGGCTGATGTGTTTTAGGGGTGGTATATGGGGCATCATGATTGGACTGATGTGTTTTAGAGGTGGTAAGTGGGGCGTTGAGATTGAGGGGATTCGATTAAGCTATGCCCGTCAGGTGACCGGGTGAGGTCGGTGAGGAAGGTGCGCCCTGCACAAATCGAATGGTAATCTGTGCCGCTCTGTCATATTGTCAACAATGCAGAATGGTGCATTGTACAACATCTATTTCCCATAAAATATAGATTCAGATTTTCAAACTAGTTATCATTGGGAAGTCAGATAAAGCATTTTTTTATCAAAAGCAATCAATTTTGCATGTGAAAACACAGAACCTTACTCATTACTCCACACGCTTAACCAACATCACTTTTGTTTTGTGCCAACGGCCAGAACGGGGCACCTGGCTCACACGCGGGAGGCAGTCCGGTTCCAAATCAATCAACGCTAACCCGGTTCACCCGGGGCATGCCAGAGGCATTAATCGAATCCGCTCATTGGTTTGATGTGTGCCAGGGGTGGTATATGTAGGTTATCAGGATCGGACTACCTGTGCTGTGCTACCACCCAAACCAGTCAGAGGGTCTCCGCCACTGGCTGTGCCTGTGCTCCAGTTGATCTCTCCATAGTTGAACATGGAAAAGCATGACAGACCGTCCGATATCAACACAGCCTGAAATGTGTTCACCTATAGAGAGGTGAGAATGTGCAAGCATARGGTAAGTTCAATAGTGAGACAAAACAAAAATTCACCACCTGGCAGAATTGACCTTTTAACCTAAACAAACAACCCCTATTAGACTAAACAAATACTTACCCAGAAGTTCAAAGATATTTCAACTTGAGATGACTACATATGAAAAGTTACTCTCAGTTCTGCACAAGCATCACACAGAGACACATGATTAAAAACATTTTTTGTAGGATAAATGGTACTATCAGTGGCGTCCGTTTGCATGCAGGTGTTTTGTGTGTGGAGCAAATAGCAGTCCCTGGGATTCGTGATTGTGGTTATTTTACCGGGGTGGTCTGACTGCCTCCGTAGAAGGTGACCTGGTGCCAGGTTGRGARGAAGATCCAGGTGGCTGTGAAGGTGGGCATGTTCTTAAAGTACTTGCGGATGTCTTGTGTGGCCCGCTCCAGTAGCTCTGGGTCTGTGCTCTCACGGTAGTACACGTCTCCGCGGATGCCGTTGTGRACGTCTGCCCATAGTGGGGCAATGAAGGATCTGCTGTCACTCAGGGGGAAGGCCTCGGGCGTGAACTGGCTCACCTGTACGTCGAAGGAGATCACACCGTTGTTGTTGACCTGCAGKGATAGAGAGAGAAAGGGAGGCACGGTCCCAATTGATTTATTGATGAACAGATTGATGATCAAAATAACAATTATTGGTTAGATGGATGATATGGTGGATCAACATTTCTCTCTTATGAGTTGGGGATATTTACTGGTATGGAAGGAAAGAAGGGGTAAATGGGAGCTTACATAGATGGAGCGGTAGGTGTTATTGAAAAAAATGAATGGCATGAGTATAATTATTTCAGTGGAACTCCCATCATCCATCTTGGGTGTCTCCAGATCTCGGTAGGTAGGCCCATAGGGGTACATGATCTCCTGAGAAAGAGCTGAATGAAGGGGAAGACAACTGTCGTAACAGATCTAGCAAAGAATGGGGAACAACTGTTCATAAACATATAGAGAGACTACTCATGTAATCTGATACATTTTGGTGATTTCAATCAAGATAAGAATAAAGTCATGCTTGTTTAACCAGAAAGAAAGGGAAAATAACATATGTCTTCTAAACATACAGAACGTTCACTCTTTCGTAACGGTCTATAACACAATGATCCTTGAGCAATTTGCTCTGATCTTATATCTCTAGATAAGATACAGAATCAGAATCGGAGCCACGTRACTCACCTTCTCTCTGAGAAAAGAAGCTGAAGAGGTGGAAGAGAATGACTGGAGTGCCTGGTCTGATCATTCTAGATGGAGGAAATAGACAGAGAAGGGATTGAAGTAAGGCCACTGAGGACAATGAGAGTGAGAATAATTAATTGAGGACAAGGCATTTAATGAGAGGGATTCAGGAAGGTGTTGTTGATTTAGTTTTCCGATTGTTCCAAAGCCATAGACCCACAAAACCTCATGAACCACATCACCAGCAACTTGAACCATATATCTTCTAGGAGGCTGATACCAAAGACTTGTAAGAGTGACTCACAGAGACAACTTCTCATAAAAAAAAACATTTAACAAGAGCACTGGGGAACGAGAGACAACCGGCCAGCCGGTCGAAGATGACACGTAACTTCTTTAAGATCAGTCTCCCAGGTCTCCCGTGGGGGTACCCCCCGCCCCTTCCCTCCGCCATGGTGGCCCATTAGAGGAGCCTTGAAAAGGCCCCATTATGGGTTCAGGAACAATGTGTCAGGATCACATTTACCTTGAGGTCCCGTGTGAGTGGACCAAGCCAGGAACCCTGCGGCCCAACCCAAGCCGCTCCAGCGTCTCTTTGTCTGAGGAAGGAAGCTAGGCCTGGGACCTCATTACCACGTCTGTTTAGGAGCCATGCCTTGTTTGCTAAAGAGAGGGCAGCGTAAACAGCGGAGCACCGATGGCTTTAATTGAGCTGTCTTGAATTGCCAGGGTCCTTACTTTGGCCCTCGCGGGGCGCGTTGGTGCCTGGCTTGGCAGGCTTTCTACTGCCAAATTATACTGAAATAAATATAAATTGCAAAATGCAACAATTTCAAAGATTTGACTGAGTTACATTCTCTGTCAAAACCTATTAATACAACAGTAGCTAAGATGGGGAGAAGTCTGTCCATAATAAAGCACTGCTCTGTCTTCTTAACAACACTATCAACAAGACAGGTCCTACAGTTCCTAGTTTTGTTGGACCTGGACTACTGTTCAGTAGTGTGGTCACGTGCCACAAAGAGGGACTTGGGAAAATTACAAGTTGCTCAGAACAGGGCACCACGGCTGGCCCTTAAATGTACACGTACAGCTAACATTAATAATATGCATATCAATCAGAAGTGTTGACAAACTGAATGTACTGAGCTGTCTGTTTTAACTACTAGCACACAGCTCGGACACCCATGCATACCCCACAAGACATGCCACCAGAGGACATTTTGTATCGTAGACATGTAGTGGTGTAATAATGATATATGATGTACTGTTTTATCTTTTATATGTAAGTGCCTTAATGTGTTTGGACCCCAGGAAGAGTAGCTGCTGCCTTGGGGATCCCTAATAAATCTAAATGGGTGATATGTCTGGTGAGTATACAGGCCATGGAAGAACTGGGGCATTTTCAGCTTCCAGAAACTGTGTACAGATCCTTGCAACTTTGCATTATTATGCTGAAACATGAGCTGATAGCGGTGGATGAATGGGCCTCAGGATCTCATCATGGTATCTCTGTGCATTCAAAATGCTATCGATAAAATGCAATTGTGTTCGTTGTCCGTAGCTTATGCCTGCCTGTACCATAACCCCACCACCATCATGGGGCACTCTGTTCACAACGTTGACATCAGGAAAACGTTCGCCCACACAACGTCATACACGTGGTCTGCAGTTGTGAGGCCTGTTGAACGTACTGCCAAATTCTCTAAAATGTGTAATGGAATTTTAATGTTTGTGCTTTTCTGATAACACATTTCTGTGTTCTATTCATGTGCTGTTCTAATAACCAATTTCTGTGTTCATGCGAGTGACTGATTTAACAAATCCTCACTTATCAGAATCTGCAATTTGGCAGTATGCCCAGACCTTGTTTTGAGAACAAACTAAAGATATCTCAGTTTCAAGGTCTCAGCTTAGAGAGAAGAAGTCTCGTGAGGTATTGGTCTGTCACATGTTAAAAACCAGTATTGGTCGGTCACATGAATGAAACAAAACGGTAATGATTAATTAATTATGCTAAATCATGCAAATATAACTTGTCTGTGTATAGCCATATGTAAGACAACTCCTGGGACTGCTCAGGAAGAGCTCTTGATTGACATGTGTACTATGGTGCATTGAGCTGGTTGGAACCTCTCCAGCGCGCTGACAAATAAAGGATGATTAATTTAAGATTGACTTCGAGTGTCCCAGTGTAAGAATTTCCACAACAAATTACATTAGAGGCAGCTTATGGTAGAGAAATGAACATTCAATTCTCTGGCATCATCTCTGATGGACATTCCTGCAGTCAGCATGCCAATTGAACACTTACTCAAAACTTGAGACATCTGTGGCATGTGTGACAAAACTACATATTTTAGATTGTCCTTTTATTGTCCCCAGCACAAGGTGCACCTGTGTAATGATCATGCTGTTTAATCAGCTTCTTGACATGGATGAATTATCTTGACAAAGGAGAAACGCTAACGAACATGGATGTAAACAAATGTGTGTACAAAATGTGAGAGAAATAAGCTTTTTGTGCATCTGGAATATTTAGGGGATCTTTTATTTCAGCACATGAAACATGGGACCAACACTTTACATGTTGCATTTGTAACGGATGTGAAATGGCTAGCTAGTTAGCGGGTACGCGCTAGTAGCGTTTCAATCAGTTACGTCACTATAGCTCCTGAACGCTCACTTAGTACGTGCTCTGCCCCTTGCTCCTGCAAGGGCGGCGGCTTTTGTGGAGGCGATGGGTAACGGCGCTTCGTGGGTGTCAGTTGTTGATGTGTGCAGAGGGTCCCTGGTTTCGCGCCGTGTCGGGGCGAGGGGACGGTTTAAAAGTTATACTGTTACATTGATGCTGTTGACCCGGATCAACTGTTCTGCGGAAAAAGGAGGTTTGAAAGGGGGGTGAGTGTAACGGATGTGAAATGGCTAGCTAGTTAGCGGGTACGCGCTAGTAGCGTTTCAATCAGTTACGTCACTTGCTCTGAAACCTATTAGTAGTGTTGCCCCTTGCTCTGCAAGGGCCGCGGCTTTGTGGAGCGATGGGTAACGAGCTTCGTGGGTGATGTTGTTGATGTGTGCAGAGGTCCCTGGTTCGCGCCCGTGTCGGGGCGAGGGGACGGTTTAAGTTATACTGTTACATTGATGCTGTTGACCCGGATCACTGGTCTTGCGGAAAAGGAGGAGTTGAAAGGGGGGTGAGTGTAACGGATGTGAAATGGCTAGCTAGTTAGCGGGTACGCGCTAGTAGCGTTTCAATCAGTTACGTCACTTGCTCTGAAACCTATTAGTAGTGTTGCCCTTGCCTCTGGCTAGAGGCCGCGGCTTTTGTGGAGCGATGGGTAACGACGCTTCGTGGGTGTCAGTTGTTGATGTGTGCAGAGGGTCCCTGGTTCGCGAGGGGACGGTTTAAAGTTATACTGTTACACATTTATACATTCTATACTGAACAAATGTACTGCCAAGTTGATCCAAGGGACAAGACCTGATCTAATTCAAAGCAGTATTTGATTGAATGGTAGTAGAATGTTAAATTAATGGTTGTCATAAATTGAATGTAAAAACAAAGTTTACACTTGCGTCCTGTCCAGAGCTCTAAAATAAATACATGTATAGCACTGGTGCACAACATAAAATCTACGCGCACCAGAATAATTTTTAATGTTTATTGACAGAAATGTAGCATTAATCAAATCTAATTTTTGGTTAGCAGATGTTATAGCGAGTGTAGCGAAATGCTTGTGCTTCTAGTTCTGACAGTGCTGCAATATCTAACATGTAATCTAACAATTCCACAACAACTACCCATTACACACAAATCTAAGTAAAGGAATGGAATAAGAATATGTACATATAAATATATGGATGAGCAATGACAGAGGCATAGACAAGATGCAATAGATGGTATAAAAATACAGTATATACATATGAGATGAGTAATGCAAGATAGGTAAACATTATTAAAGTGCCATTATTAAAGTGACTTGTGATCCATTTATTAAAGTGACCAATGATTTCAAGTCTGTATGTAGGCAGCAGCCTCTATGTGTTAGTGATGGCTGTTTAACAGTCTGATGGCCTTGAGATAGAAGCTGTTTTTCAGTCTCTTGGTCCCAGCTTTGATGCACCTGTACTGACCTCGCCTTCTGGATGGTAGCAGGGCGAACAGCCAGTGGCTCGGGTGGTTGATGTRCTTGATGATCTTTTTGGCCTTCCTGTGACATCGGGTGCTGTAGGTGTCKCGGKGGGCGGGTAGTTTGCCCCTGGTAATGCATTGGGCAGACCGCACCACCCTCTGGATAGCCTTGCGGTTGCGGGCGATGCAGTTGCCGTATCAGGTGGTGATACAGCCCGACAAGATGCTTTCAATTCGGCCTCTGTAAAATTTGTGAGGATTTTAGGTGACAAGCCAAATTTCTTCAGAATCCTGAGGTTGAAGAGGCGCTGTTTGCGCATTCTTTACCAGACTGTCTGTGTGGGTGGACCATTTCAGTTTGTCCGTGATGTGTATGCCAAGGAACTTCAAGCTTTCCACCTACTCCACTACTGCCCCGTCGATGTGGATAGGGGGGTGCTCCCACTGCTGTTTCCTGAAGTCCACGATCATCTCCTTTGTTTTGTTGACGTTGAGAGAGAGGTTGTTTTCCTGACACCACACTTAGAGTGCCCTCACATCCTCCCTGTAGGCTGTCTCGTCGTTTTTGGTAATCAAGCCTACTACAGTTGTGTCATCTGCAAACTTGATGATTGAGTTGGAGGCGTGCATGGCCACGCAGGAGAGGGCTGAACACGCACTCTTGTGGGGCCCCAGTGTTGAGGATCAGCGAAGGGGAGTTGTTGTTTCCTACCTTCACCACCTGGGGGTGGCCCGTCAGGAAGTCCAGGACACAATTGCACAGGGCGGTTGAAACCCAGGGCCTCAAGCTTAATGATGAGCTTGGAGAGTACTATGGTGTTGAATGCTGAGCTATAGTCAATGAACAGCATTCTTACATAGGTATTCTTCTTGTCCAGATGGGATAGGAGAGTGTGCAGTGTTATGGCGATTGCGTCGTCTGTGGACCTATTGGGGCGGTAAGCAAATTGAAGTGGGTCMAGGGTGACAGGTAAGATGGAGGTGATATGATCCTTGACTAGCCTCTAAAAAGCACTTCATGATGACAGAAGTGAGTGCTATGGGGCGATAGTCATTTATTTCAATTAKCTTTGCCTTCTTGGGTACAGGAACAATGGTGGCRATCTTGAAGCATGTGGGGACAGCAGACTGGGATAGGGTGAGATTGAATATGTCCGTAAACACACCAGCCAGCTGGTCTGCGTATGCTCTGAGGACACGGCTAGGATTGTTGTCTGAGCCGGCAGCCTTGCGAGGGTTAACACGTTTAAATGTCTTACTTACGTCGGACATGGAGATGGAAAACCCACAGTCGTTGATAGCGGGCCACGTCGGTGGCACTCAATTATTCTCAAAGCGTGCGAAGAACGTGTTAAGTTTGTTTGTAAGCAAGACGTTGGTGTCGGTGTCCGTGACGTGGCTGGTTTTCTTTTTATAGTCAGTGATTGTCTGTAGACCCTGCCACATACGTCTTGTGTCTGAGCCGATGGATTTCGACTCTACTTTGTCTGTATACTCACATTTTGCTTGTTTGTTTGCCTCGGAGGGAATAACTACAGTTTGTATTTGGCCATAATCTCAAATCACCTTTCCATGGTTAAATGCGGTGGTCCGCACTTTCAGTTTCGCGCGAATGCTACCATCTATCCACGGTTTCTGGTTAAGGTAGGTTTTAATAGTCACTATGGYTACTACATCTCCTATATACTTCCTTATAAACTCAGTCACCGTATCCGTGTATGCGTCTAGATTATTTTCACAATCTACCTGGAACATATCCCAGTCCACGTGAACCAAACAATCCTGAAGCGTGGATTCCGATTGGTCAGACAGCATTGATTAGGTCTAAGCACGGGTACTTCACGTGCAAGATGGAGTCGTGGTCATATTTGCCGAAAGGAGGCCAGGGGAGGGCCTTGTAAGCATTCCGGAATATTTTKATAGAAATGGTCGAGAGTCTTAGCAGCGCAAGTAGTACAGCCGATATGTTGATAGAACTTTGGCAGCCTAGTCCTCAAATTTGCTTTGTTAAAATCCCCAGCTACAATAAATGCCTCAGGATACGTGGTTTCCAGTTTGCATAAAGTCCACACAATATCCCATAATGACAAAGTGAAAACATTTTTTAAATGTTTTTGCATATTTATAGGCAATGAAATACAGATGTATATAATTTACATAAGTATTCACACCCCTGAGTCAATACTGTGTAGTAGCACCTTTGGCGGCGATTGCAGCTTTGAGTCGTCTTGGATATGTCTGTATCAGCTCTGCACATCTGGATTTTGGGATTTTCTCCCATTTTTTCGTGCAGATTTTCTCAAACTCGGTTAAGTTAGATGTGGAGCGGCGGTGAACAGCATCTTCAAGTCTTTCCACAGATTTTCAATGGGATTCCAGTCTGGGCTTTGGCTGGGCCACTCAAGGACTTTCACGTTCTTGTTCTGAAGCCATTCCAGCATTGCTTTGGCTGTATGCTTCGGGTCATTGTGCTGTTGGAACGTAAATGTTCGCCCCAGTTTAAAGTGGTTTACACGCTGAAGCAGGTTCTCATCAATGATTTGCCTGTATTTGGCTCCATTCATTGTTCCCTGTATCCTTAGTCTCCCAGTCCCTGCTGCTGAAAAGCATCCCCATAGCATGATGCTGCCACCACCATGCTTCACGGTAGGGATGGTGTTAGATGTGTGATGAGCCGTGCTTGGTTTGTGTACCTCAAGAGACTGGTGTATGACTGGTGTTCTGCATGCGCAGTAGCAGAGTTTGCAAAACAAAAGATAATCCGATTGATACATATCATCATGGTATCACATGGCCATATCTCCATATTACAGAGCATGTTTACGGAAGACAGAGGGACAACCTTTACTAAATTAGCTATCTAGCATGTTCCGAATACCTGTGTGTAAAGGAAGAAGGCTGCCAGAACCGTGTTGTCACTGAAAAATACTGTCGGCTGCAACTGTGATAAAGCCGGTTAAAACAGTGTACAGCAAGTGTGTATTTTGTGTTTGTGAATATATTTTGATGTGATATGAAAGTAGAGGGCTTTATGTTTCTAGAACCGTAACGCAATTGAGAATCGATTCACGTTTAGATGGAGGGGGGTGGTGTGTGTGTGTGTCTGTGAGACTTGGGGGAAATGGCCATTGCAATTTGGGGTACAAAAGACTTATTGTGACTTTGATCAGTTTTGTGGATTGTTTAGTAGGGGTGGTGGGCCATGGTATAACCAGTTTGATGGGTGGGTTATGGGCTGTTCAGAAACCCTTAAACCTTTTTTAAGTTTAAAATGTTGTTTTAGTATAAAACAGAAATGTGAATTTAAAATGATGCCAATCATTGTTATTGTATTTGGAAACAGAGAAATACACCGAACACGGTTATATTCAAAATGACAAGAAATGTGTTTCACAGAAGAGACTAGGGTCCTTCAGCAAGAGTGAATTTCAGGATGATAGTTTTCTTGTAAAATCTGAAATACTACAATTCTTGTGATGGTTGTATTGTATAAAATAAATTCATAATAATATATTTATTTCTACTCTCTGTCTGTGTTTCTCTCTCTCTGTGTGTAATTATGTGTGTGTCTCTCTCTGTGTGTGATTATGTGTGTGTGTGTGTGTGTGTGTGTGTGTGTGTGTGTGTGTGTGTGTGTGTGTGTGTGTACATGTTTAACTATGCCTGTGACCTATTGGGGACATTTTGTTAGTCCCCACAAGGTCAAATGCTATTTCTAGGGGGTTTAGGGTTAAAGTATAATTAGTGTTAGAATTAGGTTTAGCGTTAGGAGTTAGTGTAACATTATCCTCAACGTGATCTCTGAGGAATGTGATGTGAATTAATTATCTCTTCCACATCTACACGGTCATCTCTTTAATGCGTGTACAGTATTCAGCCTGGTGGTAAATTGTGTTCAGTTGTGCCAAGGTTAGTGGACCCTGGTGAGAGGGGATAATTGTTCAGTCATCGCCCTGTCATCATGCTTTGTCAACACAGAGATTACCACAACCCCTATTTTCACTCCTTCAGTTCCCCCACACGTTATCTGACAGGCATTTACTCCATAATGTTTCAACAGAACAATTGAGACAAAAAAGGGCTCTTCTAGTGGTGTAAACACAACCCCTCTGGGGTCACAATCCAGTGCCCTAAACTTCTGACTCTATCAGGAGGAGTCTACTCTAGCTACAACAAATAGAACAGAAAACAACTGTAGAAAATCATCCAATTCATGCCAATTACATCTAGCAGAACATTCAAATAATGCAGCATTATTGCCATGCATCTTCAAGACATAAATAGATTAAGGACTGTTGGCTAATGRTCCTGAGATACGAAATGACAGACTGATAAACTTCTAAATCACAACATTAGCACATACATGTTGTCAAGTCAAAAACTACAGTGCCAGATGCTCAGCAGTAGGCATTGTTATAACATGCAACATCAAATCCTAATACAGTATTAACTAATGACACAGAGATGACATTATTCTAAAGACCAAATGCCAAGGATGGCACTGTCATCTTCCCTATGCGACATCACCATACACATGTTCATAAAGCTGTATGAAGTCCTCTTTGCTCTCATGTCTTGATTTCCTAAGACCTGAACTGGGTGAGGCTATAAACTGTCATGAAACCTTAAATACAACATGGCTACCAGTAACATGGATAATCCACCATGTTAGGAATTTCTGTATTATCTTTAAAAAACTATGAAATTCCAAGGATAAACGAGTTTGAACACACACCTATCCGGGAGTCAGATTCAGATGCAGCTCACCTGTCCATCAATCGGCGATGCAGGTGTTGGTGGGAAAGGGAGAGAGGAGAGAGAGAGAGAGAGCTAGAGGACGAGGTAGATAGATGGACCACTCACCTGCCTTCAGAACACGGACATTTAACCCCTCACCACTCTCACCAGGCTTCCTCCAGTACACAGATGTGTTCCATCCAACTGGGAACCATCCACAGAGTTTAAAAGAAGTGAAGAGAGGACTGGAAAAAGACGGAGGGGTGGCGGTTGTTATGGTGATAATGGGAGGAGGGGGGGGGGTGGACATCCAAACAGAGTGGCGCTTCGCGTTCACTTCCAGCAGGATTACCGGTACTGTTAAAATGGGAGTCCCAGAAAACAGCCAAAATCCTTGCTTAGGGCACGCAATGGATATCAAAAGGAGCAGGGAGAAAGAGATTCCTTGTATGAGAGGGGCGGCAAAAGTGTAAGCCCCTGCCAAGGCTCTGGAAGGAACTTTACTAAAAGAGGCAGGTGCAAATTTTACCAGGGATAGTGTTCAACTTAATCTGAGATCAGTGTTTGGGGAAAGTAGTAGGTGGGGAGGTGAGGGGGACTTTGAGTGGGCAGAGAGGGAGAGCGAAAGTGAGGGAGAGAGCAAATGAGATATCCTGGAAATGAGGGCAGAAAGACTACAACAAGCAAAGGCAAATTATTGAAACCAAACCTTATTTCCCTCCAATCATGGAAGGCAAAACAGTTACAACAAAGAGGATTTCGGACATAGATGCCAGCCCCTTGGATTGGGCCCTGATTCCCCCCCTCAGCCCTGMCCGTGTCTCTGTATGGCTAAAGCTTTCCACCTGAGCAGCTCAGACCCAGCCAATTTAATTTATAAATAAAGCAAAGCAGTGCGACAAAAACAACAACAGAATTACACATGGGATAAACAAATGTACAGTCAATAACACAATAGAAAAGTCTATATACAGTGTGTGCAAATGTAGTAAGATTAGGGAGGCAAGGCAATAAATAGGCCATAGTGGCGAAATAATTACAATTTAGCATTAACACTGGAGTGATAGATGTGCAGATGATGATGTGCAAATAGAGATACTGGGGTGCAAAAAACAGCAAAAAAAGAACAATATGGGGATGAGGGAGTTTGGTGGGCAATTTACAGATGGGCTGTGTACAGGTGCAGTGATCGGTAAGCTGCTCTGACAGCTGATGCTTACAGTTAGTGAGGGAGATATAAGTCTTCTGCTTCAGTGACATACTACATCCAATTTGCTGAGTAGAGTGTTTGAGGCTATTTTGTAAATGACATCGCCAAAGTCAAGGATCGGTAGGATAGTCAGTTTTACGAGGGTATGTTTGGCAGCATGAGTGAAGGATGCTTTGTTGCGAAATAGGAAGCCGATTCTAGATTTAATTTTGGATTGGAGATGCTTAATGTGAGTCTGGAAGGAGAGTTTACAGTCTAACCAGACACCTAGGTATTTGTAGTTGTCCACATATTCTGAGTCAGAACCGTCAAGAGTAGTGATGCTAGGCGGGCGGGCAGGTGCGGGCAGCGATCGGTTGAAGAGCATGCATTTAGTTTTACTGGCATTTAAGAGCAGTTGGAGGCCACGGAAGGAGTGTTGTATGCCATTGAAGCTCGTTTGGAGGTTTGTTAACAAAGTGTCTAAAGGGCCAGATGTATACAGAATAGTGTCGTCTGCGTAGAGGTGGATCAGAGAATCACCAGCAGCAAGAGCGACATCATTGATATACACAGAGAAAAGACTCAGCCGAGAATTGAACTCTGTGGCACCCCCATAGAGACTACCAGAGGTCCGGACAACAGGCCCTCTGATTTGACACACTGAACTCTATCTGAGAAGTAGTTGGTGAACCAAGCGAGGCAGTCATTTGAGGAACCAAGGTTATTGAGTCCGCCGATAAGAATGCGGTGATTGACGACCGAGTCAAAAGCCTTGGCCAGGTCAATGAAGACGGCTGCACAGTACTGTCTCTTATCGATGGCGGTTATGATATCGTTTAGGACCTTGAGCGTGGCTGAAGTGCACCTATGACCAGCTCGGAAACCAGATTGCATAGCGGAAAAGGTACGGTGGGATTCGAAATGGTCGGTGATCTGTWRGTTAACTTGGCTTTCGAAGACCTTAGAAAAGGCAGGGCAGGATGGATATAGGTCTGTAACAGTTTGGGTCTAGTGTCTCCCAATTTGAAGAGGGGGATGACCGCGGCAGCATCCCAATCTTTAGGGATCTCAGACAATACGAAAGAGAGGTTGAACAAGCTAGTAATAGGGGTTGCAACAATTTCGGCTGAAAATGTTAGAAAGAGAGGTACCAGATTGTCTAGCCCAGCTGATTTGTRGGGGTCCAGATTTTGCCGCTCTTTCAGAACATCAGCTAAGCGCGGGGGGTGCAGAGCTGTTGGCCGGGGTAGGGGTAGCCAGGTGGAAAGCATGGCCGGCCATAGAAAAATGCTTCTTGAAATTCTCTATTATCGTAGATTATCGGTGGTGACAGTGTTTCCTAGCCTCAGTGCAGTGGGCAGCTGGGAGGAGGTGCTCTTATTCTTCATTCTCCATTTACAGTGTCCCAGAACTTTTTGGAATCAGTGCTACAGGATGCAAATTTCTGTTTGAAAAAGCTAGTCTTTGCTTTCCAAACTGACTGTGTATATTGGTTCCTGACTGCCCTGAAAAGTTGCATATTGTGGAGGCTATTCGATGCTAATGCAGTACGCCACAGGATGTTTTTGTGCTGGTCAAGGGCAGTCAAGTCAAGAGTGAACCAGGAGCTGTGTCTGTTCTTAGTTCTACATTTTTTGAATGGGGCATGCTTATTTAAGATGGTGAGGAAAGCACTTTTAAAGAACAACCAGGCATCTTCTACTGACAGGATGAGGTCGTTTATTTATCTTTTAAGTATTTTAGGGAGTGTTTGACAGTGATGAGGAGTGGTCTTGGTTTGACCGCGGACCCATTACGGACTCAGGCAATGAGGCAGTGATCGCTGAGATCCTGGTTGAAGACAGCAGAGGTGAATTTGGAGGGCAAGTTGGTCAGGATGATATCTATGAGGGTGCCCATGTCTACAGATTTAGGGTTGTACCTGGTAGGTTCCTTGATAATTTTGTGTGAGATTTAGGGCATCTAACTTAGATTGTAGGATGGCCGGGGTGTTAAGCATATCCCAGTTTAGGTCACCTAACAGTACGAACTCTGAAGATAGATGGGGGGGCAATCAATTCACATATGGTGTCCAGAGCACAGCTGGGGGCTGAGGGGGGTCTGTACCAAGCGGCAACAGTGAGAAACGTATTTCTTGAAAGGTGGATTTTTAAAAGTAGAGGCTCGAACTGTTTGGGTACAGACCTGGATAGTAAGATGGAACTCTGCAGGCTATCTCTGCAGTAGATTGCAAAAAGAGAGAGAAAAACAAAGAGAGAGAAAAACCACACACAGGCTAAAACCATGCTTTTTCAAGACCTTGGGTAGTTCTACTTACAGAATTAACATGAGTCACTTTGGACACACTGTGTTCTTCTCTTTAATTAGGAATGGCCTCATTTACATGGGCACACAGCGTACCTCATTTCCATAGATCCTGGAGAGATTAAGTATGAAAGAAATGGCAGGTAGATCTGTTCTGATAGGCTGTGGGAAGCAGAGGGGACTCAGTCGGGTCTTTGTTGCAAGGGGGACAGTGGAGGTAACTGGAGCGAGGGGGAGCAGGACGTGTCAAAGGCTGCAGGACTGAGGGCTGACCTGGGGTTCCCAGTGACCAGTGTAGGGGCTTTTTGTGGTGGATTATTTTACTCCTCCAGTGCGTTGTTGTGTAAATGCATATACTCTTTACCAACCTGTGAGAGAGCGACACACCAAAGGGGACAAAAAAAACATYATCCCAGTGGGCCTGCCGGGACCGAGATCCTCCTGTGCTAACGGCCGGTGTTTTGGGAAGTGTCGAGGACGGTGGAGAAGTAGGAGGAATTGAGAAGGGGACAATAGGCCTGATTTTCTCACTTGAACTCCCACTGTCACATGGACTCACTCACTCACACACACACACATACAATTCGTTAGCCAACATGATAGTTGTATTTAAAAAAAAAAAATGAACCTTTATTTAACTAAGCAAGTCAGTTAAGAACAAATTCTTATTTACAATGACGGCCTACCAAAAGGCAAAAGGCCTCCTGCGGGGACGGGGGCCTGGGATTAAAAAATAAATAAATAATACAATATAAATAAASGACAAAACACACATCACAACAAGAGAGACAACACAACACTTCCATAAAGAGAGACRTATGACAACAACATTGCAAGGCYGCAACACATGACAACAKAGCATGGATAGTGAGAGGATAAAGGTCTTTCACTCCCTCTCCCTCCATTTAGCTCACTGGGAATGGGGACAGTGTTGTATAAATCGGTTGTTACATAGTGAGCTCAGCTGAGGTGACATTGTCTATTTGCCCCATGTAAGGCATCTATGCCTCAATGAAGAACATGTATTTCTAGGAACAGTCTTGCTGACAAGGAGGTTTACTTCTAAATGGTCTGATTGTAGTTTCAATTGTTAAAGTTGAGAAAATAAAATAGTGATGATTGAAACAGACTGATCAGTTACATCAATAAGTCATAAAAGCATTACATCAACAGTTTCTGTGGGACCACCCAGTGACAGGTGAGGGTATTTTGTGGGAATAAAGTCTGGCGCATTGAACATCAAAAGTTCTGGAGAGTCCATCAAGCTTGACCTTCCAAAAAAAGGTCCTAGACTGGATTCCGGGTGAGCTCAGTGCGAGAGTCATTCAATCCCCAGAGTGGGCCATTCCATATCAACCCTCTAACCTCCCCCCTATGCCCAGCAGTTAGCCTTGCCCTCCTCTCCTCTCCTCCACAATGTAGAACCTCCTTGTGGTAACCCAAACCTCACATTCCCAAACGACTCCTACTCCTGGGCACACAATGGGCTCCGTTCAGCCCTCACTGCCCTTGCTTCTGCTCCATAATGCAATGGGGGAGATCAGGATACAGCCTCCCCGGGCCAGGTCTTGGGTACGGGACAAGGGTSCGAAGAGGTAACGCAACATCTCGACCCCCACCACCTCCCAACTTCGGCYTGACCCTGCATTAGCGGGACAGCCCTGTTGTCACAGCCTGGTAACCCCAAGCCAGCACAGTCTTCCCTCTGTAGAGGAKCTTGAGGCCCTGGTGCTRCAGTCAGAGAAGGCCCAGGCAGAGGGGACCTCAGCCCCATCTGTTGCGCAGTGACAGAGCCTCTGCTGGYACTGGAGGTTGGGATTGGGAGCTGGCGGGCTGGGTGCTTTAAGCAAACACCCAGAATTGGCTGAGTGTGACACTGATGGCATCAGCCAAATGTGTCTTGTGTGGTTCACACCCTGCCTGGAAGATGGGGAGTGAGGGGAGGAGGAGCTTTCGGCACCTCCAGGCTTGGTGACACCAATTAAGCCTGATTACCTTGRAGCCAAGTTGTTGCAGTGATCTGGGCGATTGTGAGACTGGACTGGCTCGGCTCCAGTTGGYAGACTTGTGCTCCATGGTGGTGACTTCAGTACATACATTACTGTTCAAAAGTTTGGGGTCACTTAAAAATGTCCTTGTTTTTGGAAGAAAAGCAATTTTTTTGTCTATTAAAATAACATCAAATTGATCAGAAATACAGTGTAGACATTGTTAATGTTGCAAATGACTATTGTAGCTGGAAAGGGCAGATTTATTTTAATGGAATATCTACATTGGCCCATTATCAGCAACCATCACTCCTGTGTTCCAATGGCACATTGTGTTAGCTAATCAAAGTTTATAATTTTAAAAGGATAATTGATCATTAGAAAAAACTTTTGCAATTATGTTAGCACAGCTGAAAACTGTTGTTCTGATTAAAGAAGCAATAAAACTGGCCTTCTTTAGAATAGTTGAGTATCTGGAGCATCAGCATTTGTGGGTTCGATTACAGGCTCAAAATGGCCAGAAACAGAAACAAAGACCGTTCTTCTGAAACTCGTCAGTCTATTCTTGTTCTGAGAAATGAAGGCTATTCCATGCGAGAAATTGCCAAGAAACGGATGATCTTGTACAACGCTGTGTACTACTCCTTCACGAACAGTGCAAACTGGCTCTAACCAGAATAGAAAGAGGAGTGGAGGCCCCGGTGCACAACTGAGCAAGAGGACAAGTACATTAGAGTGTAGTTTGAGAAACAGACACCTCACAATCCTCAACTGGCAGCTTCATTAAATAATACCCGCAAAACACGTCTCAACGTGTCACGACTTCCACCGAGGTCGGTCCCTCTCCTTGTTCGGGCGGCGTTCGACGTCACCGGCCTCTAGCCATCGCCGTCCATTTTTCATTTGTTTTGTCATTGTTTTACACACCCGGTTTCAATTCCTCAATTACATGTTCATTATTTAACCCTCTATTTTCCCATGGTTTTTGTGCGTGTTTGTTTTATGTATTTTGGTCCTATTGTGTGGGCTTGGTATTTTCTACATGTATTTGATCATTTTGAGTAAATGTCCTTTTATTACTCATCTCTGCTGTCCTGCGCCTGACTCCTCTACACCAGCTACACCCAGACTTTTACACAATGTCAACAGTGAAGAGGCGACTCCGGGATGCTGGCCTTCTAGGCAGAGTTGCAAAGAAAAAGCCATATCTCAGACTGGCCAATAAAAGAAAAGATTAAGATGGGCAAAAGAACACAGACGAGCATGTGGGAGCTCAGGATGAGACGAGTTTCATACTAGTAATTACAGTTGGAGGACGTTCAAGTGGATTTTTCCACCTTCCCCACTTGGTTATGACAAAGCACGTATATTAAAAGTAAACAAAAAAAAGTAACGCTTTATTCCTCTTTAGTCCGATATTTACTTGGAAATAATATGAGGCAACCTAATT
This sequence comes from Salvelinus sp. IW2-2015, assembly GCF_002910315.2. Taxonomy (NCBI): domain Eukaryota; kingdom Metazoa; phylum Chordata; class Actinopteri; order Salmoniformes; family Salmonidae; genus Salvelinus; species Salvelinus sp. IW2-2015. The sequence goes on along the minus strand of NC_036860.1, from coordinate 30,188,477 downwards.
ATACTGTTTAACAATTTCATCCTACTTACCACCTGGTGGAAGTAACCAACTATGTAGAATTCTTTGAAGTACTGTGTGTGTACAGTGAGTAGCAGAAAATACCCATAGGTAAAAACCCGTAGGTAAATACCATCTGAAATGGGGCTGTAAAATAAAGCATTACCAGCATAAAGTAAAGAAACCCTTACATTATCACCACAATAAAGCAAAATGACATTACTAATAGATTTATCTGATAAATGTATTTTACATATAAGCAAGATTACTTTACAGCGGTCTTACACAGACGTGTATTACAGTGCTATGCATAAAGTCAGATTTAACAACAGTCAGCAGGTAAACATATGTCCACAAATGATCTCTGTTGTGTGTACACTAAGTTTGATTTTAAGCAAAGATAAAAGGAAAACATTTTCTTGAAACTGGAGGCATTGAAGCTTTCAGAAAAAAATAATAAAATCGGAAACACTTTGATAATTATTAATCTGATCATCTTCTAAAAAATATACAGAAAAACATAGTATATACACTATGTACTATAGCATACACTCTTATCGTAGTTCCTCAAGTTTAAGTTACAAGTCCATGCAATCCTCCATAGTAAATGACGGCTCACTATTTTTTTTTAAACCAACCACGATCCTCAGCCCACACACTATATTGCATACTTTACCATTACCAACCATGCGAACACAACATAAACGGATCAAGAAGCACCTGTGATGTGCTTAAAATAATTCCCAAAAGGTCGAGATCCATTTACTTTGCTAAACAAAGCCTAGCGCTGACAGACTGAGGGCCATGTTCATTTAGCTTTTGCACTGGTGCAAACTTTGCATAATACATAAAGTGAAGATCAAAGAGGAATTCAGATTAAAAAAAAAATCTAAATCGGCAGAGTGATTGGTAATAAACTGATTTACTGATTCTCTCCATGTATAGAAGAGTAGCTAACCTCTGACGCCAAAGCAGAGTGAAATCGACTTTGGACTGGGCAGCAACAAAATATGATTACCATAGGTCATTTCTCACATCTTTACACCAATTGGAGGTCTCTGAATCTGAAGACACCTATTAACAACATGAACCAATGGGAGAGCACAAATTCCGGGGCCACATTGTTGACCCAGGGTGTACTAAAACAATGGACACTGCGTTCCAGTAAGAGGTGTTGGGTGTGTGAGGAGCGGAGGTGAGGGTGGATGACGGGGAGAGAGGAAGATGGAAAGAGAAGAGGCGAGAGAGCAAGCGGTGAGGAAGGGCCACAGCCCGTTGGGTGAACCATTGTAATCCAAGCACAGAGGAAGTGACTGTGACACAGCAGCCGGTATGTGGTTACTCAGTGAGGCTGGCCTGGGGTTCACCACCTCCCCTCCCAACAGCCCACTCCCTTCTCTTCCCCCTCGGCAGGGGAGAGAGCTGCTCCTTCATGTGGAATCCAGACAGCAGGAAGACCTACAGCAACCGGAGCGCACCTCCTTCTCCAGATCCCCCTCTCTCTCCACCTTTAATAGCAACTGCCCACCAACCCAACCCTTCTATTTGGCTTGTCTTGTCTCTTTCCGCCAGATTCGCCTGAGTGAGTTGGGGTCAGTGATGTTCCGTGTGGGTCTCTGTGTGTCACAAGCTCTATCATCTCAAAGCGTCTCTCTCAGCGCACCACCCCGTGATTCTGACTCAGGGGTTATCTTGGATCATATATCTGAAGCACATTGTTTAAGACTGGGGTGAGAGAGGGAGGGTATGCTATTGTGCTAACATTACTTAAAAATTAATATTTCTGATAAATACTATTCTGGGCTCTATTTTGACAAACCAAATACAATGGAAAAATCTCAGTGGTGTGGACGTGCCACAGCGTCTGACAATAGCATGCTTCGCACCAAGCAAAAATAGAGCCCTCAGTGTGATAGTGTGCATGTAGCATACATGTGTAAGTCATATGGGTGTGTGTGTATATATATTTATATACAGTAAGGTGCTTTACCAAGAAACATCTAAAACATTTAATAAAAGACAGCGTAGACAGTTGGTGTCCAGAAGCTGCCTCAGTCTATAAAATAAGTCCTGAGTACCTCCACACACACACACACACTCTTCTTAGGACTCCAAGGAAGGTGGACGAGATCGGTGGCGGCTCTTAGTCTTGGGCACCACCAGGATCTCATCCCCGTCTTGGATCATGTACGAGTGGAGTGCCCGACTGCCGGTACTTCATCTCCTCAGGTCCAGCGCGCGAGCCTAGCTCGCGGGCGATGTAGTACAGCCGCATGCCGTTGGCTGGCAGGTCCACCAGGGCCCTGAGCTCCTTCTTGAGCTCCCGACTGTCTCCTCCAACCGCAAGCTTAGAGTCTCCGTCCGCTCGCCCAGCGCACCTCCAGCGTGGCCATGCAGCGCGGACGCAAGTCCACCTCGGCCAGCGGGGCAAGCCGTCCGTACTTGGACACCAGGAACATGTACCTGTGGAGACGAGACAGAATGACGCAGAGGTTAGGATTTGTCATTTGGTAGAGAGAGAATAGTGGTGATTGGCTCAGTTTTGGCAGGCGCTCTTATGCATACATTATGGCAGGGATTCACAAACGTTTTTTGGCCCGTGACCAAATTTTTATTTAAAAATAAATTTGACCCCACCATGTGAAAAAGTGATGTAATAAATGGCCAATGCTTACTTTTTTTATTTGGGACTATGACACCCTATTAGAGCCTTTTGTAGGCCACCGGATCAATCCCCGCCACATTCGGAAAGTATTCAGACCCCTTCACTTTTTCCACATTTTGTTACATTACAGCCTTATTCTAAAATGGATTAATTTAAAAAATCCTCATCATCTACACACAATACCCACAATGACAAAGCGAAAAAAAAAGGTCGATCAATTTTTCTAAGAAGAAATCTATAAAAATAAAAATATCTTATTTACTGAATTATTCAGACCCTTTGCTCGCAATTGAGCTCAGGTGCATCTGTTTCCTTTGATCACCCTTGAGATGTTTCTACAACTTGATTGGAAACCACCTGTGGTAAATTCAATTGATTGGACACATTTGTAAAGGCACACGATCACGTCTATATAAGGTCCACCAGTTGACAGTGCATGTCAGAGCAAAAACTAAGCCATGGGTCAAAGGATTGTCCATAGATTCCGAGACAGAATTGTGTCGAGGCACAGATCTGAGGAAGGGTACAAAACATTTCTGCAGCATTGGAAGGTCCCCAAGAACAAATGGCCTCCATCATTCTTAAATGGAAGAAGTTTGGAAACAACCAAGACTCTTGCAAGAGCAATCAGGGAGAAGAGCCTTGGTCAGGTATGGTGACCAAGAACCTGATGGAGCACCAGTTCCTTTGTGGAGATGGTAGAAACTTCCAGAAGAACGACCATCTCTGCAGCACTCCACCAATCAGGCCTTTATGGAAGAGCGGCCAGATGGAAGCCACTCCTCAGTAAAAAAAAAAAGCACATGACAGCCACTGGAGTTGCAAAGGCACCTAAAGACTCTCAGACCATGAGAAACAAGATTCTCCAATCTGATGAAACCAAGATTTGAACTCTTTGCGTGAATGCCAAGCGTCACATCTGAGGAAACCTGGCACATCCATACGCGTGAATCCCTGGTGGTAGCCATCATGCTGTGGGGATGTTTTTCAGCAGCAGTGAACCTGGAGTATGCGTGTAGATTGATGTGGGATTTTAAAAAATACATTTTTTAATAAGGTTGTACACATAGAATGTGGAAAAAAGTCAATGGGTCTGAATACTTTTCCGAATACCTGTATGGCCATTTAACTTTATGAGCTGCGATTGCCTGTCTTTGCGCAATTTGTTTTTTTCATTTGCGCTTCATTAGCATATTTAGCTTAGCAGCCTCTATGGTAAATTCGCTATTACTTATTCAAATATTGTTAGCATTCTTGTAATAGACACCCAAATTATGTTTCTGGCTGGGTTTTCGGCAACCCCTTGGTGTACTAAAGCTGGTAATACCGTAAATCCCAGGGCGAGAGAAGGACAGTATGACGACATGAAAATCTGGATACCACCCAATCCTACTGTGTAACCATATCTATACCCACACACATACCTATACCCGTAAGCAAAATTTATTCAAGTTTCAAGTTAATTTCCTGCAATCTACACATTTTGCCATTGGGCAGAGAAAAGACTAGGCAATTTTATAAAACTAATCATGTATTTGGGTCCAGGGGAGGCTGGTGGGAGAAGTTATAGGAGGACGGGCTCATTGTAATGGCTGGAATGGAATAAACAGAATGGAGTCAATATGTTCATATGTTTGACTCCGTTCCATTAATACCATTCCAGCCATTACAATGAGCCCATCCTCCTATAACTCCTCCCACCAGCCTCCTCTGTTTGTGGCTAATACATAACCTTGTTAATACCCTAGATCTCTGGTGTTTCATGCTTCACTCTCTGTTCTTTAATCCACCTCAGCTGCCTAGTCACTTCTCCGGTATGCACTCAATTCCTCTTCTCTGTCTCATACTAATTACCCCACGCCGCATCTCACCCTTCTCTTCACACCATAAGCCCCTTCATCTCTCCCTTCTACCCTTCTCTGTAGCCCCTGCTTTCTTTCTCTCTCCTTATCCCAAACCTCTCCCTCTCCCTTCTATCCTTACCCACCCCTCTCATAGCCCCTCCTCTCTCATAGCACCCCCGCCAAACYGGGATAGCKCGGCCGCCTAAGTCCTTCCCAGTGCTCACTGTCCGCATCCGACACTCTCACACACGTCCACATGTGTACCCACACATGCACAAAGAAACAGGCTTAGACCCAAGAGCAAGTAAACGCTTTCTCTCTCTCTCCTTGCTTTTAAAATGCAAAGACAAAAAGAAAACCTAAAGAGAATGGTTTGTGGCTTTGAGACACTTCCATTGCAGTACCCTTATTAATCTGAGACACTGTGTCGGTTTGGAGTCAAGTTTTGGGCTACATCAGCTCCGGTTACACACGGAAATGAGTCAACCTCTCAATCCCCCCCTAAGAAAAAAAAAGAAAAAAAAAAAGAGGGTGAACGAACGAAGGAGGGTAAAAAAAAAGATCTACCTGCCACCTTGTGTATCGGTTTTCCAATCTGAGTATGCCAAGGCACAAAGAAGTCATTGAGTGGGRAGAGACTGGCGCCATTGTCTCGCAAATGTTACTTTCCCCCAGTCAGGGAACACGGTCTTCCCCCGCAAATCCCTCCCTTGCATTCTCCTAAGGTTAAGTGGAATGTGGCTGGCAAAAATCGTGGGCCAATCAGTTTTCCAGCATGMGCCCAAACCAAACCTACCCCCCCGAAATTCCCATCCTGAGATGACAATATGTTACAGGAGGTTAGGTGTGTAAGAACACTGGGGGGAGTTAACATAAGCAGAAAGAGGTAGGAGGTAGCTGAGAGGTAGTGAATCAAAGTGATTCCCGTCCATTGTTAAGGTACAGTGGGTGTCTCAGAGGGCTCTTGCTATTATGAACCAGAGATAAGTTTTAKATMAGGTTGTTCTTATCAGAAGAAAAACGTATGTATGCGCCTGTTTTACAGTTCCTCCGACAAAGCTCCACRTCAACAAACTAGTGTGTGTCAACAGTACCTATGAGGCAGCGTCTCTTCAGGAAAGTCCAGGTAGTGTCTGATGAAGAACCTCTCAGCGTCTTCTCTCTCCCCTTCCGTCACCACACTCCCGTTCAACACAGACACAGATGGCAAACTGCAAAAAGGACAAAGAATATGTATGAGTGTGTGCGACGTGTGTCAAATCAAACAGGGGTGTATTCAATTGTGTGTGTGTGTGTGTGCCTCTTCAAAAGGTATCTTGAATAATCCCACAGCACTTGCCCTCCCCGACCCGATTAAAAAACAAATAAAATCACATCCTACCGTTGTATTTGCACCTTTCTTGCACTAACACAAACACTTGTCTTTTCTTACTAGCAGTGACTTTGCTGATAGCCGCTTTATTGAGGAAAGGTTTTACTTACCATGAATGTGTGCAATGTGCAATGTGTGCAATGTGGTTGTCCTAGCTACCTTAAGATTAATGCACTGTCACTTTGGACAAGAGCGTCTGCTAAATGACTAAAATGTGTGTGTGTACTCACTGTGCCACGGTGAGGCTGCGTCTCTCTTTGTTTGTGTAGGGCTGCAGTAAGGGAAGCCCCATCAGCCTCACCTCCTCCAGCTTAGGGAAGAAATTCAGCCTTTCTATGTCCTCCCATCGGTTCAGCCCTTTAACACACACACACAAACGTTAGGATTTGGAAAATATCAGTACTCATTCTCTATGGAATCCCAGGATACAGTATTGAATATGGTGTACGGAAGTAGTACAATACATCTATTTTCACATCAGACGGCTCATAGAGGGCTCTTTTCTGAGGTGTGTGTACATAAAAAAAAGACTTGAAATGCCAAATGTACATTTAAAATACATTGGAATGTAAAAGAACTTGAGCCCTTCTAACTAGACCTACTGATTTTTAAAGGGTTCCCTGTCCGGGCAGAGGGGAAAGAGAGAGGTACAGAAGCAGAGGAGTAGTAAGAACCAGACAAATGGGAAGAAATAGTGAATGGAAAGAGTATAATTGGGTAGAGGAAAGAGGGATATTTGTCTGTATGCTCATGCTGTGTGTGTGTGTGTGTGTGTGTGTGTGTGCGAATCATCATGCTGTGTACGAGTATGTTTGCGTAGGTGTATCTTCATGCTACGCACGTGTGCATGTGATCATGCTGTATGAGCATACTTGTGTATGTGTGCGCATGCGTGACCCTCCCTTCGCATACCTGAGTTGTTGAGGTTGATGCTGCGCAGGTTAGGAAACAGGCGCTGCAGTGTGTCCTGAGGTGTGTCCTCCTCCACAGAGCCCAGTTTGTTGTTGGACAACACCAGGTTTTGCAGGCCCGGGTACATGGGCCCAAACTTACGCACCTCGTCCCACTCCTGTAGCTGGTTGTCTGTGATCTGAAGCAGGCGCAGGGAGGGGCAGGGAACCGGGGATTCGGCCACTTGGTCGTACTCGTTCAGACAAAGGAAGAGCTCCTCTAACCTACAGGGGGCGATAGTATAAGCATCAAAAAGAGGTAGCCATGTGTAAATGGAATCGAAATACAAAGTATGAGATATGAGTAGGGTGAAGTTGCCCCTAGATGCTGATCTTTGGTCCATTTCACATTTTCCACAATAATGGTTAAGGTTAGGATTGGGGAAAGGGAAGCTGATCCCCAGAGTTACGAGATACATGGAACTACAGTATCCAGGACATACCTGAACATGCCCTGAACATGATACACGGAAATATAATACATGCCTTAAACCCAAAATGGACTACGCACCTCCCTGTATACGGCGTTGAAATACATGTTAAATATGGATACAAATAAATATAATACATGCCTGGACAAGCCTGAACTTGAGAAGGTCAAAGGTATAATGGCAAAAACACACAAAACACATAGACAAATACAAATAGCTAAATATTGAAATACAAAACACACACATTCATCTATTCACGTGCCATGTGATTCGCAGTCCAGTGTCTGTCATGACTTACTCAGGGGTCTGGCGTGTGAGTGTGTGTACCGTGTCCCAAGTGACACGGGTGTTGATGAGAACCAGGCGGCGGACTCGGAAGAACACCTCAGCCAGGCCTGGCTCCAGCTCAATCCCACTCAGAGGGTTCATACTCAGGTTAAGGAAGTCCAGGTTGGGGATGTTAGACACAATCGTGCAGATCTCGCAACCCAAAAAAACAGATTGGAGCCATCACACTTACTGACTGTACTGGCAACCCAATTGTAGATAGTATACACAATGCTGCATATCTGGCAACCCAAAGATAGATTGGCGCAATTGGAACTGACTGACAGATGAAGGTCTTGTTTGTTGAATTTGTTTGTTGAATGATGTCTCTGGGCGACGTGGTAGGTAGCCGCTAGTGGATACAGTCCGTTTCTTTTAGCATTGTTACATGATTATTTCATGCTAGCCAGGAGATGCTGGACATGACAAAATAACCAGCTATTGGACTTTAAAAAAACAACACCCTAGATGTGTAGAAAATAAGGCAAAACACTCTGTAGTGCCAGCCTTCCTGCTAATAGCTAGCTGCTGATAAATGAATAGTGCATAACATGACAACCAGGCTGAGGAGGATGAGGAGAACTACAGTACCCACCTCCCCCCAGTCTTGTAGCTGGTTGTGGGACAGGTCCAGCTCCACCACATGGGCACAAAAGGTGGCCACCTCAGCTTCGTCCCCAGCTTTACTGATGCCACAGCCGTCCAGGACCAGCACACTCGGCAGATTCAGACGATCTGGAGGGAGACAACAATCTTTCTAGTGAATAATTGTTCTTTATTGAATCACATTCCCAATACATGATGGACAWAAGCCTGGTATCACTTATTGTTATTACTCATTTACATCACTACATAGGCAGTGTCCTTGGGGATAAGCGAAGGCATGAGTGAATGACTCATGTGTGTGAATACCACATATAAGGGATACAAGTAGGCCTACATGCAGTATTCCTGGGTAACTAGAAGATGATAACTTGTGTGATTACCTTGTAAATTGCATTTGAGTAGGCCTACATATAGTTCTTACCTTTTTTCTCAGAAAAACATAATTAAGAGGTAAGTAGGTTGTAGTGTGGCCCTTGACTCTTCTGCTTTGAGGAATAWCAACTTTTTCAGACATGTTCATCAGCCTATAAATCATCTTCAATGCACCAACACAGTTTAGCAGGGAGCGAAACAAATGCAAGAAAGAAAAGATGCATAGGCCACCTAACCACYAAGTTATTACTCAATCACTGCCTTCAAATGGTCGTTGGAACTGGGAAACCTCCCAGTTATGAAGTAGTAAATTCGACATGATTGTGTCGGAATAATTCCTCATCCAATGAGATTAAATCTATYTAGATGAGCTAGCTAACGTTGCTAATGATAAAGTTAATTAGCTTACTTAACGTTGACAATAGAGTCAAACTAGCTACATTATCCARATTGACAAGTTTGACAATGTCAAAAATGTATTTGCTTCATCACCTTTTAATTGAAAAGCTGAAAGGTCAGTGACAATARGTCAACAACTCAGGTAAAATTATCTCCAACATTCCCACTCGGAAATCCAACTTGGGAGGGCCGTCAAGTGGTTGTTGCCCAATCGGAACCTCGTAATTCCCACTTCTGATGAGCATTTGAAGGCAGCATAAGATATAACGCCTTGACCTCTCACCTTTAATGGGCGACCCCTGTGGACTGGAAAGCACTACGACGCCCATGCCGTTCCCACGGCAGTATGGGAAATTCTCTGGGTTGTACTTCTCACTGACCACCTGGACGAAGGTGCGCAGCGCCTCTTCATCAGAGGACTCCATGGACCCAGCTGTCTGATGAGAGAGCGAGAGAGAAATTAATGGAAGACATACTTCAAATCAAATAGTATTTGTCACATGCTCCGAATACAACAGGTGTATAAAAACAGGAAAAATAAAAAAGTGGTCAGATGAAGCTCATGCTAAGSTACAGGYCTGTTTTGCTAGCACAGACTGGAATATATTCTGGSATTCTCCCAATGGCATTGAGGAGTACACCACATCAGTCACTGGCTTCATCAATAAGTGCATTGATGACATCGCCCCCATAGTGACTGTACGTACATACCCCAACCAGAAGCCATAGATTACAGGCAACATCCGCACTGAGCTAAAGAGCTGCCGCATTCAAGGAGCYGTACTCTAACCCGGAAGGTTATAAGAAATCCTGCTATGCCCTTCGATGAACCATCAAACAGGCAAAGCGTCAATACWGGACTAAGATTGAATCCTATTATATCGGCTTTGACGCTCGTTGGATGTGGAAMGSCTTGCAAACTATTACAGACTACAAAGGGAAGCACAGCCGCAAGCTGCCCAGTGACATGAGCATACCAGACYAGCAAAATTGCTTCGAGGCAAGCAACACTGAAACATGCATGAGAGCATCAGCAGTTCCGAACGACTAAGTGATCACGCTCTCCGTTGCCAATGTGAGTAAGACCTTTAAACAGGTCAACATTCACAAGACTGCTGGGCCAGACAGATTACCAGGACGTGTACTCCAAGCATGCGTGACCAACTGGCAAGTGTATTTACTGACATTTTCAACCCGTCCCTGACTGAGTCTGTAATACCAGACCACCATAGTCCCTGTGTCCAAGAACACTAAGGTAACCTGCCTGAATGACTACAGACCCGTATCACTCACGTCTGTAGCCATGAAGTGCTTTGAAAGGCTGGTCATGGCTCACATCAGCACCATTATCCCAGAAACCACTACAGATGGTAGTGCGTACAGCCCAGTACATCACTGGAGCCAAGCTTCCTGCCATCCAGGACCTTTATACCAGGCAGTGTCAGAGGAAGGCCTCCAGCCACCCTAGTCATAGACTGTTCTCTCTACTTCCACACGGCAAGCGGTACCGGAGCACCAAGTCGAGGTCCAAAAGGCTTCTTAACAGCATAACACTCCTGAACAGCTAATAAAATTGCTACCCAGACTATTTGCATTGCCCCCCCCAATCATTTTACAATGCTGCTACTCTCTGTTTATTATCTATGCATAGTCACTTTAACTCTACCTACATGTACATAATACCTCAATTACCTCGACTAACTGGTGCCCCRGCACATTGACTCTGTTCCGGTACCCCCTGTATATTGCCTCGTTAATGTTATTTTACTTCTGCTCTTTAATTATTTGTTACTTATCCATTTTATACTTAACACTTATTCTTCTTAAAACAGCATTGTTGGTTAAGAGCGTGTAAGTAAGCATTTCACTGTAAAGTGTTCACTAGTCCTGTTGTATTCGGTGCATTTGACAAATAAAATCTGATATGTGTAGACTTTACTGTGAAATGCTTACTTACGAGCCCTTTCCCAACAACACAGAGTTAGAAAGTACAAAAAATGTGCTAAATAAGAAATAGTAACACAATAAAATAGGGTATATTGGCTATATATTTTTTTCCCCAAAGTACTGCCATGCATAACAGAGAGATATGTGATCGTATACAAACGWAAGCTAGGTTTGAAATAATATGTTTCTTGTCAAATATATTTGTTTGGGCTTCTTGCGGTCCATTTCCAATCTACAAATGATTTGTAAATATGTTAAAGCACATAGCTTTAGTTACATGTCTTTTCTGCCGACTTGTCTGCTACTAGCCTACATGCTAACAAGCCAAATTTTGTTCATGCTACAACACATTGATTTGAGGTTAGCGGAGACTTAAAAATATGGCCACTCTAGGGGTCAAAGTTGGTGTGGACCACAGACAGCCAGCCCTGTGCTGTAGTGTGGTGAGGAGGTGCTGTCTCTCTCTCTCTCTCTCAGGCCAGCTGGACGAGAACGAAAAAGAGGGCCTGTGTTACATGAGCTAAAAGAGTGACCCAATTATCCTTCCACATTGTGACATGATCTCAATTAAGCAACCATTTAATAGAATTACCTATTTCAATGAAGTAACAACGATTCACTCTACTCTAATGTTCTTCAACATATCCTGTTCGACTCGTTTGATTTCACTTGACCTGCATAAAGTTTGCCCAAGTCTATTTGGTGTGGCAAAAGAAAAGCCCATGCACTCTCTCCAACTCCAACTGTCATGGAGTGCTACTGGATGCGTAGGCTTTAGTGACAGCCCAGCACTGTTTCAATGTCAAATGAACAACGAATCATGGTCTTCAGTCTGACTCTGAACCACAATTAGTTGAATCAGGGCCTGGTGTGTTTCTTCTGGGCTGGAAGAAAAGTGTGCATACTCAGTGGCTCTCCAGGTCTGGAGAAAGAGAGCTGTCACCTCTGCTGTAAGGACACAGAGGTCTGATTCTTACAGTGCTTCCTAAATTATCAGACTGATCGGTTTCACTATCTGGTTGGGTTAAGTTCTGTCTGTCTGCAAACTGATTCTCTGGCCTGGACCCATCTGAACTCACAATACCCTTTTCACACTCCACTGTATCATGCTGACCAGGGCCGGGCAATATATCAAGTTTTTTTCCTTATATTCAAGTTTATATTTTTTGCGCGATATGGAAAATGCCTGTATCGCAAGAATCGAGGTTCTGTTATAATGTTGTAACGTTTTACAAATGCAGCATCTCACTGTCTCTTCTCTGTCAGCCCAATGTCAAATCATGTCCCAATTGCATGATAACCTCTGTGCACGTGTTGTCCATGTAACGCTCGTCTGATGAAGAATGAGGAGTGGACCAAAGCGCAGCGTGGTACGTGTTCATGATTTTTTATTTAACTCAGAACACTACGAACAAAAATAACCAAGAGACAAACAAACAGTTCTGTAAGGTAACCAAACTAAACAGAAAACTACCCACAAACCCAGGTGGGAAAAAGGCTACCTAAGTATGATTCTCAATCAGAGACAACGATAGACAGCTGCCTCTGATTGAGAACCACACCTGGCCAAACACAAAGAAATAGAAAACATAGAAATAAAGAAACTAGAATGCCCACCCTAGTCACACCCTGGCCTACCCAAAATAGAGAATAAAAGCCTCTCTATGGCCAGGGCGTGACAATCCACCAATCACAACCCTAGACAGCCTTTCACAAATTATAACCACGGCGGAGAAGTGTAGCGGCGGTAAGAGTTCCACCAAAAAGGAAAGTGAGGAAGCCAGCTCAGCCTCTCGTGAGGATGAAATCATCCCCAAAAAGGGCAGCAATCTTTTTTCAGTAATATGGAAGTGGTTCGGGTTTACGAGGTCTGATGTTCAGCAAACGAATGTCCTGTGCAAAATGTGTCGAAAGACAATTGCTACGAAAAGCAGCAGCACAACCAACCTCTTCCATCACCTGCAACTGAAACACGCGGTGGAATGGGAGGAACGCGTGAGACTACGCAATGCCGATTCCAGTCGCCCGATTCCCAAAACGTCTGCTAAAAGACAAGCTACCATAGCCGCATCCTTTTCAAACGTAATCCCTTATGACAAGAAAAGTTTGAGGTGGAAGGAGATAACAGATGCAGTGACCTATTACATAGTGAAAGATATGGTCCCAATCTTTACAGTACAAAAGCCAGGCTTTAAAAAGCTGCTAGGTACAGTTGACCACAAATATCAGTTGCCAAGCCGCAAGTACTTTACGGAAGAAGCCCTGCCTGTAGTACTGTGCGCCTCCCATAGTCTGTTCTGGACTTGGGGAATGTGAAGAGACCTCTGGTGGCATGTCTTGTGTATGCATGGGTGTCTGAGCTGTACACTAGTAGTTCAAACAGACAGCTGGGTGCATTCAGGTAGCTAATAAAATAGCAGCAGGTAGCCTAGTGGTTAGAGCGTTGGGCCAGTAACCGAAAGGTTGCTGGATCAAATCCCCGAGCTGACAAGGTAAAAATGTGTCATTCTACCCCTGAACAAGGCAGTAAAACCACTGTTCTTCAGTAAGGCATCATTGTAAATAAGAAATTGTTCTTAACTGGCTTGCCTAGTTAAATAAAGGTACTTATTTTTTTTTAAATAAAACATTTCAATACGTCAGCCCTTCTCACAAATACAAGTAGTGATGAAGTCAATCACTCCTCTACTTTGAGCCAGGAGAAATTGACATGCATATTCTCTGTGAACATTTAAGGGCCAGCCGTGCTGCCCTGTTCGGGGCTAATCTAAATGTTCCTAAGTCCCTCTTTGTGGTACCTGACCACACGACTGCACAGTAGTCCAGGTCCAGGTGCGACAAAACTAGGACCTGTAGGACCTGCCTTGTTGATAGTGTTTTTAAGAAGGCAGAGCATTTCTTTATTATAGACAGACCTCTCCACATCTTTAGTTACTGTTGCATCAATATGTTTTGACCATATTGCAACTTGCTCAATTTCCACATTATTCATTACAATACTTTAGTTGAGGTTTAGGGTTTGGTGAATGATTTGTCCCAAATACAATGCTTTTATGTTTTGAAATATTCAGGACTAACTTATTTTTTTGCCACCCATTCTGAAACGGACTGCAGCTCTTTGTTAAGTGTTACAGTGATTTCACTTGTTGTGGTAGCTGACGTGTATAGTGTTGAGTCATCAGCATACATAGTAGAGGTCGACCAATTAAATCGGCATGGCCGATTAATTAGGGCCGATTTCAAGTTTTCATAACAATCGGTAATATGCATTTTTGGACGGCGATTATGGCCGATTACATTGCACTCCACGAGGAGACTGAGTGGCAGGCTGACCACCTGTTACGCGAGTGCAGCAAGGAACCAAGGTAAGTTGCTAGCTAGCATTAAACTTATCTTATAAAAAGCAATCAATCTTCACATAATCACTAGTTAACTACACATGGTTGARGATGTTACTAGTTTAACTAGCTGTCCTGGTTGCAAATAATCAATGCGGTGCCTGTTAATTTATCATCGAATCACAGCCTACTTCACCAAACGGGTGATGATTTAACAAGCGCATTCGCGAAAAAAGCACTGTCGTTGCACCAATGTACCTAACCATAAACATCAATGCCTTTCTTAAAATCAATACACAAGTATATTTAGTTATGGATGCCACCGTTCGATAAAATACGGAACGGTTCCGTATTTCACTTAAAGAATAAACGTTTTGTTTTCGAAATTATAGTTTCCGGATTTGACCATATTAATGACCTACGGCTGGTATTTCTGTGTTTATTATATTATAATTTAGTCTATGATTTTATATTTCATAGAGCAGTCTGACTGAGAGGTGGTAGGCAGCAGCAGGCTCGTAAGCATTCATTCAAACAGCACTTTCCTGCATTTGCCAGCAGCTCTTCACAATGCTTGAASCAAAGCGCTGTTTATGACTTCAAGCCTATCAACTCCCGAGATTAGGCTGGCAATACTATAGTGCCTATAAGAACATCCAATAGTCAAAGGTATATGAAATACAAATCATATAGAGAGAAATAGTCCTATAATAACTACAACCTAAAACTTCTTAACTGGGAATTTTGAAGACTCATGTTAAAAGGAACCACCAGCTTTCATATGTTCTCATGTTCTGAGCAAGGAACTTAAACGTTAGCTTTTTTACATGGCACATATTGCTCTTTTACTTTCTTCTCCAATGCTGTGTTTATGCATTATTTAAACCAAATTGAACATGTTTCATTTTTTATTTGAGACTAAATTGATTTTCATTTATGTTTTATATTAAGTTAAAATAAGTGTTAATTCAGTATTGTTGTAATTGTCATTATTACAAATATATATATATATATATATATATGTATTAGAGGTCAACAGATTATGATTTTTCAACGTCGATTATTTTTTATATATATATAAAAATAATCGATGTTGAAAAATCATAATCTGTTGACCTCTAATACATAGGCACACAGGCTTTACTCAGAGCCAGATCATTAGTAAAAATATTTAAAAAGTAAGGGCCCTAGAAAGCTGCCCTGGGGAATGCCTGTCCACCTGGATTGTGTTGGAGAGGCTTCCAATAAAGAACACCCACTGTGTTATGTTAGACAAGTAACTTTCYATCTACAATATAACAGGGGATGTAAAGCTGCACTGAAGTCTAACAAAACAGCTCCCACAATATTTGTATTATCAATTTCTGTCAGCCAATCATCAGTCATTTGTGTAAGTGCCGTACATTTTGAATGCCCTTCCCTATAAGCGTGGTGAAAATCTGTTGTTAAAAGGGTTAACTGTGAAATTGAATTGTATCTAAGGGTTGGTAACAGGCTGATTGGCTGGCTATTTGAGTCAGTAAAGGGTACTTTGCTATTCCTGGGTAGCGGAATTACTTTTGCTTCCCTTCAGGCCTGAGGGCCTGTCATCCTCAGTAATTTTCCATCTTGTAGGCCTAGATTGAAGAAATGGCAAATAGGAGTGGCAATATCGTATGCTGTCATCCTCAGTAATTTTCCATCCAAGTTATCAGACCAAGGTGACTTGTCATTGTTGATAGACAAACAAACCATCTGTACTGACAAATCATGGGTTTCACCACACCGGCAACAAAACAACACGGTGCTCAGTATCCTTCGCTCCCGTAATAAGGAAAGTAGCTAGACAGTGTAGCCAATATCAGGCCAGGCTGACGGCTAAAGCACATTTATTGTAGTGATTTTTAATAATAATGAGGAGCAACCAGATGCAGCACTTGACACATTTGTGAAATTGCTTATTCCAGTTACTAATAAGCATGCAGCCATTAAGAAAATGACTGTAAAAACTGTTAAATCCACATGGATTGATGAGGAATCAAAAGATTGTAGGCTTAGCTGCAATGCTACAGTTGTCAACAACTGTTGTCCCTGACACAACCATTAGATGGAGCTGAAAAAGTACAACTACGTTACATTTTCATTAAAAAACAATTACTCATAAAACGGAATGTATCTGAACACTCACAATTCCCAACTTCGGCAGACAAATTTCTAATTCTCGATTAAGTTTCTATAACCCTAACCGAACCTTAACTATTTTACATTTTAACTTAAATGGTGTAGGGATGTGCAAAGGATCCCGGATAGCACGGACCGGGCGCACAGGGAGCAGCACGAGCAGCGACGACATCATTATGTCATCCAAAAACATGGCAGACATTGGATTAATATAAAATGTTAATATCTTTGGCTGTGAGTGATGAACATTTTTTGGGATCTCTGCTACAATCATTTGAATAATTCAATTCATGTTTTGCGCACAAAAGGTGACGACTTAAGAGTCTTAGAGAAGTCAGATTTTAAAATGTCTATGTGTCCGTCAATGGAAATTGTCTTTCTGGTTCGGGCGTCATTTAAACTGCAGRACTGAAGCAGAACTGTATGAGCAGTCGAAAACGTGATTCTATACCGGAACCGTGGGCCACACAAGCATAGGCTATGTTCGAGAGGATCAAAACCGCAATGTATCATGGGTAAATTGTGACCGACTGACCTACAAATAATAATGAGTCGATATTTATGATGAAAGGTGATTTGTAGATAATAATAATAATTCATTTAATTTGTAAAGCACTTTCATACACCCAAGGTGCTGAAGAAAATAAAACATTTTATAAAAATAATTTAAAAAACTATCCAAAACACAAAACATCTTAAGCAGACAACAATCAAAGCTGTCGTCAGATCTGATGGACAGGAGAACAGAATTGACATAGGCCCTTGAAAGCTTTACTGAACAGCTCAGTCTTTAGCTGTGCCTTAATAAGGATTAAACAAGACCAGAGACTCTGCAGCCTGACCAGGGTTGCCATGTTCGCACTTTTCCTGAAAAATTTGGCTACTTTCAGAACGATGTCGCAGGTGAAAATGTATTGGTCGCAGGTGGCAGGTTTTTGGACTACTTCTAAATTGCACCGAAGCCACCATGGCATTTCTCTTAGATATATATTTCATTGTGACCTGCTGCTGACTATCAGGCAGCGAGTAGGCTGTTACTGAGTTAGTGAATGTTGGGGAGGGTTGAGGGGTGTGTTGCATTGAGAACACTGGTTGAGAGATTGCTGCAGCAGAGGCAACTGAGTCACGGAGACTTTTTACCAGTTGTAGGTAGGCTATTTAGATTGGTCATTATGGAGACACCCTCTTTCCATAAAACATATTKATGCGCTAGAACTGCTAGAACTAATATAACGGGGACAAAGCATTCGATGAGGACTTTAGGCGCACTAGAGCTCTTTAGATGAATTCGCTCAGAGGAGGTTTAAAGTAAACTTCATTCTAATGTTGACTATTCTTATGGATTACCATATCAATCAAAGGGGTTTTACTCATGCTCAGTTCCAGGGTCTGGAGCACTGCGAGAGTGGACATTTGAAATGGAAYTAAAGGAACTCGCTCGCATGCTTCTGTTATGGGGGAAAAGTCCACAATGAAAATGACATTAAATGATTGGCTACATTTGATGGYAAATGATCTGGCAAGTTTAATGAGGACAAATTATATTTTATCCTGTGGCATATTCTTAAACTAGCAAGAATTATTATTTTAATGAAAAAACAAATTTAGCTTCTTTGCCTACCTTCTTAAAAATGACGTCAATATACCCTAAATGCACACGATAACTTTATGGAAAAGGGGTTTCATGGGTAAATGTGGCAACTCTCTTGCTGCAACAAAAAAACTGGGCTAGTTTTCAGGCCTTGTGGGCAGGTTCAGGGGTCATTGGMCTTCACATTTTAGCTTGACATGGCAACCCTGGCCCTGACAGTGACTGAAAGTGTGTTCCACAGCCGAGGAGCAGCACAACCTAAATCCCTGTCGCCCATAGTTTTTAGACTGCTGTTGGCCTGCTGAAGGTAGATGGAGTGGCAAAGGGTGCGTGTGGGGTGCCCATGGGGTAGGATGAGTTCAGACATTTACTTGGTTCCAGAGTTGTGGATAGCTTGGTAACTGTGAACCATGATTTTAAAGTCAATGTGTAAGTATAATTGATAATAATAGATCAGTCAGTTGGCAGTCGCTTTAATCCGAACACGGCCATAAACTAGATCACTGGAAAGGGCTCATCATCAAGACTGACTGAACCGAATCTGTTCGTCTCCACTCGACTCTCAATTCAATTTGCTTTATTGGCATGACGTAACAATGTACATATCGCTGTGCAACAAACGTCATCTATTTGTAAATATGGGCACCAGGTGTGTCCATATTATAGCCTCTTCAGGGTAGAAGGCAATCTACGATAGAACAAGTATTATATGGATGGGCAATGCGACATCATTGTTACATTGCTATAAACAATGGCATAATGTATCCGTTTTTGTATTCTGTACTGGTTGGTTGTTTTTTGATACTGTGCGACCACCATTTTTTAAAATTGAGAATCATGTTCCCAAAACAGTAGCTACTTGGACGGGTAAAGAAATGCTTATGTACTTAGGGCATATATTGCACCTCAATCAATGGTGCATAACAATAATAATCGTACAATTGGACCACATCTCTTTCGAAAAGGCATTGAGAAAACATTCCTTACCTTCCTCTGTCGTTTCCTTCGAATGGTTGTTATTGTTGTTCAAACCGCTGTGAAGCAGGCAAGAATAAATAAGTACTTCCGGGTCACGGATTTTTTATTTTATTCCTTCAGAATAAAAGTCACGTCCGGTATACTTTGTAAATAAATAATTAGGGCGAAAATTTGCTAAATTATCTATATATTTTATGCTAGTTCCCATACAAAGAATGATTTAAAGAATTTCTATACGATATACTGTTGTGTACTCATGTCATTTTTCCTCCTGAGACACAGCAATTAATTTTTGTCATCCCTAGTGAAAATTAGTTCTTGTTCCATATCTCTGAGTAGTGTTTGTTGAATGACAACAAACACTTAATTGAAGAATCCCTACTGTTGACCAATCACTGACAAAGAGGCGTAGACTTTGGCTTCCGACTTCGGCTTGGCTCGAGAAAAAATGTAGTGTGCACTAACAACCTAAAAATACCTTGCCGAATACCAAAATTAACAAAAACGTCACAAAATGTCGTCGGTATAATATATGCACAAACTGCCCCGAACTGTTTCGGCTGGGAAGCATTCGGACACCTTTACAAGGATGACATGTCCTGAACAGAATCAGCCTATGTGTGTTGTATTGTGAAGAAAATTAGCTGCGGAACAGGCACTTGAACGCTCCCATGACACCATTCTATGCGCATTAAAGTTATAATCGGTTTGTCTATAGTGCCTTTTGAAAGACTAACACTGTGAGATCGGAATTTATAACTTAGTTAGTCATGTTGGCAATAGAATAAGCATTCAAATGATGCCGACCTGACCCAGATTGCGATTTATAATGGAACGTTTTTGGATTGCGTAAACAACTACAGTAATTGTGTGACGTGGGACGTAGGGCWGTGTGCCAAACAAAACAATTACAAGTGTGCTTACTTCATTTCCTCAATGGCAAAGCTAGGAGAGCTAAAAAAAAACACCTTTATAGTTGAAGGGTCTTTCCTTGAGTCATAAAAGTGCATTGGCATTACTTAGGAAATGTACACKGTTTGGAGAAGTGTGTGGCCACTTGGAGACACAAGTTAGACGTCACTCAAACCCTTGTAATCCTTATTTCTTATCTTGCACCTACGCTAAAATGTAATTAATATTCTTACTTTGTTACTGAATGTATCCAGAGTATTTTTTACATTTAGTTTTTGACAAATGCTGTGAAAAGTACAGGAAATGTCAAATGCACATAAAATCAACAGTGGAAATGTTTGGATTCAGTCTTTTCAGGGGAACTGTTGTGTACTCACCTTCTGGTCTGATAATTTCCCCCTAATCTCCAAAGTGTTCTCTTTCAAATGGTGCCATGGTCAGGCATATGCTTTTTTTTATAGTTCTTCTGTTAGAAACATTTAAATTTGGCCCTGTACATATAGGCCAATTTCCACGAGTGTAAGGGCTAAACAAAAGTCCCCCAGGAAGAAGATACTATCTCAATAGGTGCTAAAGGTAGTTAGCGTCTATGAATGGGCCATGTCCTAATTAGCCAGTTAGCTAATTTACCAAAGAAATGTTCATTACATTTCATATTCATATATTGTAAATGATGATAAACTACTACATGCATTTTGATTGTTGACATTTAGTGCTGTTTGCTGTAATACTTTTTGTTGACATGTTGAAATGAATCCCATACATCATTTCAGTTGATTTGAAATATAAAACGAAAGGTAAAAATATCATATGTTGAAATTCTTCTTGTAGTTGGTGTGAATGCCATGTATTATCATCAAGTCCCTCTGCAGTCGATATGAGAAGAACTGAGTAGTTTTCTTAGTTATAACTAGAATGACACATCAAAGGCTTTTCTTCAACGAAGTGCCTTATGTCCTAATAGAAATAACAATAACAACCTCCTATCTCTCAACACAGATCTAGAGAACCAGTGCAAAGCGTTCAGGGTGAACGCGGCGGACGCCACGCCTGGCAGTGACTGGACACCGTTTGAGAAGAACCGCTCCTACGGACATCGTGATTGTAGGAGGGGGCGTGGTGGGCTGGTCCGTCGTCTACTGGCTGAAGCAGAAGATGATTCTGGACGGGGTGCTGGTGGTGGAGAGGGATCCCACTGTGAGTGGCCTAGGCTGTGTCGTGTGACCTCACTCATGTCCTCCAAATACATCTGAAACTCCTGTCTACCAGCGCTTTGGATAAGTTTGTGCCTATGCCAATGTCACAGCATTGTGGAACATACAAGCCATGTACACATTACTGAGCCAAGCAAAACCAAGGCAACTGAGCTGAATATTGATTATGTTGATTTTGATGATGCTGTGTTTCAGGTTTTAGGTACGCCACAAACACAATGACTACTGCAGAAGGTGACAAGGTGGATTTCAGAAGAATCAAATATGCTGGTATGACTCCTGATTTGTACAAGGACACTTTTCACTAAACATTAACTCTCCAATTAAGTTTAAAGTTTTAATGTCACATGCACAAGTACAGTGAAATGCCTTTCTTGCAAACTCAAATCCCAACAATGAAAAAATGAAAAATCACATTTACATAAGTTTTTAGACCCTTTACTTAGTACTTTGTTGAAGCACCTTTAGCAGCGATTACAGCCTTGAGTCTTCTTGGGTATGACGCTACAAGCTTAGCACACCTGTATTTGGGGAGTTTCGCCCATTATTTTCTGCAGATTCTCTCAAGCTCTGTCAGGTTGGATGGGGAGCGTCGCTGCACAACTATTTTCAGGTCTCTCCAGAGATGTTTGATCGGGGTCAAGTCCGGGCTCTTGCTGGGCCACTCAAGGATATTCAGACTTGTCCCAAAGCCACACCTGCGTTGTCTTAGCTGTGCACTTGGGGTTGTTATCCTGTTGGAAGGTGAAATCTTCACCCCAGTCTGAGGTCCTGAGTGCTCTGGAGCAGATTTTCATCAAGGATCTCTCTGTACTTTACTCCGTTCATCTTTCCCTCAATCCTGACTAGTCTCCATGTCCCTCCCGCTGAAAAACATCCCCACAGCATGATGGTGCTACCACTATACTTCACCGTAGGGATGGTCCCAGGTTTCCTCCAAACTCCAAGCGGGCTGTCATGTGCCTATTACTGAGAAGTGGCTTCCGTTTGGCCACTCTACCACAAAGGCCTGATTGGTGGAGTGCTGCGGAGATGGTTGACCTTCTGGAAGGTTCMCCCATCTCCACAGAGGAACTCTGGAGCTCTGTCAGAGTGACCATCTGGTTCTTGGTCACCCCCCTGATCAAGGCCCTTCTCCCCCGATTGCTCAGTTTGGCCAGCTCTAGGAAGAGTCTTGGTGGTTCCAATCTTCTTCCATTTAAGAATGATGGAGGCCACTGTGTTCTTGGAGACCTTCAATGCTGCAGACATTTTTTTTTACCCTTCCCCAGATCTGTGCCTGGACACAATCCTGTCTCGGAGCTCTACGGACAATTCCTTCAACCTCATGGCTTGGTTTCTTCTCTGATATGCACTGTCAAACGGTGGGACCTTATATAGACCTGGTGTGTGCCTTTCCAAATCATGTCCACTCAATTGAATTTAATACAGGCGGACTTCAATCAGTTGTAGGAACATCTCAAGGATGATCAATGGAAGCAGGATGCACCTTAGCTCAATATCAATTCTCATAGCAAAGGGTCTGAATATGATGTAAATAAGGTATTTGTGTTTTTCATTTGTATACATTTGCAAAAAATGTTAAACCTGTTTTCGCTTTGCCGTTATGGTGTATTGTGTGTAGATTGATGAGGAAACAAATGAATTGAATTTTAGAAAAATGCTGTAATGTAACACAATGTGGAAAAAGTCAACAGGTCTGAATAATTTCCGAATGCACTGTAGATGTGTGTAGGGGTAAGGTAACTAGGCCAACAGCATATAAGATAAACAGAGTACCCACTGTGACTAATAAAACCTACCCTCCCAGAAACTGTGGATAGATGGTAGCATTCGCGCAAAAACTGAAAAGCGCGAACCACCTCATTTAACCATGGCAAAGGTGACTGGTAATATGCCAGAATATAAATAGTGTAGTTATTCACTCCACAACGCAATCAAACAAGCTGAACATCAGTATAGAGATGAAGTTGAGTTGCAATTCAACGGCTCAGACACGAGACGTATGTGGCAGGGACGACAGACATTCTTGGACTACAAAAGGAAAACCAGCCATAATTTTACATAATTGCGTATAAACTTACATACAGAGATCGAGATTAAAAAATGCTCAACCTCATGATGAGTATGAGGGGGGGAAGTTTAAGTTCAAATCTTACAAGCTTGTTTGGCTGGTAACGTATTCCTTAGGTCTTTGGGGCTGCTGGTGAACCATGAAGTGCATGACACTGGAATAGTGTTTGAATGTTAAATGACGAGACAGGCATTGATGCGAGTAACCAGTCTTGTTCAGTAATCACAATACATCCGGGTATCTCAAGCACCCCGGTAAAACACACGAGTTGCAGTAATGAACATTTACCAACAGATGGCATCTTACACCCATAACATCTTCCCTTTAATAAAATAGGACAGGAGGTGTCAATTCACTAACAAAACAAACCTAGTAATAATAATTTCCAACAGGAACAGTTTAGTATTTTTTATTTTTTTCTCTCTCAGGTAACAACAACACATTTTGTACTCTCTTCGCTTTTATCTCTGTCTGTCAACAATCCCTGATGGGAAACCTACAGATTAAGTATTTTTGGTGGCTGGGACAGACGCCCGCAGCGTGAAAAGACAGGGGGCTTGTCTGCGAGGACTGCGGGTTCCCGCACAGGCGTGTCACCTGACTGTCTAAGGGGAGTATTGATGGGCGAGGGAGCGGCCGACCTGTGATCCCCTGCTCTTCGCCCAGTGCCTCAGGCCCACATGTGATTGCTGGGGTTCCGTCTTTGTCATGCGACCCTTTGACCATCAGGGTTCTGAGTAGGTGCTGGCTCAGCAAATCCGAAGGTCAACCCTGTTGCGACGGTACAGTGATCCATTCACTTCGACCAAGTAGGAGCGTGGTGCCACTTTCTGTACACAGGATCCGAGTCTCCAGAGGCCCGTCCGGTCCCCTGGTAGTGGCTTCATTCGCACCGTTTCACCCACCCTGAGCTCAGGTAAGTCTTTTGCTGATTTGTCGTAGATGAACTTGGAGACCTGTCTTCTGTGACGTGCTTCACCAGCACGTCTGTCACTACACATGGCTCCAGGAGAGTGCTGGCTACTGGCAGAGCTGCTTTTAAGCGCCGTGCCATGAGGCGCTGGGCCGGGCCTGCTATCCCATGCCTTCTGTCGGGGTATTGCGCCACTGCAGGATTGCTTTTCCAGACATCTTTGCCCTCTCGCAGAGCCTTTTTGCAGAGGTTCTTTGCGATTTTTACTGCGGACTCCGCCTTCCCATTAGCTTTTGGGTGTCGTGGTGATGAAGTGATGTGTTCGAATTCCCATCCTGCAGCAAATTTTCGGAACTCAACTCCGGAGAATTGGGGTCCATTGCCTGAAATTACCCTATCTGGCTGGCCATAGCGGGCAAACTGAGCCTTGCAGCGTTTGATCATTGTCTCTGCTGAGAGGTCGAGGAGGAGGTCAACCTCCCAAAAGTCTGAGTAATGATCGACTACCAGCAGAAAGTCTTTGCCACTGTGCTGGAAGAGATCTAGACTTACTATCTGCCAGGGGCGCATCGGTAGCTCGTGGGACATCATTGTCTCTCTCTGTTGCTCACTGGCATATTCATTGCAGATTGTGCATTTACTGACATAGTCTTTGATTTCACTCTGCATTCCTGGCCAATAGTGTGTCACGTGCTTGTCTGTAACAGGCCTCACCTCCTATGTGACTTGAGTGCACACACGCCAACATCTCAAGGCGCAGAGACCGGGGAATAACGACTCTCTGACACTTGAATATTACTCCGTTTTGAACACTGAGCTCCTCTTTGACTGGCCAATATTCTCTGAAGGCTAAAGCAGTTTATTCCTTGCAGTCGGGCCGCCCCTCAGAATCACAGACCTCAATGCCTGGAGTTGTCCGTCCCTGTCTGTGTGCTGTCTGATTTGTATAAGGCGCTGGTCCGTAACATTGAGGTAGACAGCCTGGTTGTGTGTTCAACATCCACTTGCTCTGTTTGTAAGCTGCACACTGCGTGTTGTTCATGCATGGAGCGTGTGTAAGTGCCTGATGCAGTAGCCCTGCTGAGCGTGTCACTCACATACATCTCTGGCCCTGGCTTTATACACCACCTTGATGTTGTAGTTTTGTAGGCCAGTAGCATGCTCTGTAGTCGTTTTGGGGCATTCAGAAGAGGCTTGCTGAATATAGCAATAAGGGGCTTGTGATCTGTCTCTGCGGTAATATTTTCGCGCCCGTACAGGTAGAGATGGAAGCGTTGGCATGCAAACACAATGCTGAGGCACTCCTTCTCTATCTGGGCATAGTTCTGCTCTGTTGGGTGAGTGCCCTAGAGGCGAATGCCACAGGCTGGCCCTCCTGCATGAGGCAACAGCCAAGTCCATACTGGCTTGAGTCACTCTGAATCATGACAGGTTTTGACAGTGGAAAATACAGCGCGTAGGGGTTGGTAATGTTCTCTATTTGCYCCATGATTGGCTCAGTGTTCTGTCATTCATGGGGACACTACATCACCACAGAATCTACGGGTAGTGCTTGAAAATTTAAGCCCCTTAAGTGCTGCCATAGTTACATTAGAAGTGCCCATCCAAGAAGGCTCAAGGTCATTGTCCACAGATAAACTTATGTCAAATCACATATGTACCGTAGCTTTGACTGTACAGATCGTGTCAACATCATACTTTCAAAATTTTAGCTAGTAAGCTAGCAGTCAAATGAATCAAGTTGACAATCTACTGGCAAATAATTTTCAATCCTTGTCATATGAAAAMAAATTATGAAGAGAAATCATAGATAAAATGTATCGGTGCTCATTGGCCAGTGGACATAACGTTACACAACAAGTTGGAAATCGCAAATTCAACAATGAGTGGTTTGGATGGAATCAGTGGCTAACTGCAAGCATTGCAAAGCAATCACTAGCTTGCTATTCAGTGGAGTGGGTGTGTGGTCCAAGTCTGGGTCTCTTTTCCAAGCTTTAAAAGGATAAACACTCAAAATTGGCATGACTTCTGCCGCGTTCGAAACAACTGGAAACTCGGAACTGGCGAATCTCAGAATTCAGTGAGTTCAAGACAGTGGTCCTAAAATTCTGAATCAAATGGCTAAATGATACATATTATGACCATCTTAAAACAATGTCTTATGTTAGCTTAGTAGTTATTGRMATATAAGTGCTTAGACCTACAAGGGTCAAAACTGTAAATAGGCCACACAGGAACATTTAATGTCATCTTGGTAAGCCACTCCAGTGTAGATTTGGCCTTGAATGATTGACCTGCTGAAAGGGGAATTCATATCCCAGTGTCTGTTGGAAAGCAGACTGAACCAGGTTTTCCTCTAGGATTTTGCCTGTGCTTAGTTGTATTGCATTTATTTTTATCCTAAAAGAACTCCCTAGTCCTTGKCGATGACAAGCATACCCATAACATGATGCAGCCACCAACATGCTTGAAAATATGAAGAGTTSTACTCAGTGATGTTTTGTGTTGGATTTGCCCCAAACATAATTCTTTGTATTCAGGACAAAAAGTTAATTCCTTTGCTTAAAGCACATCAGAAGGCTATAAACAACTTCTCTGACAGAAAACAGCCTATGTGACATCGATATTAGTTTTTGTCATAAAGTCAGTGTCGTCCAAAACTGAGTTTTTTTTTTAAAGTCAGTTCTTCATGACTTACTTGAGGGTTGGGTTTTGATTTAGACTATGCTCACTTGCCAACTAACACGGATACACAGCTGGGGTGTTTGCGCTCTATCCAATCCTACTACATAAACACAAACAGCAGACAGTTGCCAACAGTGCAGCGGATCAGATTTTTATTTTATTTTATTTTTACATAGGACAACATTCTTTACTTGCGAAATACTGGACCAAACACGTTAGCTGATGTGAAATTGATGTAAAACTTAAACCTCTGCAAAAATGAAAAATGTATTACAGATTTCTTGAGTTATTTTATTTTGAGGAAGTGATACTGGCTTTGTTCCTATGGTGTCTCATGGAGGACAAACATTACAACAATAACTGCCACATCAAATCCTGACACCCACTATTATTGATGTCACGTTCGTCATAAGGAGTAGACCAAGATGCAGCGTGGTATGTTTCCATCCTTTATTATGGAATAGAAAACTTCAACCAACAAAACGAACAAACGAAACGTGAAGCTAAATAATAATGCTCACAGGCAACTATACATAGACAAGATCCCACAAAGCACAATGGGAAAATGGCTACCTAAATATGATCCCCAATCAGAGAAACGATAAACAGCTGCCTCTGATTGGGAACCATACTAGCCCAACATAGAAATATAATTCACCTAGATAACCCACCCTTAAATCACACCCCGACCTAACCAACATAGA